>NC_069718.1:20746381-21346381 GCF_027358585.1 Pangasianodon hypophthalmus | reverse complement strand
TAAAAACCTCCAAATTCAGGTATAGTAAGGTATAGTCGAGTATAGTAGTCTAGCTTTCTAGTCAAATTTGATGACATTCTTTGTCAGCAGTTTTCACCTACCACTTTATTAGGTACACATCAAACATCAGAATGGGAAAACTGTGATCTCAGGGACTCTGACCGTGGCATGGTTGTTTGAGGCAGGTCAGATGGTTTGAGTATTTCAGAAACTGCTGATCTCCAGGGATTTTTACACATAGCTTTTAAGTCTCTAGAGTTTACACAGAATGATATAAAAAGCACCTAGTCAGCTGCGATTCTGTGGGCGGAAATGCCTTGTTGATATGATGAGAGAGGTCAGAGGAGAATGGCCAAGTAACCACTCTTCAAACTGTGCTAAGCAGAAAAGCATAAAGCATCTCAGACACACAACATCCAGCAGAAGACCACATTGGGTTCCACTGTCAGCCAAGAACACCTCCTAAATTTATGTGTGTGTGTATATATATATATATATATATATATATATATATATATATATATATATATATATATATATATATATATTTAGGAGGTTTCTTTAAAATAAATTTTAAAACTATCCAGTACGTGATAAGTTGTATAGTTTTATAGTTGCATGTTTTGCTTTATTTGCATTGCTTTTTGAGTATTTGTTATTTTTCACTTATTTCTTGTAACTCTTTTCTTCACTTGTTCAATACATGAACATTTTTATAAAATTAAAATTTGTGCCTGAGCATGACAAAGAAATGACTTGCATTACTGTGGTTGGGTTAAAAGGAGTGCTGATGTAAGTAGATGATTAATTTTGATTGGTACTTTGGTAGACTTGCTGTCACCTCTACAAAATATAGGCCCACCCAACTCAAATCCACCAGAGGAAGAGGAAAATCTCGTAACTGAGGGGGAAAAACCCATTGCTGGCAGTTGGTGGTAAATTCATCACAGAAGGTATAGCTAACAGTAAGAAGCTATTTATGAAACCAAGCTGACATGTGCTTTAAAGTAAAATAACAGAGAATACATTCACAAAAATAAAACATTGAAAAGCATATATTATTACAATGTGGTCTTGATATCTTTAAAACATCTTTCTCTGGTAAGTGCATTGCTGTTTGTTAGTTAGTTCTTATTAGTGTTTTATTTATTATTAGTTAAAACCAAACAGTATTTGAGTTTACAGAATAATAAGCCATTGTCTGTGTTTGGCACCGTTAAAAATCCACTGGAAGTGAACCTTGATGTGTAGGCCTTGAGCTGTGAATGTAGATGACAGTACCATAGAGTTTTGCTAGCTGGAATGTCACAACTTGATGCCGTCTAGCTCAACAGGGTAGTAACCTTGGTCCAACCAAAGAGGTCTTCACATATTTCTATGGGTTGATTTTCTGTCAAACAGCACATGGAGACACGCAGTGGCTCTACACCGCTTATATCCATGGTTGCATCTACCAGTACTTTGCTTTGTGTATTCTTTTGATTGTATCATTTCTGATTTCACCCTCACAATATGCTATAAGCTCATTTTGAACTTTGTGGAACAAATATCTTACATTTTCAGGAGCTGTCAATGAAGAGCCAATTGCTCTCATTAACACGATTATATGTTCTTGCACATGCATCTCGCCTACATCAGATGTGAGCCTGTAATATGTGCATTGCGTATCTTTCAACAAGAAGTTAAATTCTGGTAGGTTTCTGCATTGTAGCCAACATTGTGCCACCATGTTGTCAGGACATCATTGCTTCCTGACTGAATTCGACAACTGGTTACATGAGAAAAAAACAAAACTTTCTGAAACTACGGCGATCCGGATTTCAGTATCCTCCATAGCTATTTATGGCTATATATCTTAGACAGCTGTTCACCCAGCTGATGATGGATGGGAGAGCAAAATAAACAGAAAAAAAGTATTTGTAGAAAGCAAAATTAAGAAATAGCACTGTAAGGGTTCTCTAGGAATAAAATATAATAGGACTTGCTGTTATAGGAAAATAATCAACAGTGTTATTTTTACAGTAACAGAATGTTCCAAAGCCTCTTCTACCACAGCATCATCTCACCGCTACCTTTTTTAAAAAAAAATTTATTTGGTCGAAATGCAAATCAGGTCATGGTGTAATAGTGCTAATGAATATGGAAGACAGTTTTACACTGCTTTATGGAGAAATGCATTTAAATATGTAAACTGTGTTCCTTCAGTAAAGGCATTGTACATCAACATGTGTGTGTAGATGTAGACTACATTTGATCATTAACGCAAACTGTGTTCACTTCACTAGTTTAAAAAATGTATCACGTGTCTTTGGCATAAAAGAACCAACAGATATTTTCATGTAATATTAATGAAATAACCAAAAAGCAAGGAATACTGAATGAGCAACTGTGAACAGATACTGTATATAGAAAAGTTGTTTTGATTACATTTCCATGTTATCAGTATTAATAACTGCTTACTAACATATGAATTGAATGATACTGTGGAATTACTCTAAGTCCAAAACACACACTAGCACACTAAGTAGTTTGTGCCACAGAAGGAGTGCTGATTAACTTACTCTTTAGTATGGTAATACAATTTTTGTAGTATGGTAGTACAATTTTTACAATTTTGGACCTATCACTGTAAAAAAAAAATACTTTAAATGTACAGTATTAATTTTAGAGCAAAATACTGTTTTAATATTTAATGAGATTGTGCTGTAAACAGTTAGGCAGTTGGAGAAGTGCATTGGTTTACAGGAAAATATTAGGAAATGCAATGCATAGTGGGATATGTAACGTTTTTTGGCAATGGTGAGAATGGTAAAAATTCTGCTTGTGTCATCCTTGAGTTTCACTTTATATGCTTGTAAAAATTTGAATCAGTGTGAGCTAGTTGAGCTCGCTGTGGTGACTCAGTGATTAAGGCTTTGAATTACAGATCAGAAGGTTGTGTGTTAAATCTCAGCACAACCGAATTGCCATGGTTGTGTCCTCGAGCAAGACCCATAACATTCTGCTCAGCTGTATTCTGCCTCAGGCAAGTACAGGATTATGTTTTATTTAATACTGTATAACATTGTAAGTGGTAAAATTACTGAACATAGGATTGCACACTTGAGTGTTACTGACCTGAGAAGTTTTTATTACCTGAATTAAGGTAATTTAGGCCTTTTAACATAGACTTTTCAGTGTGCCACATTTTGGACAGAACTGTCCCACATTAGGAAATGCAGATTGTCTGAGACAACTTGGAACTAAGAATACTGATATGTCCATTTCTTCATTTGATCAGGACACATCCTGAGGATTTCAGAGTGGTACTGAATGTGGATTTAATGTACTGGCTTCATATAGCAATATATTCCAAAGGTCTGAAATGCAAAAAATGTCCCACATTAGGCTAATTCTCCTTATATTTACATATACTTGCAAAATGGAATATACACTAATATACTGTGAATAATAACAGGAATGCACGTGTAGCCATTTGCCTGCTAGTGTACAGATGGACAAGCACGTGGGATCCCCTCACGCGCCCTTCTGTACAGCATGACTGCAGCGGCTACATTTAAGGGGCGGGGCGAGAGGTCAAAGACACGCCCTCCTTCAGTGGTGCGGGTAGTTAGCCCCGCCCCTATTGCTCTTCAAGAAGCACAACGGAGTGAAGGCAGTGCAACAAGCAGCAGCGAGTCAGCTACCCGTCGTTCATAATTTATATGGGGTTAAGTGTTTTATTTCTGCAGTGTTCACTGACTGTCTGGATAAATAAACTCTACAGAAACTTCCTCTCATTTCTAACCGGAGTGAAGAGCACATGAGCTGGTGTGAAAAGATGGGCTCTTAAAGGTGGGTGAGCCGCTGGCTTATCATTATTATTATTATCATTAATATTATTATTATTATTACTGACTATAATGATATACTGGTCTATTATGCCGGGTTTTTTTAAACTGTCAGCCCTCATGGAAAGTTTTCATGTTGTCCATAATTTAGTCTGCTCTCCTGTAGTGTCATGTCCGCACATATTTCTTTTCCCTCACTAAACTATCTGGAAGAGGTAGTCTCATGTCGGTAGTCTTTGCTTGTCTAAGCGTTTTATTAGGGCTGGTGGCTACGTGGCGTGTGAAGTGGATGGATAACACGAATAATGAATGACAGGATAGTGTAGTATGTCAAAACAGCACACCACTGTATTGTTATGGGAGTTTGGAGTGTTAAAATACCACACTTTATTGTTTTAACACGACTCTAGTGTTGTTCTACGTCCAAAACTACACTTACTTACAATCCCACAATACTACTCACTTACTTACAATAACACAATACTACACACTTACTTACAATAACACAATACTACTCACTTACTTACAATAACACAATACTACTCACTTACTTACAATAACACAATACTACTCACTTACTTACAATCCCACAATACTACTCACTTACTTACAATAACACAATACTACTCACTTACTTACAATACCACAATACTACTCACTTACTTACAATAACACAATACTACTCACTTACTTACAATACCACAATACTACTCACTTACTTACAATACCACAATACTACACACTTACTTACAATAACACAATACTACTCACTTACTTACAATAACACAATACTACTCACTTACTTACAATACCACAATACTACTCACTTACTTACAATCCCACAATACTACTCACTTACTTACAATACCACAATACTACTCACTTACTTACAATAACACAATACTGCTCACTTACTTACAATAACACAATACTGGTCACTTACTTACAATCCCACAATACTACTCACTTACTTACAATCCCACAATACTACTCACTTACTTACAATAACACAATACTACTCACTTACTTACAATACCACAATACTACTCACTTACTTACAATAACACAATACTACTCACTTACTTACAATACCACAATACTACTCACTTACTTACAATCCCACAATACTACTCACTTACTTACAATACCACAATACTACTCACTTACTTACAATAACACAATACTGCTCACTTACTTACAATAACACAATACTGGTCACTTACTTACAATCCCACAATACTACTCACTTACTTACAATACCACAAAACTACTCACTTACTTACAATAACACAATACTGCTCACTTACTTACAATCCCACAATACTACTCACTTACTTACAATCCCACAATACTACTCACTTACTTACAATAACACAATACTACTCACTTACTTACAATACCACAATACTACTCACTTACTTACAATAACACAATACTGCTCACTTACTTACAATACCACAATACTACTCACTTACTTACAATAACACAATACTACTCACTTACTTACAATACCACAATACTACTCACTTACTTACAATACCACAATACTACACACTTACTTACAATAACACAATACTACTCACTTACTTACAATACCACAATACTACTCACTTACTTACAATACCACAATACTACTCACTTACTTACAATACCACAATACTACTCACTTACTTACAGTAACACAATACTACACACTTACTTACAATACCACAATACTACTCACTTACTTACAATACCACAATACTACTCACTTACTTACAATACAACAATACTACTCACTTACTTACAATACCACAATACTACTCACTTACTTACAATAACACAATACTGCTCACTTACTTACAATACCACAATACTACTCACTTACTTACAATAACACAATACTGCTCACTTACTTACAATAACACAATACTACTCACTTACTTACAATGCTACTCACTTACGTACAATACCACAATACTACTCACTTACTTACAATACCACAGTACTACTCACTTACTTACAATACCACAAAACTACTCACTTACTTACAATAACACAATACTACTCACTTACTTACAATAACACAATACTACTCACTTACTTACAATAACACAATACTACACACTTACTTACAATAACACAATACTACTCACTTACTTACAATACCACAATACTACTCACTTGCTTACAATACCACAATACTACTCACTTACTTACAATAACACAATACTACTCACTTGCTTACAATAACACAATACTGCTCACTTACTTACAATACCACAATACTACTCACTTACAATACAACAATACTACTCACTTACTTACAATACTACTCACTTACTTACAATACCACAATACTACACACTTACTTACAATAACACAATTACTACTCACTTACTTACAATACCACAATACTACTCACTTACTTACAATACAACAAAACTACTCACTTACTTACAATACCACAATACTACTCACTTACTTACAATACCACAAAACTACTCACTTACTTACAATACCACAATACTACTCACTTACTTACAATCCCACAATACTACTCACTTACTTACAATCCCACAATACTACTCACTTACTTACAATAACACAATACTACTCACTTACTTACAATAACACAATACTACTCACTTACTTACAATACCACAATACTACTCACTTGCTTACAATAACACAATACTACTCACTTACTTACAATACCACAATACTACTCACTTACTTACAATACCACAATACTACTCACTTACTTACAATACCACAATACTACTCACTTACTTACAATACAACAATACTACTCACTTACTTACAATAACACAATACTACTCACTTACTTACAATAACACAATACTACTCACTTACTTACAATACCACAAAACTACTCACTTACTTACAATACCACAATACTACTCACTTACTTACAATAACACAATACTACTCACTTACTTACAATCCCACAATACTACTCACTTACTTACAATAACACAATACTACTCACTTACTTACAATAACACAATACTGCTCACTTACTTACAATACCACAATACTACTCACTTACTTACAATAACACAATACTACTCACTTACTTACAATCCCACAATACTACTCACTTACTTACAATCCCACAATACTACTCACTTACTTACAATAACACAATACTACTCACTTACTTACAATAACACAATACTGCTCACTTACTTACAATACCACAATACTACTCACTTACAATACCACAATACTACTCACTTACTTACAATAACACAATACTACTCACTTACTTACAATACCACAATACTACTCACTTACGTACAATACCACAATACTACACACTTACTTACAATACCACAATACTACTCACTTGCTTACAATAACACAATACTGCTCACTTACTTACAATACCACAATACTACACACTTACTTACAATAACACAATACTACTCACTTACTTACAATACCACAATACTACTCACTTACTTACAATCCCACAATACTACTCACTTACTTACAATACAACAATACTACTCACTTACAATACCACAATACTACTCACTTACGTACAATACCACAATACTACTCACTTACTTACAATACAGCAATACTACACACTTACTTCCAATGCAACAATACTACTCACTTACTTACAATACCACAATACTACTCACTTACAATACCACAATACTACTCACTTACGTACAATACCACAATACTACTCACTTACTTACAATACAACAATACTACTCACTTACTTACAATACCACAATACTACTCACTTACTTACAATACCACAATACTACTCACTTAATTACAATAACACAATACTACACACTTACTTACAATAACACAATACTACTCACTTAATTACAATAACACAATACTACACACTTACTTACAATCCCACAATACTACTCACTTACATACAATACAACAATACTAGTCACTTACTTACAATACAACAATACTACTCACTTACTTACAATACCACAATACTACTCACTTACTTACAATACAACAATACTACTCACTTGCTTACAATACCACAATACTACTCACTTGCTTACAATACCACAATACTACTCACTTACTTACAATACCACAATACTACTCACTTACTTACAATACAACAATACTACTCACTTACTTACAATAACACAATACTACTCACTTACTTACAATACCACAATACTACTCACTTACTTACAATACAACAATACTACTCACTTACTTACAATAACACAATACTACTCACTTACTTACAATACCACAATACTACTCACTTACTTACAATACCACAATACTACTCACTTACTTACAATACCACAATACTGCTCACTTACTTACAATACCACAATACTACTCACTTACTTACAATACCACAATACTACTCACTTACTTACAATACCACAATACTGCTCACTTACATACAATACAACAATACTACTCACTTGCTTACAATACCACAATACTACTCACTTACTTACAATAACACAATACTACACACTTACTTACAATACCACAATACTGCTCACTTACATACAATACAACAATACTACTCACTTGCTTACAATAACACAATACTGCTCACTTACCTACAATACCACAATACTACTCACTTACTTACAATACCACAATACTACTCACTTACTTACAATAACACAATACTGCTCACTTACTTACAATACCACAATACTACTCACTTACTTACAATACCACAATACTACTCACTTACTTACAATACCACAATACTGCTCACTTACATACAATACAACAATACTACTCACTTGCTTACAATAACACAATACTGCTCACTTACTTACAATACCACAATACTACTCACTTACTTACAATACCACAATACTACTCACTTACTTACAATACCACAATACTGCTCACTTACTTACAATACCACAATACTACTCACTTACTTACAATACCACAATACTACTCACTTGCTTACAATAACACAATACTGCTCACTTACTTACAATACCACAACACTACTCACTTACTTACAATACCACAGCACTACTCACTTACGTACAATACCACAATACTACTCACTTACAATACTACAATACTACTCACGTACAATACCACAATACTACTCGCTTACAATACTACAATACTACACACTTACTTACAATACCACAATACTACAATACTACTCACTCACTTACAATAACACAATACCACTCACATACAATACTACAATACTACTCACGTACAATCCCACAATACTAATCGCTTACAATACTACAATACTACACACTTACTTACAATACTACAATACTACACACTTACTTAGAATACTACAATACCACAATACTACTCACATACAATACTACTCACATACTTACAATACTACAATACTACTCACTTACTTACAATACTACAATACCACAATACTACTCACTTACTTACAATAACACAATACTACTCACATACTTACAATACTACAATACTACTCACTTACTTACAATCCCACAATACTACTCACTTACTTACAATATCACAATACTACACACTTACTTACAATACCACAATACTGCTCACTTACTTACAATATCACAATACTACACACTTACTTACAATACTACAATACTACACACTTACTTACAATACTGCTTATTATACTACAATTATACTTACAGTAAAAATAATTTACTGTAAATTTTACAGTACTTTACTGGCAGCAGGGTTCCCTGTAAAGTACTGTAAAATTTACACTAAACAACTGCAAAACATATTTACAGTAAAGTATTGTAATAGATTATAGGGTATAAAATAACACATAATCAAGTGCAGTTGCTCATTTGGCTGAGGCAGGATGCAACTGAGCTGAAGGTTAATGGTCTTGCTCAAGGACCCATCATGGCAGTTTGGCAGTGCTAGGATTTGAACTCATGACCTCTGATCTGTTACGCCAAGCCTTAACCACTGAGCACCAGAACAAACCAAGACTAGCAGCAGAAGAAGAAAAAGAAGAAGCAGCAACAGCAGCAGCAGCCTTTATTTGTTACATATTCATTACAGTATAGTGAAATACTTTTCTTCGCATATCCCAGCTTGTTCCCATGATATGAGTTACAGGTCAGAAGGTAGTGTGTTAAAATACCAGCATCGCCAAACTGCCACGACTGGATCCAAGAGCAATCCAATCTTCAGCTCAGCTATTTCATGCATTAAATGCATCAGTCATTTGTGGCATTATGTGTTATGTTTACTGTAAATTTTACAGTACTTGACTGGCAACCGTGAACAGTACACAGTACAAAATGATAAGCATCCTACAATGTAGGTCCCCCCTGTTGTAAACAATATGGGAAGTATTGTTTTACTTCTTAATAGCAATTGGCCTAATAATTTCGATTAAACATATAATATGGCTTCAAATATTACACTCATTCTTGATTTTTGATCTGTTTAGTGTGTAATTACCTGAATTGTATTGTGTAAAGTGTATTGTAATTGCATAATTGGTCCAATGAATCACCAGCAAACCTTTGAATCCCAGTACAGAACTGTCACGTTCATCTCACAGGTCACCATTAGGACCCAAACATTTGTAGAGAAAGCACAGTATTACTAACCATTACCAAATCATGAAGAATGATAGAAAGCAGTAATGGTTGCCATGTTTTTTCAGCACAGATCCTTTTTTTGCGCTACGTCAAAAAATATCCTGCTGTTTTTACACACTAGGTTATGCAGTAGCTACAGGATGTACTCTCCTACCGCACTCCTGATTTACTTCTTAATTGTATTAGGAATTGGTGTAATGATTTCTAAGATTGTAAGATTATACACACACACACACACACATTTATATATATATATATATATATATATATATATATATACACACATTTATATATATATATATATATATATATATATATATATATATATATATATATATATATATATATAAATGCATTACATCTACAATGATTATGTGTGTAATGATTCAGTTGGTGTATCTCAATGGCTTGATTAACTCACTGATTAAGTCCAATAAATCACCATCATACCAGCGTTTATTACTTCCAACAGACTCCTTTAGCAAGTCAAGTGGAGTTTATTGTCATTTCAACCATCTACAGCCAGTTAGTACATAGTGAAACGAAACAACGTTTCTCCAGGACCAAGATGCTACATAAGGCAAACACAGAGCAACACAGAACTACAAGGGACTACATAAATTTATAAATAAAGTAAATTGTAAAGACAGCACAAGACAGTACAGTGACTACTGGGATAGACAATGGACACAGTAAGTCCCAGTGCAGCACTGACCAGTACACAGCACACATTTGACTCCCATTCAGAAAAAAACCTTCAAGTTTATCTACAATCAGTCACAGGTCACCATTCTCTCTCACTTTTTTCAGCAGGGACACAGTGAAATAGCGGGATAAGTCAAAATAGTCATGCTGTTTTTACACACTATTGTGGTAGCGTGCCTTTTTAGATGTAACCTGTTGCTTGAAGTGAGTTTAAAAAGCTCATTTCTCTGCTTCAAGTGTCCTTGAGGGTTGTTTTTAAAATAGCCTATATTAAAAGTGTAATCAAATAGAGAGTCTGAGGAAAGGGACTTTTATGTCAGCTTACATTGCAGCGAAACAAAGAGATCATCCAAGGACATGAGAACAAGGGAGCCATTGAAGGTTCAGCTCTCTCACAGAGACTCTCTGGCTTTTTTTTTTTTTTTTAACAAGAGGCCTCCAGGCACAATACCACGGTTTGCATGGGTCAGTGTCTCTGCATTGCTGGATGTAATTGTTTTTGGACTTCCTGGGAGATAAACAAGATCAGCAGGGGCCTGGTTGCATTTTAATCAATGTCTTTTTTTCTAAATGTGTTTTGGAAGGAGACAAGGTTTTAGTGTTTAAAGCATGTGTTCTCAGACTTTTTGTAGCCAGGGATATATTTTACTGTAAAATAAATTCCACACACCCCCTCAGCACAAATTTATTGCATGAAAATTATTTGTACAGTAATATTTTGTCTATTTGCTAGAGCCATGGAGCTTTCTGTTGTGGAACTTTCCACTGACAGAACATATTAAGTCCAATCTGATTTTATTTATAAGCCTACTTTTGAATTATTCAGGTTTGGATTAAACCTGTTGAATTCAATCAAACCAATCAAAGCCAGTCAAACACTATCAATAATAAATATAATAACTTTGAAAATAGTAGGTTGTGATTTCCTCCAGTGTAACAAAATTTGACAAATTGTAGACCCATGGCTATGCTTCATGGCCCCCTGGGGTTCCAGGACCCCATTTTGAGAACCACAGGTCTACAGCAAACAGATATAGAAAAGGCTATATATGTATATGAGTAGAGTATTCAGAGTGCTATGTGTGGGTTATTATATGATCTGGTATTTGCATATTTTTTTTCAAGTGAACATGTCTACACAGTCTAACTCTGTTCTGTGAATCAAAATAACGTGTGTGTTTGTGTGTCTGTGTCAGGGGACTGTTTTGGTTCACCAGTCATGTGGAACACCTTACAGCAAAATATGCACTAGGGCTGGGCGATATGCACAAAATCTTATATCACGGTATGGATCATTTCATATCGTGAAATGATATATATCAAGATATATAATCTATACAAAATAACTGCATACATTCATAACTGCTTTTTGATCATTCTGTGAACTTAAAACCAGTGAAAGGCACTTTTTCTTTTCTCCTTTTATTTGGAAGTGGCATTGAACAGAACTATCACAAATGAGAACAAGAAAAATATGACTATATCAAAATGGGAACAATATGAATACAAAATCTAAAAATAAACATTAAAACACTATTCAACTTCCATCTGACAGAAGCACCTCCCTTTTTAAGTACAGGTTCCTCATCTTTTAGCTGATGCCTGTTCTGAGTGTTGCGGGGAGTTTCACTGTGTCACTGTGTCACGCATTCCCCTACCTTTAACATGCAATTGTTGCTTTTTTACCTTGGGTTTTTTTATGTGTCCATCAATATTTATCGGTCGAAATATCCAGGCCACTATATCCTACAGCAGATGCTCATTTTATACCATTAATGTGAATTGGATTGTCATTATTGGATTGTTCAGACATCACAGCAGCTATGTTTACATGTACATTAATATTCCAATATTAATCAGAATTATATTCTATATAATATTCTAATTAGTACTGAGTCATGTAAATGCTGCAATCCGATTGCCCTGTTCAGATTAAGACAATATTCTGATTCCCCAAATTCCAATTCCCACCCCTGGAATTAGGCCTGTTTTAATCGGAAATTTGTTGCATGTAAGCACTAATCCACTGAAAGGAGATATATGCGCATGCTCAGTCCACAAGGAATTGTGGGTGCTAACAGATGCTTAGCTGTAGGCTAGGTGTTTAGGGAAGGCAACTCAGGCATACTTAAAACATCCATGTATACAGGAATATTCCGATGCCTGGACACATATAAACACCTTATTCGGAATATGGCTGCAGCCCGAACATAGACCTTAAACAGAATTTGATGTACATGTAAACGTAGCCACTGATTACTGATCAGGTTTCTGCTTCCACTGTCCTTTTCATATGTTACACTTGAATTATATCACAAGCTTGATCCTCACAAGGTACAAAACACAGCCAAGAACCGCAACACAGGAAGTGGTTGTTTGACTGACATTGCACTTGGCCAACCATGTTTACTACTACTATCCGTTTCAAACCAGATATTATTAACCTTTAAAGATGTGATGCTAGTAATTGGCACTTGTGCTTGTAAGATCTGGTAACTCTATCTTGCTTCAAAAAGCTTATTGTGTCAGTGCTTCTTAGGTTTGTTTTCCTGTTGCTTTCCACACAGAAATGTAAAGAGCCACTCAAATTCTAACCTAATAAAATTCTGGAGCTGTAGCAAATATATTACACTCTCTGTGAGCCATGGACGGAAACTCTGAGGCTGAAATTATTTGATATATGATAAGATATTTTTACAATATGTATCATAGGTTTGCTAACAACAAAAGGCCAGCAAAAGAGCAGTGTTGCATTTAAATGTAAACCTTAAAAAAAATTTGCTCACTGATACTTTTATTTAATGTATACACAAATAAAAGGAGGATAAAACAAACGTTAAATGTTTTAACATTTAAAGATTTAAATTGGTAGAATCATGAAACCATCAGCCTCTTCCTTAGTTTGTACCAGCATGTATTTAAAAAAAAAACACCCACAGTATCTCGCATAAACAGTCAATTAATTCCAGTGAATAGGTCAACATTCACGTTGAATGGGTACCATGGAAAAACCCACTGCTTTTTGTCTTGGCTTCCCATGGTTTTCAAGGGTAGTGTGAGATTTGTACAGCTGTAAGCTGTTAAGTGTGGGGAAATGTTAACTCATTTGTCTGTGTCATGACTTAGTGGCTTTGCAAATGCCTAAAATGACAATATTTAGGACCATTTGTAGAATAAAAAAAACCTTCAGACGCAAGAGACAAATAAAATCTATAATGCTGATTAATGTTTCCTTTGGCCAGACATGACTCGATAAAATTTTTTACCCTTTAATGGAATATCTAGCTCGTAATGTATGAAAAGTGTATTCCACTCTTGCCGCACCTCGTTCTCTCTGTGTCTCCAGGCGAGACTCGTGACATAAAAGCCCTTTGTATAGTTGTGACTCTGTGTGTTCCAACTCGTTCTCCATCTCTGTCCTGATTCTAATCACATCTCCAAACACGGTGCCAGATCCTCTGAGTAGCTGCGTACATTCCCTGGGGAGTCTTTGTTTGTCCACCCCCTGGATGCATTCCAGAGAAACAAGCACTTTCCCTCAGTGCCACCTCTGTGTTTGGACAGCAGGAAGACAGCCCGGCATTTACTGGGATACGTTGTGTAGAAGAACTCAAAAAAAAAGGAGGCTGTCTTAGGTGAACCAAGGGTTAGCAGCATGCATTTTGCATATTGTTAAATACATATGATTATATTTATTACATATATTTATTACATAATCATTCAACGATTATTCAGTTGCACCTGAGGTATGAGGTATGAGCTGCAAGTGCTGTTCTTTGGCAGGTAAATACATGTTCAGAAGTGTATGATTCAACTGAGATAGGAATTTTTACTGCTTTCACACAGAGCAATGCTATTTTAAATCCTAGTGCAAATCTGTTTCATGCATTTATCATGTCATGTACATCAACACTTTTCTGTAATACAGATCTTCAAAACTGTATTCTGCTAAAATCACATTGGCTTAGAAACTTATTCTTTACCCTGTCTTAAGTTTTTCGTTTAGTGAATGCGTACAGTATTTATATTTAATCATTTTATTATATTATGTAATTTTTGATGAGGTTTTAAAGAATAAGATTTTGCTTTGTACTTCCATTCGTCACACCTTCTCTGTCTGTTGCTTTTGCTCACATTCTCACATCTATATTTAGTGTTTGTTATCAGCCTGTTCAGCAATTCACACACTGTCCACTCCTCTCCGTCCCCATCCTTTTTTTGTCTAGCGTCCATTTTGGGTCATACTGATGTAGTGATGGTTTATTCTGCATCAAGCATCTAATATATAACTTCAACCAGCAAGAAACAGTCTCCAGTAAATTGTGTATTTGAAAGATGTTTGCTTGTTCAGCATTGTTTGCAGTACAAAATAGAACAAAGTGGTTCTTCCATACAGATTGTGAGTTATTTTTATTAAAAATGGTCACTCAGCTATTCAACTGCTTGATCGCCAAGTTATACCTCTATAAAAACATGAAGTTCGGCTCATACTGATTTGCTGCTGAACGATCATAAGTGCCTTCGCTGTCCTGTTTTTCTTCGTAATGAGCTCCCATGTGTTTTTCAGCTGACTGTCATTACAACTGTTAGCAAGTTACAATTATTAGCATTACATACATTTCTATGAAGGTTCATAGTAAAAAAAACAAAAACAAAAAACATCCATATCATAACCTTATCTGTCTGTGTATGTGATATAAAGCTGGCCATTCAAACAGTTCAGTGCTATATTCAGATTGTGTTTACACACCTGCCAGGAGGATTGTCACTAGTTCTTCTTCCTCTTCACCAGTAATACATCACTCTGCCTTGGAAAAGTACTGCTAAGTGCAAAAAAGTACAAAACTTTTTTGGATGCATGGTGGGTTTTTTGCATCCAAAAAAACATATAGTAAAAGTATATGGTTGTGCTGGGGGCTTACTGGCTTCCGCCATGTTTTCTTTTCTGAGCAGACTGAGAGAAGGGGTGTTGGGGAGTGTCTATAAAAAAGACTGACAGGAGGCCCATGTAAACTCAGACAAGCAGAACAGCCCAGACTGCAGTATTCCAATCGGGTTTTCTCAGCCACATGATACACTTGTGCTGAGGCCATGGCTTCAATATTTTTTTTTAAATCATGTTGTACATATTGTCCAGGGTATTTGTTCTAGTAAGAAAGAAAGAAGAATGACTATTGCACCTTTAAACACCTCTAAATGAAGGGACCAGTTCACTTTTTTATGACTTAGACCCTTCACCTTATTGACCTGATGATTTATACCTAGAGACTATTGAATGAATATATTTCATGCAATTGTTATTATCTTTTTGTGAATTCCCTCAGGCTAAGCATGATGGCGGAACAGATGGATCAGGGTGATGATGTGGGGCTGGTGATCCCGCCAGAGACCAGTGACCTTCAAAAAGAGGATGAGGCACACTGTCTCCAACATTTCAGACAAGGCATCATGTGAGAAAAACCCCCACACAAATGCCCGCACTCACTATAATACCACTTCTTCTTTTAGTCAGATGTTCATGACTTGGAATTTTCTAGAATGATATGGTACATCCCTGTTAGTCATGTCAGAAATTAAATCATACCTGCTGTCTCCTCACTCCTACAGGCCAGAGCCTGTACCACACTGACTGGTTCTGCAAAAAAGTCAAGGCAAGAGCAGCTTAACATAAAACTCCACAGTAAAATCCCAAGTGTTAAACACCTGCAGTGACTAATGAACATCTAAAGCCAGACACAAATACATACTGTAATAGTGGGGTTTTGTTGGGTGTATACCATTCGGCCTTTTGGATTTTGTCATAAACCTCATGTGTCTGTCAAATTACAATATGGATGAGTTTTCAGGGTGTTGGTACTACCATGAAGCTTCACTGAGGACAATGACTGACTGTTGATCATTCCTAGACTCCTTGTAAACACTCCCAAAGCAAACTACAACCCATTGGTTTGTTTTGCATTAAAAAAACCATTGCCATAGCAAACCGTCTTATTTTAGTCATTAAAAAAGCAGAGTGGCTTTATGAGACTATATGAGCTTAAAGGATCACTTTCAGCTCTTTCCTTATGAAAAACCTATGACATGACTATACACTTTACTCATACGTTCGTTAAGAGCTCTTTAACGTTCTTTTTTTTCAGTCAGGTTTTATAACTTTAGCTTCTTAGTAGCACAGAAGGGAGAATCACCTTCCCTGAATCAATGTAGAGCGTTTACTGATAATAATGTCTCTGTTTACAAAAAAAAACTCTAAAATTAGCAAAAATATTAAATTCAGTTCAATTGGGTTGTCATACACAACTTTATTATTATAAATTATAAATAGCAGGACAAAACACATCGTCTCTAATGACTGTTTTTGTTTGATCACGTAGTGACAACATTAAAGTTTGAATCATAACCTTAGTCCTGTCCTGGAGCATTGTGTCATGTGTAGGATGTTTTTTAAAGGCTACTGGGACTTAATGTCTCAAAATGATAGATTTAATGTTGTCGTGCAGAGAAATGTAGGAAAAAAGCTGAACCAGCCAAACAAATTATCTATGGGTACTAGCTAGAGGCATAGATGTAATTTGTTAGATATAATTAATTATATACTGAATACATCAAAATATTGTTCCGTTCAGAAGGCAGTTGCCTGGGGCTGTTATTATACAGACATTTTCATGAAACATTTGACAACCTAATCCTTAGAGGAAGCCAGTCCTATTCAGACTTAACAAATATGGTGATAAAAACAGTCAATCTTCTATAAAGATGTCTAAAACCTTGCTAGCTCTATAAGCGTGATTTCCTCACATGCTGATTGTTAAGCTTTGATGCTCAAATAGGCTTAGGAAATAATACACAATGCAAGTTGTATTACTTATGAACACAAATATGCTACTGTTGATCAAAACACAATCGTTCATATTATCTAGGAACTGGGAAATTCCTTCACACAGTGAAATTTTGGCATTTTCTGCCATATCTATCTCTGAAAGCTACAGGTTTTCCTGAACGTTGTTGAACAGCTATGTGCCGTAGCGAAATGCACATAAGTCTAATCAATTCAGTTTGTAATCAAATATCGGCTGTCAAAATGTCCATGATGCACTTGTGTCACAGTGAGAATGGAATCTTTAAAGGTGCAATAGTCTTTTTTTTTTCTTGCTAATAATACGAATAAGCTGGAAAAATATGTAGAACATGATTTAAAAAAAACAATGGTTTAAGCCCTGACCTCAAGACAAAAGTATAACATGGCTGAGAAAAACTGTTTGGAAAACTGTGTTATGGTCCAGTATGTATGTTTGTGTTTACGTGGCCCTTCTGTCAGTCGTTTTATAGACAATCTTTCACACCCCTTCACTCCGCTCCCTGCTAACATGCTAATAATGCAGCTTACCGCTCATAAGAGCTTATTATGAAGGAAAAAGGACTGACTGCACTCGTGACCATTCTCATAAATCATTATGAGCCAGATTTTTGTTTGTAGCGTTATATAGTGTGCTTGACAGCCCTTGCTAATGCTCTATCTCTAACGCTAATGCTCTATCTCTAGTTAGCACGCTAACTCTAGTTAAAACCACAGCTTCGTCTTCATGGGTGGGAAAAGGGGGTGGGCTCAAAGAGTAAAAACTCATTATTTAGCTTATTCAGCTCCACCTACTTTACCGTTAGAGATCTAATCTTGACAAATGTTGAACCTGTAAATAAATGTCGCATACACAGTGTGAAATTATGATATTAAGCAAAACAAGCAACACAGTAAGTTCTTTTTTTCGTTAATACTATTTTTAATACTAATAAACATTTAAATGATCAATTATCGTGACACAATAATGTAATATCGGCACATCCCTAGTCAGGTTGCGTCCATGACACACAAGAGAGAGGATGAGTGAAATGAAAAGGATGTCATGGATGGAAATGAGTGTAATGGAGGCGTACAGTGTATTTCAGTAGCCTGAAAGTGAGCCTCATTAGGAAGGAAAGCACCATCTTCCCTCTGCCTAAGCTCACAAAGACACAAAGAGCTTGTGATGATAGAGAGACCGAGTAATCACTGTTTGAGACCACACAAGGACCACCTATACTCCAGTGAGCCAATGTGGCAAAACACGCTACATCAGATGTCTCAATTTGGTGAGAAGGTTTGCACAGTCTTGTCCATTTTTAACCTATTAAGGTACATCAGGATGAAATATAAATGATGTTTTCCTGCTGAGCTGATTAGCTGCCAATAGCACACTTCTCCCATTATAGATGTGGGTATGGATGATTTCTGGTTGTCAAGATATATGACCAAGATGACCCTGTCCAGGATAAAGCAGTAAATGCGTCACTCAGGGCCACGTGAGCACCATATACAGTATACGCTCTCATTTTAATGACTGAGGCCTTTATTTATCCTGCAAGCTTCAGATCTAACACCTGCTCCAGCCTGCAGGACAGTAAAATAAAGCTCACTCCTATGACTATTTTGTTCCAATACACACCTATAGTGTGTTGCAGCATCCTGCATGTGATCATCGCTCATGGTCATCTTTTGAAGGACATTTCGTTAAAAATGCAAAACTTTAATAAACATGTATAGCAGTACTTTTTGGGGTGCTATGACAGTCGCAAGGTTGTCAGTTAAAGTGATAGTCTAAGAGCATTTTTACACTGGGTCTGAATACTCGAGTCCGTACTCAGTCCGTACTCGTTTGGGGATCATAATCACAGGTTTGCATTCTCATAGAAGAATTTTTCTGGACCATGGCTCGATCACGCAATTCCGTATATGTCACTTTTGTGCATTCAGGTTTGTAAAATGGGAATCACTCAGGTTTGCTGTTGTTTTCATTATTTTCCTCTACTACAAATACATGCAAAAGTCACGAATCATGGAGCTTTTTGGATGCATGGCTTGTCGTGAAGGAATACCTGCAAAAGCATAAAAGAAGATTTCTCTTGTATAAAAGAAAATTTTTAGCCAAGCAGGCCAGCATGTGATTTTTTTTTTTATTATTTTTTTTTTTTATTGTGCAATACTCCCACTGTGAGCACTCACACTACAAAAGTGAGCTAATAACATTGCTCCAGTCCAGTGAATGTCTGGATCTGTATATTAAAAACTATAAGAACACTTTCCCTGGCATCACAAAAATAGAAACAATAAGTAAAGTGACAAAGCTTGCACACCTGATGTGGACCATGCTGTGGTTTAGTTGAAGTAAACCCCAGATCACTGTTTTTTTTTTTTTTTTTTTTTTCCAGTAGGATCAGGACCTTAAAAATAACTAATCATGCCAAACTCAGGTCTCAAAAATTCAGGGAAAAAATGCAAGTGTGAAAGCTACCTAAGTTGATAACAGACTATTTATAATATTTTAACCAAAAGTTCTACCTTATTATTATGTAATTCTGCTGAAAACATGAAGACTAAAAACTTTCACTGACTGATTCTTGTGGAGAAAGCATGATTTGCTATTTTTGAAAAGATCAGCAATAAGCTGGTAGCTGTATTGACCTGACAAACTTTGCAGCCCCAGTTTTGTGCTCCACTGCCTTTATATAGTAAACCCAGTCTCCACTTTTAAATAAGGAATCCAATAATATTTTGTTTCAAAATATTTTGTTTAAAAAAAATTGTTGCCACAGACAAAAATAGTTCTTGCCATAAACGTCAGTCTTTGTACAGACACACTGATGACTCAGGATGCAGGATTCTAACCTTTTCTCCAAAGACTGTTTAGCTGCTCCATTGCAGAATTCAGATCATTCTCATCACAACAACTTTATGACAGTTTGAGGCCTACTGCTTCACTGATTCATTTGCCTGGAGGTGTGTGCGTATGTGCGTGCGTATGCTTGTACTGACATGATATGACATGTACCAATAATATTTCTCCCTCTCTTATTTACTAATTAGGAAGTCACATATTGTGCATGGCTGTCAAACTCTCATTTCTCACTGTGGATGTCAGTTTAGACAAGACCGAACTGAGCTTTACACATGTTTTCAGCAGCTTTGACACATTTCATGTTAGTTAGACTACAATGCCTGGTTGCACATCAAGTTGAGTTTTTCCAAAGGATGTATGGCAGAGGAGCCCGACTGTGGTCCTGGTGATTTCCCTGCTCCACCACACCTACTCAACTTGGTCATTAACTTACCCCTTATTTTCATATTTTAGTATGTTAGAGTCTGGAACCGCATAGCTCACAGCTGTAAATGCTGCCAGAAGTCATCTTATGAAGTGTTAATACTAATAATAGTACTTCTTTAGCGTACTTTGTGTTAAGGAGTGGCAAACATTATACAATTATCTATAATTAATTATGATAACTATGTAAACGTTATTATATTAGGTATCTGATGCAACCAGCTACAGGTCCAGGTTCATCTTGCAGCAAGCCACTCTCCGGTTTTTTATCACTACTCACACAAATTAACAGGAAAAGTGTAATGTCTTTGTCATTTGATTTATTATTTAATTAACTACAAAATAAATATTTAATCCACAAAGCTTTTAACAGCAGTGGTCCAGTAAGAACTGGTAATGACAGGAACTGAAATAAATAGAGTACCACTTGATTGGATTTAGTTGTGTTGTGCGTTATAGTGTGTGTATGGTTGGCTGTGGGTGGGTTGGTGTGTTGGTTCTCTGTGTAAATGCACGTGTTATTACTGTTATTACTGCTTATAACTAGCTATTTATGTTTTTTATGTTGTACATGATGTGGTAGTGAAATCATTCCACTAACTACTGAGAGCTCCAGACAGCTGATGTCAGATATTTTGTCTTCATGACCTACTTTGTGTAGTGCAGTTTAAACCCTACTGTGGTTGATTGTGCCATTTTTTTTTCCTTTTTACAGTTTTCATGGTTACGTTACTTTTATTGCAGCCTGATTCTGTGCTTGTTGTCAGAGAGACTCCTGTTACTGAAATCAGTAAAATACTTCATCATCATAGATCAGAGTTTCTCAAACTGTTTGCAATTAATTTTAACTGTAAAATAAATTCCATGGCACCCCTCAGTAAAAAATATTAGTATTAGGTTAATTAGGTTATATATTAGTATTAGGTTAATATTAAAATGTGTACAATAGTATTTTGGCTACTTATTGCAATGGGAATAAAATCTTTGCACTAACAGAACACATTAGTTCAAGTTAGCATTATTTATATGTGACTTGTTTTCAAGTTATTGAGATTTGCTTTTAACCCTAAACATTCAAGTGACCAGTCAAATAATTTAGCTAATAACTAAAATATAACTAATATGGGGGCATGGTGGCCCTGTGCATGCAGAGCTTGCATGTTCTCCCTGTGCTTTGGGGGTTTTCTCCCCCAGTCCAAAGACATGCATTGTAGGCTGATTAGCATTTCCAAATTGTCCGTAGTGTGTGAATGTGTGTGATTGTGCCCTGTGATGGGTTGGCACCCCGTCCAGGGTGTCCCCTCCCTTGTGCCCCGAATTCCCTGGGATAGGCTCCATTCGAGCCTCCATGTTCATCCTTTGTTAGCAGCAAGCTAGCCAACTAACTGTGATAAGTGGTTTATATTTTCTTCCTTAAAACAGCAATCTGTATAGTCAGTGTTATAGATTTAAGAAGCTAATATGTCTGTATGTTAATTAATTCAAAGCAAATACTTGTATATTCAGAATAACTTCTTTAAAGGTAAGAAGTTTTTTTTTTTTTACTCCTGATGCTGATGTTGATTTGACTTCATTCGCTGAACCCGTAGGAACTCGGAGGAAGCTTGGGGAGACCATCTCAAATTCCCGAGTAGGAATTCCGTATTGATGGGGCATTTTCTTTGGTCTTTCCTGGTCGGAGGTTGGGAATAATGGGTTACCATTTTTAGTCAAATGCAGCATATGCTTCAAAGGATCCCACTCTGAGACGCATGACCTTGGAGCACGGCCAGTAAGACATAGCATTTCAGTGCAATTAAAATCATTATAACTTGTTCATACTGGCCAGATGCCAGTACTGAGTTTATCTGTACTGATTCTGATTAATTTAGTGTTTTATTAGTACAATATGATCATTCTTTATGAGCAATGGCTTTATTGTAGCACTGAGACCAGTTCTCTGCTACCCAGTGTTGCCTGGTATTTTGTTCTATGAGCAAACAGTTGAAATATCTTCTGCCTCTTGAGCAGATGTAGTTTGGCAGATGAAGCCAGACAAGTGCTAATGACTTGGGTAGTGAGTGGTGTTTGAGGAAGCGATATTTGCACACTTTGCAGCCAGGGATGAGCAATGCCTTTGGGGTTAAAGGCTGTGCTTCAACATGCTCTATTACCTATACACCAGGGCTGGATTTGCATTCCTGGTGCATAAACACAAAATTCCACAAGCAAAATGGAGCTTCATTTCTGTACTCACATATTCAAATATTCTGGAAAGAAACACTGAACTGTTCATTGTGCGATTGAAACATGGCTTCTCAAAACAGCCCTTTTGATTACTTGGATTTGTGTAATCTTTTTAAGTAAAACAAATCTTTTCATAGTAAAAATTGTAAAAGCAGGTTTTTTTCTAGGATGTTTGTATTTATTACTTACTTTCGTTTCTTCTCTTCTTAACATTTTCTTTATGTGATGTACATATCACTAGTACAGACATGGTTATTATAATATTGTTTTATTGGCTGATGCAAAAAGTCAGTGCAATTAATTTAGTCATATATATACACACATGTGCATATATCCATGTGACCGTGTGTGTGTGTGTGTGTGTGTGTGTGTGTGTGTGTTTTATTAGGCTGCAGCTGATAGATGATCTCTCATATGAAGATGTAAAGAAATGCTATCGGGGATCTGTGAGTACCATCTATTCTTTCCTTCACCCACACAATTCCTTGTGGTGTCAGAATGAAACTTAAGTACTTTCCATTATGGTGAATATTTCCTGGGCATGAAACCAAGCATTCAAACATCATTCAACAGTTTCCTTTCTTTCAGAACTGTGCTATTCTGCTATTTGGTGTGTGTTAGGTTACGGTGTGTGTACATGGGTTTGTGTACATGTGCTCTGTTCAAGTGCAGGTGTTGTTGCAGTTATTGCTGTTTATACATTTGTTTAAGTAGGTGTTTATTTGTGTGGACATGAGTCCCTTTTTTATTTATGCCACACATCTTGATGAAAAGAATTTGTGGCAGTGAGCACCAGACAACTGACATCAGACTGTTTGTTTATTTGACCTAGTTCATGTAGTGCAGTTTAGTTCCTGCTGTGGTTGATTGCTATAATAGTTTTTTTTTGTTTTTTTTTTTTATGGTTATGTAACTTTTCTTGCAGTCTGCTTCTATGCTCATTTCACATCAGAGAAGCTCCTATTACTGAAGTGAGGCATTGCTTCAGGAATCAAAAATGTAACAGCAGGTTTGATGCTTCTGCTTAGAGCACTGCCAGTAGGACATGCATTTCAGTACAAGTCTAATCATCAACAGTTTCCTTTATCCCACCAGTGTGCTCTTCTGCTGTGTAGCATTTCACATGCTCAGTTGATTCATTTACATGGTTAAACATTAGGGAGAGGAGAGCAATAAACCGCACTGGTGGTGTTCAGTAAGGTTTTTATCAAGTGGAAATCTCTGCTTGTTTCCAGTTGAGATGCAGGTGTAAGACTTTCCATTCCTAAAGGGTGAAGATGAGCAGATTAAGGATGTAGAGACTCTGGGATAAACTGGAGTGGAGGAATGAGCTTTGAGCTCCCAAAGAGCTGGGAGGGAAACCATGTCGTGGAGTCTAATACAGCAGTAAGATGGTTTTGGAGTCAGGGAGATTTGGAAGGTGGATCAAGGTGAGGAAAGAGGTCATGACTGGTATTAGGGGTGATTTGGTATTATCTTTAGGAGAACATTTGTCAGATATATCTCTAAATGACAGAATTTTTCACATAACTAATCTGAAAATGCATTTTCTGATACGTAATTGCAGAAATCAAATAAAATTTTATATTACAGGGTGTCCTCAAAGTCAGGAACCAATGAGAGTAAAACTACATGTACTTAATTTTGTGTTTATTATTTACACACATTCACCCTTACGCTCTACGCATTTTCTCAGCCACTGTATCATGTTTTTGCAGATTTTGCTCAACATGTTTGGATCAATATATTTGCTCAACATAGTCCCATTGGTTCTTGACTTTTCAGACAGCCCGTAGTGTTTTTATATAAGAGGCTTCTTCAGGCAAAATTGTACAATGAGTGCACTTATCTAATCATTAACTTTAGCTGAATACGTTCTGTATAAATGTACAGGGTGTCCAATAAGGCTAGCATCACAGGTTAAATGTATATTTTTATCTATTTAAAGGCCATGATGTATCTGAGCAAGGAAGAACAAATCTGAATAGTTCCACTTTCAGAAAATCAAGGTCAGTTTGAAGGTGCAAGTATACACAAAGAAAATGCGGAATGCTGAACATTTGTGTTATTGCGCCATGCAACATCATTACTCCGTCTGATTATTGACCAGATATTAGGTCTAAATTTGTGTATTGAGAAAAAATGGTGGGCATATTGAGCAAATCCTGTAAATAAAAGATTTCATTTTGTCATTTATTCATTTTTTCTCCTATCATGCTGGACTTATTGGACACCTGTATAGTGGTGATAGAGATGACACACAGAGTGTACCAAGAGGATGTCTAGTTTAATCCAGAATCCAAGCTGGACACCAGCTGGATTGAAGCAGGCAGGCAAAAGGAGCGCTCACCATCTAACCCAGCCACCCTGTCTCCCCTTACAGACTGTCAGCAAGTACAACTCTCAGTACCACAAACTTTTCCAGAACATTCCCAAAGAGGAGATCCTCATGAAAGGTACAGTATGAGGTTTACTGTCTCAGATGTGTGTTTCTCATTGCGTGGGGCCTGCTGGTTTGGCTATAAACATACTTGATGTTGAATCTGTTTCAATCTACAACATAGTGTTGAACAGGTTTATTTAACTTGTCATGTACGCATATATCAGTTACAGTACACACTAACAGAAACATAAACTTCTAGTCGTTACCGCAGTGCGTTTGTTTTGGCAGCTGTGGAGTCTGAAACCACTTCATAAGAAGGAAAAATGACCCTAATTACATTTCTGCCTCAAATCTTAGTGTACTCGTGTGCTCTCCTACGGGACATCCTGCTGCAAGGACGACTCTATATCTCCCGCAACTGGCTGTGTTTCTACGCTAACCTGTTTGGCAAGGACATCAAGGTTAGCTCTGGAGGGTGGGAGTAGAAGATTGTGTACTTTTACACTAGGGAGAATAGTTTCACTTACACACACATGCTCTACATATGTTCTACTGAAGCCATAAATTTCACTTTCTCTTGAGCGGGTCCATGTTAACCTGAGGTCTAAAGTTTTCCTGGTTTAATACAATAGGTTAGAAATTAAGAACTGAGATAGAGTTTGATGTGGGTTACCTGGTGTAGGAGCAGCTCATCATATTAAAATCTTTTTTCTTGACTGGTACAGATGGTAGTTTAAAAACCCAGTAATGCTTGTTACAAACCTTCACTTTGCTTTCCATTAATCACTGTTCCTTTTCATAATTGTTCTGAATAGCACCAATAGTTATCTTTTTCTCTTCTTATGTCCTATGCACCCTTTTCATTCCTGTCCAGGTTCATCCCAAAACACTAAAAAAAAAATCCATAAAGAAAGAGGACAGAGAAAAGGAAATCATGTGCTTTGGGTGTTTTCATTTTTAGGTCAAAATCAGGATCCACATTTATTAAACCTTCTCAGAGGAGATCACTGACCAGTTCTTTTGCTTGGTCTGATAAATATGCACACAGGTCACTAGAGCACAGGGCTCATGACCCAATCACAAACCCAGTACATCCTAAACTCTTGACCTACTGCTATCGGTAACTTTGTCTGTTTACTCTTCTGCTGGTTTGATCTTTATTTTGTTTCAGTGGACATAGTTACATGACAGTTTTACCCCCTTCTGCCTGATTTGAATGTGCTTTAACTAGGAAAATGAGATAACTAGGAAAGTGATGAAAGGAGTCACAGTGAGAGAGACTGGAGCAAAGTTAGTCATAATATTAATTTTAGTGTGTGTGTGTGTGTGTGTGTGTCTGTGTGTGTGTCTCAGGTGGCTATCCCTGTAGTTTCAGTTCGTCTGGTGAAGAAGCACAAAACAGCTGGTCTGGTCCCTAATGGCCTCGCCATCACTACAGACACCAGTCAGAAGGTACTTTCAAATACATAGACATACATTGTACACCTACATTTAATTGTATGTCTGTTTGTTCACAAACCAGATTGTGCAGTCAGTCTAAATGGAGCCACAAAGGAGCCAATGGAAATAAATGGGACAAGCAAATATCAGAAGGCATACACAAATTGTGCAGTGTTTAGGGTTCAAAGACACATCACAGTAGATAAATACTAGCTGAACTTCTGGATCACTGACTTTTGTTATTGTCGAACATGGGCGTCTCTGTCATCATAATTATTGCTGTCATAACAGAAACAATATTTATGCATTAGCTATGATATAATAAACCATTTTTGGAAGCTGAACACCTCAAGATGAAGATATTATTTGCCATATTCATATAATTATTAGCACTGGTTCTCAAAATCTGTGTCTAAGATCTTTAACTCTTTCTCTTTCTGCAGTATGTTTTTGTCTCACTCCTGTCTCGGGACAGTGTGTATGATGTCCTCAGGAGAATCTGCACCCATCTGCAGGTAAAATAAACATGCACATGTGCAAGAGCAAACACACAGTCAGAATATCCCATATGCCACGTCTCTAACTCATATACACCATTACTGGATGCTTTTCTGTAGTAATGTTGTTCGTTGATATGAATCGTTTTTTTAAGTTCACGCATGTTGCTATGATGTAAATTTTGGTGGAACTTTGCTCTGCAGGTCAATGGTAAGAAGAGTCTGAGTCTAAAGCAGTATCTAGAAGAGCCAGGCTCACTATCAACTGTAAGAAACTTTACTAACTTATCCTAACATAACTAACTAACTTATCGTATCCTAAAATCCTAACTTTCTGAGTTAGGATTCATTTAGAGCACAACACTGTGTTATATTCATACACTCACCCACTTTATTGCGTTTCATGTGTGTGTCATGTATTTATAGAACATCCTGCTACACTTTACACAGCACTGTTGACTCAGTCCAGGTTCAGTTTGCTTTACTTTGGCAGAAACTGTTGACTCAGACAACGATAGCATGTGTGTGTCTGTGTGTGTAGATAGATAGATACATACATACAGTGTCAGTACTGTAAACGTACAACCTAATCTCTGTGAAATTGGGATTATTACTTTTTTGCTCTTCCGAAAACCATTTTTGTCCAAAAATTAATCTCCACTCTGAAACACATTAAATTTGTTTAGGTTAAAATATTTATGATGTGATTAGCAGTTGTGGTACTAATTTGTTGGCTGCCTTTTTTTTTTCCCCATGAGAAGATAGCAGATGTGTGCTGTGTTAGTGCAGTTACAATGGTGTTTAATAGGATAAAAAATTAAAGTGATCTCAAATAAATAACAGACAGGTTTCACTGTTAGCTCCTAAAAACAAATAAGTAAAGGTTTTTTTCTCATTCACCAGTTTCCAGTGAATTTAAATGTCTTATTAATGAGAAGTCCAATGTAGAGGTAGTGGAGACTGCAAAGATAGGCCTGAAAGTTCCAGGACACAATGCAGCTACACAGCGCAGTTTTGCTGAACCGTTTATGAGATGACAAGCATGGCGGCGTTGATGGCGGTATTAGCAAGTAAACTGAAGCGTTGGAACTTTATCTGTTTGAGCAGAGTGTACAGATGATAATATGAGAGGAATGAACAGATTAAAGGACTAAAGTGCTGCTGCACTGCTCTCTTCAGTTAGAGATGAAGCATGTGCTGAATCCCACTTGCACCACTGTCAGCAGGTAGCTGAATGGCATTGTGGGTGATGCAGGAAACAGTCAACCCAAGTAAAAATAGACCAGCAAGTTCATGAAAGAAGTTTAAACTAAAAAAGTCTATTCAGACTTTCATGACAAAACAAATCTTGGATGCCACTGAAGATCACGTTAGATTTAATGGTTAATATGCAAGTCGGTCAGTGTGAATTTTTCCTTATTAACCTAAATGTAACATATCAACATGTTGCATAGCTCAAAAGCAAAGTTGCAAAATCATCTCTGTTTCTTAGTCTCTGTGCTCTCTTTGTCTCTCAGGATGAGTTCCCAGTGGCCAGCGCTTACCCTGCAGTGTTAAAATGGCGCAGGAAGCCTTCGGTTCCATCCGTCTCCTCCTCTCTACCCGATCTGTTGGGAAATTCCACCAGCAGTGCTGGAAAGCCTCCGTTTGCAAGTGAAACTCAGCTGCAGGGTACAACACACACACATTATCAGACTATCATAGTACTGAGCATGTGATGTTCTTTACAAATCATACAAAAATTTATATGGATGCCCACTTGTTTATTAATAATTGTCAGTTATATTTTTCATATAAAATTGTAAATAAACAAAAGGTTTTAGAATTTTGAAATATTTAAAACAAAGTAAATGTTCAATATCTTGAATATTCAATATTCAAGATTCTGCACTATTTCCAGGCCCCTATTTAAATGTAAGCAAATGTGTAATATTGGCCATGTTAACTGCTTTATACAAAAGGTCAGATTTTCCTCAAGTCTAATCTCTTCTACTGAAGCATGCGCTCAGATGATGCTCTAATGGATAAGTTTTTGTACAAACTTGTGGAGTTCAGTCCAGCTCGAGTGCACACTTTCATTAAAGTAAAAAAGAACATACCAAATACTACAATACTCTGAAATGTATATAAATATTTCAGAGATTCTACTTTTCACTCAAGTCGTTGTCAATAATATAATTTGTAGTGAAAATTGTATTAAATTAGAAAAGAATACAAAATTGAAACATTTTCACTAGTGCTCTCAGACTTTTTGACCCCACTGTATGTATATGTATTTAATTTCACTTTGATTTGCTTTATATTATTCATATCTTTATTCCTAGTATAATACTATCCCCATGATTGTACTGGTTTACATTCAGTCAAAACACAACTGAAATACTTGGTATTAAGTAACCAGACTATTACTCTAGTGATGTAGGCTTCCATCCGCCAAGAGCTGAACATGATTTCACAGTAATTTGTGTTTTAGCACAGAACTCACATACTCTGTTATCGTGTTAAGCACCAGTTCAAATATTTACAGTATTTAAAGGAAAGTAAGTAAAGACCTTAAAATGATATATGCCGTGTCAAGGCTAGAATTTGTGTGACACTCACATACAGATCCAGAGATAGTAAGAGGAAAGTATATTTTAAAAAAAGGTTGTATGGGAAAAACGAAGTGAGGTTGTCTTTACACATATGATTTTTTTTTTTCTTTGATGAGACATGCAGCAGTTTTACCAAAACATCTTCACATGCTTGCCATTAGAAATTGACTTTGATGATTGGTTTTCATACAGCTGGCAGAAACCTGGAAAGAGTAATAATTACAGTTATCACCTAGATATTTAGGTAACTATAGTAACCAAATTGTAATGTTATATATTACAATCTCTAAGTTACTATGGAGGTTTTTAACCAACAATGCAGAAACACTCAAGGGTTTGACTGAAAATGCTGGAATAGAGAAATGAATGCTGAAAAGAAAAGGGAATCATACCAAAATGTGAGGCCAAAAGTTTACATGCACCTAGGCTAAAGATATTCAAACTCCTTACATTTCATTTTACCATACATTTCTTTTGGCAAGTCAATCAGGGCATCTGCTTTGTTCAAATCAGAGGTCATTGTAAAATAATCAATTCAAGACAGATTTATTTCAGCTACATTTCACTATATCAGAATTCCAGTGGGTGAAAAGTTGACTGTCTATTTAAACAGTCTGGAGATTCAAATTAACATCCAAGGATGAAAGACCTTTGGTCCAAACAGTTCAACTGAACCCCAAGACAACAAAGACAACAAAGTAACTGGTGAAGGAGTTGGAGGCACCAGGTGCCAAATATGTACATCCACCATTATGAGAGTCCTACATCGCTATGGCCTGACATGCTGTTGCACACAGAAGAAGCCCCTATTCCAAGTCCGGGATTAAAAATATCCAGACTGAAGTTTGCAGGTGATCACCAGTCTTTTGGTCAGATAGAACAAAAATTAGACTGTTTGTTTGGTCTAATGATCAATATTATGTATGGAGGAAAAAGGTTGAGGCTTTTAATCTGAAGAACACCATCCCAACTGTGAAGCATGGGGGTGGCAGCATCACGCTGTGAGGATGTTTTGCTGGAAAAGGTAACTAGTGCACAATAGCATCACGAGGAAGGAGGATTATCTGGAAATACTGAAGCAACACCACAAGACATCAGCCAGAAAGTTAAAACTTGGTCACAACTGGGTCTTTCAGCAGGTCCTAAGCATACCTCAAAGCATGTCTGAGCAAGGAGGTCCACAAATCTGACTGAGTTACACCAGTTCTGTCAGGAGGAATGAGCAAAAATTCTGGCAAAGTACTGTGAGAAAACATGTGGAAGGCTACGCCAAGTGTGTGATTATGTAATTAAAAAGCAATGCCACTAAATACTAACAAAGTATGGAAACTTTTGACCCCAAAATCTGATATAGTAAATAAAAGCTGAAATAAATCTGTCTCTTAGCTGTTATTTTGAAATGACTTCTTATGGAATTAAAGTAGATACCCTAATTCACCTTACACATGTATGGTGACAAGAAATGTGTGGAGTTGTGAAAAATTGAGTTTGAATGTCTTTAGCCTATGTGTATGTGAACCTCAACTGTAAAACCTGAATACGAAAAAAATCATAGTAGAAATTTCTGATATACATAAACATACTTTATGGTCCTGCAACTCTTGCACCAGATGTGTTAGTTTAAAGTTTTAATTTTATACATTAAGATATTTTTTTCTGGTTTGTGCTTTTCAGAGAGACGTCTCGAGGCTGAGAATATCCTTCTGACTGAGCCTGTACCAGAACTAGGTCACATGGAATATCAGCTTCTCAAGTTCTTCATCCTGCTGTATGTGCCAAAATCAAATCTGCTCCATCCCAGTATGTTAAGAAATGTTTGTAGATCATTACAGATAAAAACCATTCAATTGTTGTCAGTATGTTGTGTCTTTTGATTTATTGTATGTGATATTGCCCTCTATCGGCCAGTCCTGTGTCTGTTCCAAATTTGCTTTTAAATATATCACGCACTGTGGGCCTCACGTCTCCAGAATAAGGATTTATATCTTTTACTGCAAGAGTTCACGCATTTATTTTTCTGTTTTTAAAAGCAGATTTGATTTTAGGATTAGGCCTGTTGCCTAATTAGTGAAAGTAATCTAATATTCAGGTTTGTGTGTGTGTGTGTATGTGTATGTGTGTGTTTGCAAACCTTTGCAGTATTATACTGCTGATTATGTCATCCTGTTACCTGGCCTTCCGTGTGTGCAGTCTGGAGCAGCAGCTCTCCTTCCTCAACACACAGCCTACGTTACCTATGAGAGAGAGGTGAGCTCACACACTCTCACACCTACTAAACAAAACCCTCAAACACCTACACACACCTGTAACATCTGCGTGCTTATGTACACTCACTGGCCATTTATTACACACAACTATTATATAGTCACACATATAGAGTCATATTCAGTGTTGGCAACTGAAGTCCAGATGCAAAATTTACACAGGGAAAGTGCTTCATGTTCAGAGACTTGTCACGCACATGCTTAGTCAAATTTTCTGGGCTCTCCATACAGACTATGCAAATTGTCTGCATATAGTGTACACCTCACACCAGATCGTTCTTGAGTAGTAGAATCCGAGATGGTGTTTTTCCACCACCATTCTTAAAAACTTGCTTTTTAAAATTCTAATGGGAGGCTAGAAAATTGCCAATATATTGCTGCGTGAGTAGAATGTGATTGTAATTATCACACTAATTACAGCAAATTTGGTTTAATTCAACAATATTGCTTCTATCCTCATTATTCAGCAGCTTATAAAATAGCACTTGATCCAGCACATTTATTTATTTACTTATTTGTTTGTTTGTTTATTTATTTATTTATTTATTTTTAAATGAAGCTGAATAGAGGTTATGTACTTGTAACATGCTCTTTTGAGTAATAATAAAATAGTGCCAATTTTTTGGTTAGTTTGATGCTCACTCTTGTAAAGAAAACATGCCCATGATTTGAATGAAATGCTGACCAAGCACTCATCTGCTGTGCTTATGGCTGAGTTGTTCAGAATTTATTCATAAAAAAATTCTGCTCCCAAGACAAGTACTGTCTTGCCTTAAGATCTTAAGATGCTGTCTCCTCCAATGCAATTCTATAGTTTTTTTGAGTGTATTTACAGCCCAAAACATGAATATCAGCATGACATATTGTGGTTACATCAAACTGTCAAACAGTGGCATGAACTTAACACTCCTCACTTGAGTGGATATCACAAAAGAAATTAAGTTAATGCGCTTAAGTAACTGAGACACACCTACATTTTACGCGAATTCCACGTATGAGGTATTAACTCCTCACTATGAAAGCATAACTCAACTCTGAATATGGCTCTTAATGAACTATATACACTCACTACACACTTAATTGGGAACAGCTGCACATCTGCACATTCATGTAGTTATCCAATATTTACACTCGCTGTCCACTTTATTAGGAACACCTGTACACCTGCACATTCGTGCAGTTATCCAATATTTACACCCGCTGTCCACTTTATTAGGAACATCTGTACACCTGCACATTCGTGTAGTTATCCAATATTTACACCCGCTGTCCACTTTATTAGGAACACCTGTACACCTGCACATTCGTGCAGTTATCCAATATTTACACCCGCTGTCCACTTTATTAGGAACATCTGTACACCTGCACATTCATGTAGTTATCCAATATTTACACTCGCTGTCCACTTTATTAGGAACACCTGTACACCTGCACATTCATGCAGTTATCCAATCGGCCAATCATGCAACAGCGACATAATGATACAGGTTAAGAGCTTCAGTTAATGTTCACATCAAACATTTTTCAATCTGCTTCCAATCTTAATTCAATCAGAAGTGGAAACCGATGTGGTCTTCTGCTGTTGTCGCCCATCCACCTCAGTGTTTGACAAGTTGTGCATTCTGAGATGCTTTCGTGCTCACCAAAGTTGTAAGGAGTGGTTATTTGAGTTAGTGTTTACTTATAGTCAGCTCGTACCAATCTGACCATTGTCATCTGACCTCGGTCATCACTGAGGGGTTTCTGCCAGCAGAACTGCCGCTCACTGGATATTTTTTGCTTTTCTCACCATTTTGTGTAAACTTTACAGACTGCTACAGTCTGCTGTGTGTGAAAATCCCAGAAGATCAGCAGTTTCTGAAATATTCAAACCAGCCCTTCTGGCATAAACAACCTTGTTGTGAACATTAACTGAAGCTCTTCACCTGTATCTGCATTATTTTGTGCATTGTACTATTGTCACATTATTGGTTGCTTGGATAATTGCATGAAACAGCAGGTGTACAGGTGTTCCTAATAAAGTGACTGGTAAGTCTATATGCACTATGTAGTGAATAAATAGATACTGGTTTCACTCTTGAGTATCAAAGCTCACATGCACTATGCTAATTTGTGTGTGTGTGTGTGTGTGTGTGTTTACAGGTAACACAGGTTTAAAAACGGCTTTGCTCTTGTCCAGTGTAGCCATTAGCAGATAGAAAAGAATCACTTAGTGGAGTCTTGGACAGAATCTTTACTGATCCACTACTGACCAACAGCAGAGGAGGAAAATAGAAAAAAATGACACTTCTGTCATCTGTTAGTTTCTTGTCTGGACTGAACTTATTCAACAAATAAAGTAGGTCTTCGGTATAAGCTGCAATGTAATCTCACTAAGGAGCAGTTTGCTGATGGTGCTAGTTATCTGACTTTCCCACTATGGGAACTCTACGACATCATCCACCAGCAAGACCGAGAGACCGAGGACAATCGGACACACTGTCACTTCCTTCATCGTTCTTCAAATGTCAATCATTGCATGAGACTCACCAGTGAAAGACGGTCATAGTGCCAGTGAGATTTGTTTGTTTAAGAGAGATGTTTCATGAAGGTCTTTGCTTTGGAAAGTACATAGTGATGAAATGCATTTCAGGTAAGATGAATCATTTCACCCACAGAAAGATGGATTTGTCATAATGCTACAAGTGCCTGGAAGAGTGAAACGACTTAAATGGATGAAGCTTCAGTGTGTAGTCAGAGATGTGTGTTCTGTTGTTGGATAAAGAAGGTTTTGTGTGATTCAGACTGTTTTGGGAAAGCCAATTCAAAATTATAGGGGCAGTAATGCCACTGAATGGACATGAAGCATGTCATTGTATGATTATATGCCTGTTAACTTTGCTTTTGATTTACTACATTCTGCTGTAGGAAGAAGCTGCATGTAGTGATGTACTTGAAATTTCAGAAGACATAGGAGTACTTAGTTTATTGAAAATGAAAAGCACATTTTAAATGAGCATAGGTGCAATTTGCTTTCTAGTACAGATTTACTATATTTATTTGTGATATTTTGTACAACATAGTTTTTTTTTCTTGAGAAGGATATATACTCACAGTGTACAGCATAGTTTTTTAACTGTCACACCCAGTTAGACCTCATTGACCAATAAACGGTTTTAACCTGTTCCTGTGTATGTTGCAAATTTTTTCAGCAATGCATGAATGATTATACAAAAAACTGAGAATCCCAATTCTCTGTCTCTGTTTGGACAACTAATTTATTAATTCCTATTTCTGTCTTTTTAATAGTCAGGTCTTCAAGTTGCATACATACAAAGGTGACTCAGATAAAGGTGTTATTTTCTGTGGAGATCGTTATTTTCTGTGGATCGAAAGTATAATTACTGCATATACTATGTCACTGCATTCTCATCTTCATGGGAAAAAAATGATAAGATATTTCAGATGTTTTCTTTATTGTGTGTTTTGTTAAGCATGTCCTTTAGGGGGTGCTGCTTCCTCTGGTTTGGAATTTAAACTGGTTCTACCCTCTGGCTAATACTAAGATTCCTACCAATATTTTGCAAGAGCTTGTAGTCTAAACCAAAGTTATGTTTATTTTCCGTCTAGTAAATTTCATTCTTTGCAACCATATTGCACTGCTTACTGCCAAGGCTAGTTCTAGGTCTGTTCCTGTAACATTATGTCTCTGACACATGAATACCAAATATGCCAGCAGGCCATTTTCTGGTGAGAAGGAGAACAGTTTTCTGCCACTCTACTATTCTGTAACAAAACCATTTATTTATACTATTTATTAAAAAGCGACCATAATAGCAGACTGGAGACCTTAGAGTTTGCACGAAATTTGTCAATTAAGTTTTCGGAAAGTCATGGGATCTTTCATTAGCTTCTAATATGATTACACTCAAATGTAGTTACTTTTGGTTTAACATGAAAACAATGGGGAAAAAACATGCAGGAGTTGGTTTAAAGGACAAATGTGCAGGCAGAATTCAGTACCTCAGCTCTAAATTTGCAGTATTGTGGCAAATGGAATGTACCAAAAATACTTTTCTGAAGTGATGGAAACGTCAAGGACTGTTTTTGGGTAAAGATGTATAGGAACCTTGAGCAGTGTTTGTGCTATACATGCAAAAACACACGAGGGAGAAGTGAAAGAACACACTTCCATGGTCATATATAACATTCAGCAGGGTATTTAGTATTTATTTAATTACTTTGTTGGGTCATTTCTAATATTTTTTCTTCTCTTGAGCTGTGTTTTTTATTATATGCTGCATTGACTTTAACATTCCAATCTGAAGGAGACTAAAGAAGCCCAGTTATAAGTCAAGCGTGTCCAATTAGAAAGCTCAACTTAATACCTGTCATTACAAATGATGTGTTTTATGTTCTGTACTCTAAGATAAGAAGTATCTTATTTTATACAATTTCTAATGGCCTTTCAGTTTTTCAACTTTGTTACAGGTGTAGTATTAAAAAGAAGTCAAATAAATTGCTGTTTTGAGGTTGTAGGGTTCATTGGATCACAGGATCACTTAATCTACTGATAATAGTTTGATAGTTTGACTCACAGATGCTTAAACATAATACTTAAATACATGACTTCTTACATGAAAATCTCTTAAACGCATAAACTGTTTAAAATACAGTGCAAATGTATTAAAAATGTTAAACATTTAAGGTAAAATAACTACAGGGTGTCCCAAAAGTCAATTTACAATTTACACTGCAATTTCTCTTCCAAATTTTTCCAAGTTTATATATATATATATATATATATATATATATATATATATATATATATATATATATATATATATATATATATATATATATTAAGATAGCCTTTAAGAATGCATTTGACAAAAGAAGAATGTATTGAAATCATTCTCATGGCTGGATTGGGAAGCTGTCGCAAGGTTGCGATGGACTTTAACAGGAAACATGGCAAGCACCTCACACACACACACTGTTGCCAAAACAAATTCAAAAAGACTGGAATTGTTTCAGACCAACCGAGAAGTGGACGTCCATGAACGTCCACTGATGATGGCACAACCGACATGGTGCTGGCGTACATAGTCCAGTGAGTATGGAGACTTTTGGGACACCCTGAATAATATTGATCCATTCCAAGTATAATAAAATCAGTCATATTACACATACACATGCCAACGTTCACCCCGTGTTTGCATGGGTTTCCTCCCGGTTCTCAAGGTTCCTCCCATTGTCCAAAAACATGCAAGTAGGCACATTGGCTATGCTAAATTGCCCCTTGATGTGAATGAGTGTTTGAATTCTGGGGGCTCATGGTGGCTCAAAACCTAACTTAGACACTATGCAGGTTTTTCCTTTAATGTCACCCTTAGTATAAACAGTATACTGGTTAAAAAATATATAATATTTCAGAAAAACCTTCATCTACTCTGCTCTTCTAATACAAAAGTAACTACTTAAACACAGAGGAAGAATAGCTCATTGAAACTTGAGCATTTTTTTAAAAATGGTTTTCAGTTCCAGCCTAATAAACCTGAAAGTCTATTATAACACTACACTGTGAATCTGTGTTCCTTGGTTACATAATTTCTTTCTGTTGGGTGCAGCACAATCATGCAGGTGAGAGAAAAGTGGACTGCAAGTACACGCACACACACAACAAGCCTGGGCAGAGTACGCAGGTTGCAAACTCTGTGAAAAGAAAAAACAGGAAACTTCACCAGACATGTTCTGCTGTTTAATCTGCTTTGAACCCGACACTCCTGCAAGTCTTTTAAATCATGCTCCTGAACAAATATGAATCTGAATGTCTTGTCCTAAAATCAGTATTATTCCATATCTGAACACTTCTCATGGGTTATATTAAACCATTTTTGCATTCAACTCTGGGACAAGGTCAAATATGTTTGCTTTTGATGTAGTTTACATGAAAAAGCAAGTAATTTTCATTACCTGTAAAGGAGGCTGTAATAATCCAACTCAAAGTAATGCAGAAACATTTGAGCAATCTCAGTAAAGTCATTTTGCAAAAAGACATTCTTTTTATAGAGTATTTCGGGTATAATTATAGTGTTTTCCAGTGTGGTAGCATAGAAGTTAAATCCAAGATGCAGCATCAGTGAGACTGTAATCATATTGTCATCATGTGATCTCTCTGTGCTGTAGAACAGATGTGGTTCAGCTCGGTCCATTCATCTGAAACTCATTTCATTAACACTGTTTTTATTTTTTGTTGTACTCTATTCCTATATTTCTCTTTGAATGAAGGTGTATTAGTGTGAAAATTATTTACATAACCTCACTTAATAATACCTTGAGAAATATCTTTCTTGTCTTAAGGAAGTCTGATGAACTCGTGTTTTTATTTCTATACTGTATATACAGTACTTATACCTAAGCTTATCTTTTGTTTATGAGTGCTTAATGTGTACCAGTCCTTTAAATCCCTATTCTATAAATTTCCATTCAATAAGTACGAGACACATTGTTTATTTTACTTTATACATTTGGCAAACTGCCTGACTTTAATTAATAGGTTGCATTTCTGTCCTTTCTCATTTTATGGTCAGCCTTTATATGAACCGTCTCTCAAGATAAAAATAAACTAGAAGTAATCTTGGCATCAGTGACAGCCAGGATTTCATGAGCTAATGCATAGCTTCAGCTCATAAATCTTGTGTATGCAACAGTTGGCTGTATTTAAACAACTGGAAATGGGATTCAGAAACAAACGTAGCTGAAAAAGTTACTTGTGTCTCATAATTTGGAAAATAATAGTCGCTCAGGTGTATGCACAGTGTCCTAGATTACGCTTCTGACATGATGCCATCCTCTAGGTGATGAGCATCCTCTAAAATGTGCTCTGGTATTTCATCACCACTGCCAAATTAACATTTATAGCACCAATAAAATACTTTTATAGTGGCTCAAAGTGGGCATTCAGTGGTCCATCACTTAAAAACACTGAACATTTGAAAATGACCGGCTATTATGGTGTGTGTTGGGGCAGTGTAACAAATAGCATATTAACAATCACAGATGAAGCAATTAAAGTTGATGATATTACTGGGTGATACAGATGAAGAATGCTGTTATAGAAAGTTAATCAACACCTTCGAACCAATCAGAATAGAGCATTCATGTGTATGTTACTGTTGAATGCTGCCTAATATTGTGTAGGTCCTCCTTGTGCTTCCAAAACTCAACAAGACCTCTGAAGGTGTGCTGTGGTATCTGGCATCAAGATGATAGCAGCAGATCCTTTAAGTCCTGAAAGTCGTGAGGTGGGGCCTCCATGGATTGGACTTGTTTGTCCAGCGCTTCCCACAGATGCTCAATCAGATTGAGATCTGCGGAATTTGGAGACCAAATCAACGCCTTGAACTCTTTGTCATGTTCCTCAAACCATTCCTGAACCATTTTTGCAGTGTGGCAAGGTGCATTATCCTGCCGAAAGAGGTTACTCCCATCAAGGAATACCGCTACTATGCATGGGTGTACTTGGTCTGCAACAATGTTTGGGTAGGTGGTACGTGTCAAAGTAACATACACATGAATGCCAGGACCCAAGGTTTCCCAGCAGAGCATTGCTCAGAGCATCACACTTCCTCCGCTGGCCTCCGCCGGCTTGCCTTAGTGCATCCTGGTGCCATCTCTTACCTAGGTATGCGATGCACATGCACCAGGCCATCCACATGATGTGATTCATCAGACCAGGCCACCTTCTTCCATAGCTCCATGGTCCAGTTCTGATGCTCATGTGCCCGGTGTAGGTGCTTTCGGCAGTGGACAGGGGTCAGCTTGGGCACTCTGACTGGTCTGTGGCTACGCAACCCCATACGCAGCAAGCTGCGATGTGCTGTGTGTTCTGACACCTTTCTATCATAGCCAGCATTAACTTTTTCAGCAATTTGTGCTACAGTAGCTCTTCTGTGGGATCGGACCAGATCGGATCGCCTTTGCTCCCCACGCACATCAGTGCCCAAGACCCTGTCATCGGGTTCACCGGTTGTCCTTCTTTGGGCTACTTTTGGTAGATACTAACCACTGCATACCAGGGACACGCCACAAGACCTGCCAGTCGTCTAGCCATCACAATTTGGCTGATTTTTCCTGCTTCCAACACATCAACTTTGAGAACTGACTGTTCACTTGCGACCTAATATATCCCACCTCTTGACAGGTGCCATTGTAATGAGATAATCGATGTTATTCACTTCACCTGTCAGTGGTTTTAATGTTATACACACACACACACACACACACACACATATATATACACACATATGGGTAAGCTAAAAATAGTAGATAATGTAAAGTAATAACATATGGTCAGCCAGCTAGTTAAGAAGGTAAGTGCATTAATACAGACTAAGGGAAACAATATGTATGATCATGTAGTACATCACACTTGTACTCTTGACAAAAAAATTGCTCAGTTTCAGTGTTTCCACAGACTTACATGTTCCTGAGTCAGAAATGTTTGTCTATTATCTGTGTACACTAGTTAATCCACCCAGTAAAACAACATTAAGTAGGATGCACCCTAGTTGATGTGTGGTGCAGCAGGTGTCAGGATTCAGAATGACTGGAACAAGTATACATATATCAGACCTCAGATGTAAGTATGTAACTAAGGGCTATTCAGACTATAGCTTGGGAGTTGCAAGGTGTTTCCAAAAATTAGAGGCATGTATCATGGGATTCTGTGTTATTCTGACCTGACCTTTAGTCAAAATGTATGTTTTGGGCTGTAAATACACTGACAAAACAATGGAATGCTATTTGAGGCCAATATTAAATACATTAATATGATGATTAATTAATAAATTGTATTTTACCTTTAATGTTTTTTTTGTACAAAGCAGATAGCATTTAAATTTGCGTCATTGCTTATCTCGATGATTTTTATAGATAAAATTATGAACAACACAGAATGTGAGCTGTAAAATGGCAGATGAGTGCTCAGTCAGCTTATCTTTCACATCATCTTTCAAAGCATGTTTTCTTTACAGGAGAACTCCACAAATTAACCAAAACATTGGCATTGCTTAATTCATTTGACAATTCAGAATAGCAACTTAAAAGTGTGATATGACTTTAATATATCTATATGCAAATAGCCCACATCTCATGCATACATTACAATTTCATGACCTCAATTTCGCTGTATAGTGACTATATTAAATTTAATTAGTGACAATACATTGCTGCATTAATAGGCCTAGTTGTAATTATTGCATGAATCACTGCAAATGTGGTTTAATTTAACAATAAGGTTTCCATTAGTCTGCAGCTTATAAAATAGCACTTGATCCAGCACATTCAGTATAGACTGCTAAAATATAAGCTTGCTGGTTTAGCTACTTCATCTGAACCCATGTTTTGGTGATAAAATGTGCACATATGATTAAGCAAATATTAATCTGATTAGTTTGTTGCATGCTTTGGCCAAACCAAGCTTGGGACCGCTACCTTTACACCTAGGTTGGAATGTGTGTGCAAGATGCCCTTTGGGTGCCTGGCATGACACCCAGGGTTTATTCCCACCTCACACCCAGTGTTCCTAGGATAGGCTTCGGAATCAAAACCCTGAACAGGATAAAGCAGTTAAAGGAAGTTAATAAATGATACACTATATGGCCAAAGGTTTGTGGACACATGACCATCACACCCATATGTGCTTGTTGACATCCCAGATTTAGTCCCCCTTTGTAGTTATAAGCTCCACTCTTCTGGGAAGGCTTTCCACTAGATTTTGGAGCGTGGCTGTGGGGATTTGTGTTCATTCAGCTACAAGATCAATAGTGAGGTCAGGCACTGATTTTGGTGAGGAGGTCTGGGGTGCAGTCGGTGTTCCAGGTCATCCCAAAGGTGTTCAGTAGAGCTGAGGTCAGGGCTCTGTGCAGGACACTCGAGAATTTTCCAGAGGTTTCAAAACCTTCTGGAAAGATTGTAGTGAACATCACAATCACAACCAACAAACTAGCAAGCTGGTAGGTTAGCAGTTCACTGAACCACTATTTCTCTACAGCACAGGTTCTCAAAAAACACTAAAATGTGTAGGACAAGGGCTATTCCTGGACCAGGGTTGGGAACCTGTGTCCTACAGAAACACATTTCACCACAGCCCCGCCAGTAAGCAGCCAATTATTCATTCCTCCTCAGCGAGCAAAGTGAAATGGTGCAAACGCAGTTTTAAAGATTTGGAGCAAACTATATGTAGTTGCGGGAGGGGTGGTTTGTCTATTTAAACCAGTGTTTATTTTGGGGGGACAAATCTAAAAAGAACAAATACTTCATATAAATGTACTTAATCTATTTTCCAGATGTAAAACAACGTGCTGTTGTTGTGTTATCCGCCTCCATGCTCCCCCAGTGTTTATCTGTCCACTCGGTCACCCTCCCTTCCTATAGGTTAAGCGCGCTCCCGAGTCTCAATGAAGCGCGCGCACGTCACATTGATGTTAAAAAAAAAAAACCCAACAACAACAAAACAAACAAAACACACGTCCATTTCTGATTGCTGTGTAGTGAGAGTGAGCTTTGTAACTGTACTCAAGGCGTACGTGAGCGTCAAACAGGCTGGACGTGACTTGTATAAAAGCTCTGAGAGAGAGAGAAAAGAGAAAGAGAGAGAGAGAGAGAGAGAGAGAAGACAACATTAGCCGCTTTATCTCATCGTGCACACGGGCTGAGGGTTGTTTTTGTTTTTTTATTCAGCGCGGCGCGTGCCTTCTGGCCGCTACAAAGGTAACACCGGAGCGGAACTGGACGCGGACGTTTGTAAAGGTAAGGGGATGTTTTTGACGATAACCAGCGGGAAAAAAGCAACCCGAATAAAAACGAGGAACAGAAATATGCGCTTGGAGGAACTGGGAGGCTGGAAGTTTGCTTTAAAGGGGGTCTGGTTTGTGTCAGAGAGCTCCGAGGCGTCTGCGTTGGGCTCCGCGTTGACTCTGGCGCTCGGCTGTAAAAACTGACCTCTGCAGCCTTTATTTCAAGGAGCGGAGGCGTGAATTTATTAATAAATCCTCTTTCTAATGCGGAATCCGAGCAGCTCTATCCGACCTGGCTGAAGGCATCCTGTTCCTGTAACAGCACCGCGTTACATTTTCAAGGTAACAGCCGAGACAGTGGCTGTGTTCAGACTCGTACGGTAGGTGTAATAAGGCTAAAGGATTAGCTGAGTGTGACTGCAGACTGATTGTGCTCTGAGGAGCATCCTGAATGACAGCCACACTCAGCATGCTAAGCTAACGCAGGCTGGAGCTTATAAGGCGTATTATGCGGATTTTTCCCTACATACGCAGTCACGTTATTGTTGTTTTTTATCTACTAGATGCAAGCAATATGAATTTTAGTGCGCACATTTCTGACCTTATTGAACGTTTGCACGAATGCCCTGCTGTTCCTTTTCATTGGGCTCTGACGTGGATTAGAAAAGCCGTGCATTTGTACTGAGTGAAAGCTCCTGTAAGCTCTGCTCTGAGGGACAGGAAGCTGCACGTCTCCATCATTCAAAGCAGTGCGGGCTTAATAAAGCCAGAATGGCCTATTCGAGTCCATACTGAGAGAGAGAGAGAGAGAGAGAATGGAAAAAGGAAAAGGAGAGAGAGGGAAAATGGAAAAGGAGAGAGAATGAAAAAGGAAAAGAAGAGAGGGAGAGAGGGAAAATGGAAAAGGAGAGAGAATGAAAAAGGAAAAGAAGAGAGAGGGAGAATGGAAAAGGAGAGGGAGAGAGGGAAAGAGAGAATGAAAAAGGAGAGGGAGAGAGAGAGACAGACAGACAGGGAGAGAGAATGGAAAAGGGGAGAGAGGGAGAGAGAGAGACAGACAGACAGGGAGAGAGAATGGAAAAGGGGAGAGAGGGAGAGAGAGAGACAGACAGACAGGGAGAGAGAATGGAAAAGGGGAGAGAGACATACGGACAGGGAGAGAGAATGGAAAAGGGGAGAGAGGGAGAGAGAGACAGACAGACAGGGAGAGAGAATGGAAAAGGGGAGAGAGGGAGAGAGAGACAGACAGACAGGGAGAGAGAATGGAAAAGGGGAGAGAGGGAGAGAGAGACAGACAGACAGGGAGAGAGAATGGAAAAGGGGAGAGAGGGAGAGAGAGAGACAGACAGACAGGGAGAGAGAATGGAAAAGGGGAGAGAGGGAGAGAGAGAGACAGACAGACAGGGAGAGAGAATGGAAAAGGGGAGAGAGGGAGAGAGAGAGACAGACAGACGGAGAGAGAATGGAAAAGGGGAGAGAGGATATGAGTGTGTGTGAGTAGGGGGACTTGTTGTTGTTGTTGTTATTATTATTATATCATGGTGGGGACCAAATGTCCCCACAAGGATAAGAATAGCTGACAGCTGTGACTTTGTGGTGACAGTGGGTCAGTATTCTGACAAATTGTTCAGACTTTGCTTCAGCACTTCCATAAATTCACTCTCCTTCATATATTTTAATGCTTCATATATTTTCATTTAAAAACCAAAAGAGCTGAAAAGGTTGGAGTTTGATTTAGAGGTAGGCATAGCATTAATTAGCTGCATTAATAATTATGTCAGTGGAAGGTCCTGAGAAGGATAGTAAGATGTGTGTGTGTGCACGTGTGTGTGTGTGTGTGTGTGAGAGAGAGAGAGAGAGAGAGAGTGGGTTATGCATTATTCAGCACTATCAGTACCACAGAAAGACTTTTTTTGCATGCGTGTTAGAAGACAGACAGGTTGTGCTAACTATAGTATATGTGCATGAATGTCCTGTGTGCAGCAATAGAAATAAAATATTGCTTTTCCCAAAACATAATTAAAAAAGAGTAAAAGCTGATTTTGGTGCTATAGTGCTCATGGCCATGGCTTCATGATGGACCTCGAGCCATTCACTCAATATTAATGCACACTTTGTGTGTGAGTGTGTGTGTGTGTTTGTTGGAGCTGGGTTATAAATGGAGGCATACACATGTAGTCTGCCTACACAGCAAGGATAAGGTCAGCTTCTGTGTGTAATTTCAAGAGACTGATTCAGTTTAGAAATTGGCTTTCAGTGTAGAGGCGATGTTCAACTAATAAATGCAATTACATTACAGCTTCTTTATGGTCTGACACTTCTTAAAAGAAAAACTTCTCAGGGCAAATGTCAGTCAGGAGCCCATTTTATATCCCATACAAATTGACAAAAATTCCATTATATCCTTTTGGAAAGACGCTTTTTCTTCAGTATAAAAACAAGCACTCTCGTGTGGCATCTCCCAGCAAAACCAAACTGAAAGTACTGACTGAGTTTAAAACGCAGAACAATAAAATCTAGACAGGATTAAAAAGGATGTGTCAGAGAAGTGACACTTCCAGGGGTTTTAAGTCAGTTATTAAGTTCATAGCACAGGTACAACCTACAGACATATTATGGTCATGTGACCTAATGATCAACCCCAATTCACTTGGCTACAAGACCTACAATAAAGGATAAAGTGATCAGTTAGTATTAAAATGAGGTGTGTGGAGTAAACATGCAGATTTTTGTCCGGGTTGCAAGAACGCATGTCCTCTGGCAACATTACTTAACAGAGATATATGTCCAGAAATCTTATCCCATCCAGATAGTACATTAATCAGGAAGAGGACATGGCTGAACATGAGCCAGAATTGAAATCCCAGGAATTTCAATCTACCAGGCTGAGAAAAAAGTGCAATTCCCTGGAAAGTATCAACAGGGCTTTGGTGTGAACAGAAGCTGATACTTTACCAGGTAAGATGTAATGCTTTGAGGTGGCTGATTTAAAGCCTTATCACAGTACATAGTGAAAACACCAGAATTCCAAAAGACAACAGAGGAGAAGAACAGGAGAAATGTCTGAAAATTGGAGCGATTCAGAATTAAAAACTGTTGGCCATTTTCTCTGGGGTTTTCATCAGATTCTTGGCAACGTTTAGGATGTAGTCAGTTACGAGGGAATGAGTAACTCCGGCTTAAAACGAGAAAAATGTCAATTATTCAGAAAAGAAAACCATATTCTACCAGATGACTCGATTTGGATACATGTCACACTCTGTGTATGTGTGGTAAGAGTATTAAATTACCTTTTGAAGGCAGCAGGTCTGAATGAGTGTGTAAAAGGCTGTAGTGGTTCACCAAACCCACGCTCTGTCCATACACATGTTCATATTCAGCAGGCTTTTGAAGTTAACTGAGCATCTGTTCTGTTCTGACAGATTTCATCTTCAAGGCGAAGCCACATTTCTTAGAGCTGTACCTATCTCACATCTCACATCTTGGCATACCATGTGCGGACACGTAGTTGTGTGTGGAAACCGTGCATAAAGTGTAGCAGCACTCAACAGAACAGCAAGGGCAGAATTTGTTACAGAATATGACCAGAATATGTTTGTGGCCTGAGCCTTCCAGTAACCTCCTACAGTACGTGTTATAAGAATAAACTGAGATACACAAATTTGTGTAGCATCAAATTTTAAAGATGTTTAGACAGTTGCAGAATCTACACATCACATGTAAGTGTTGAATTGTTATACACAGAGGAAACGTATGCTGACCATGCAGAGGTCAGTGTTACGTTATGCCTGTACTGAAACACATTTAGCCTTGGTTGGTGGAGCTGTTTGCAAGGTTGACAGTAAAACTAGAGCAGGAGAGCATAAGCAGGATAAATGCTCTTACTTAAACACAACTGCAGACTATTCAGTAGGCAAATGCACAGCTTCAAATTAGCAACGTGCTATTAGTGTTGCTGACTTAAACGATAATGTCTGAGCAGTGACTTTTTTTTTCTTTTTTTTTACTCTTTTCCCTGAGGAAGACCTTCTGCTAAATCCTGTCACTGTGCCCATTTTATACAAGCTGAAGGACTCAATCTGTAAAATTTTAAATGAAAGGCTAATTGATGGAAAACTTTGAGCGGAGTGCGTTACATCTTGTCCATCCTGGCCAGCAGTGTCTGTCTATTTATACCTGACGGACAGTGAACTCTGCATACACGAGTGCCTGCTTTTGCATCAGCTGTCCACGTTTGTCTGTAATTAGATCTCCTTGTACAATCTACGAAGGATTTCATCCTTGTCTGTAATTAGACATTCGTGCATGTAAAAAGACAACCATGTGCCTTTTGCTGTCTAATTGAATGTTGTCCTGGATTTCTGAGGACATCAGAGATGGCTGGCTGACTGTTCCTGTTATAGACATTCATCTGTCTGTCTGAGGCTACCTCCGTGCTCCCACATCCAGGTTTGAGTCCTGTACATGGGTGTTGTTAGGTGTGGCTTAGTCGGATGCAAAACTGCTCATTTATTTCCTTTTGGGAGTACAGTTCAGGGTTGGATTTAGGCAGGACCAACATCTTTTTCTCTGCAGTTAGTCAGGGTGCAGTATGCCAGATAAATGAATGAGCAAATACTGATTTATGTGGCTTAACCAGGCTTCCCATGTGTGCATGGATTTTCTCCAGGTACTCCAGTTACCTCCCACCTCCCCAAAACATGCTGATGTTAGCTGGATTAACTCCTCCAAATTGGCCCTAAGTGTGAATGTGTGTGTGCATGGCATTCCATATAGGGTGTATTCCTGTCTCACGTCCAGTTTTTCCCAGGATAGGCTCCAGATCCGCCACCACCCTGACCAGGGTGAAGCTCCTATTGAAGCTGGATGAATGAATGAAAATGTCTCATTTATTTATACCAGCTAATTATCAACATAGAATATATTACATTACATGACTAAAATTTACATTTGCATTGCATTACTTCACACAGATATTCGTACACAATAGACTAATAGTTATACCAGTTCTGGATTATATGTATACTGTATGTAAGACTGAAAATCACTTTCTGTTGTTGGAGTCAGAACATCATTTAGCAAAATCCCAAAGTATTCCATAAATGCTGATTTTTTTTTTTTTTTTTTTGTGCAGGCGCTACAGAAATGTGATGGCTGTGTGCTTAGTCCTAAATTCTGTCAAATTCTGGCAACAAAACAGAAAACAGTTGAATGTTGAGTGACCTTTTCTGTCATTATGTTGTGCCACTGCAGCATTTTGTTGTGGCAGCTGAATTTAGGATTGAGATTTAATTTAGGTTATACAAAGATTATTTTGGGTGGCACCATGGTGCAACATGAGTTCAAGGTGTTGACTTGGCCTCCAAATTCGACAGATCTCAATCCAATCAAGCATCTGCGGGACGTGCAAGTCAGAACAAGAAGTCTGATCAGTGGCAGCTCCACCTCACAACTTACAGGACTTAAAAGATCTGCTCATAATGGTCATAATGTTTTGGCTCATCAGTGTATGTCTGTTCATGAGTCTTTCTGGCTAATAATGATTTGTTTTCTAAAATAACACATTGCTTCACACATTACTATATGACTGTGTGCAGCCTGTAATCCCAATATTGCGTTCAATTCCCACAATTTGCCAGCAAATTGATGATTCATGTCTCGATTAAGTTTCAGTCTGTGTGCGTGTGTCTGACAGGTCTGGTCAGATCTTTTCAGCTCTCTTTTGTTCTCTCTTCCTCTATCCGTCTAGTTTAAATACTTGAAAGATAAATTACCATTATCTTATTATTAGGTGGCATTATTCCATTTGTTGAAATTAGAAGGAGAAACGTTCAATTATGAATTATTAATTAGTTGAATGAATTCCTCTTTGTAACCCCCTTGGCCCACACACATACACACACGCGCGTGTTGAAATGAGTGTGATTACAGGGACAGTGGGACAGACAGGGTGTGGTTGCCATTTCTTTCTCTCTGCAGCACTTGTCTGTCTTTCCCTGTCTCTTGCTCTCTGTCTCCAAAGACGATCAGGTTTGCTCAAAGCTGCGGCCAGACAGCAAGCCAAGCCCTCTCTCGTTCTGTTCTGTCACTAAAATCCAGAGTGTGCCATTGTTTTTGTTGCAGTAAACACAGACCGAGTTCAGTTTACTGAGTTCAGTTCAGCGGCATTCCGTGCTATAACACCATCCATTCCTCCATTTTTTGAGTTAATTGATGGGGTAAATACAGAAGGAAATGCCGATGAAGGAAATGTTAAAAAAAAAAAAGACTACAGAAGTTGAAAACTTGCAGGAGATTTTTTCCTTTTACACCTATCAAAAAGTAAAATGTATAAATATGCATAATTACAATGTGTAATATGAGATCGCCTGTTGTATCCAAATTTTGACATGTTTAATCTGCCATTTGCAAAAAAAAATCTCTGATAAAACAAAATGTAATTTGTGTCTTGTGGAGGCAAAGGAAAACACTTATATATGACAGTTGACATTAATTGAAAAATCAGCAGATAGAGCTACTGTTTGCAAATAAGTATGCGTTTATTGTAATGATCTCCACCTCAGCCCATTCAAACATTCAAAACATTCAGTTGACAGACGTTTTAGATTCCGTGTCGCTGACTCTTTTCAGAGGAAAGTAACTAATGCATGCATGAATAGTTGCTAGATGATGTCATAGAATGATTTGCGTATTCATGGTTCCATCATGGTCATTTGCATATCAAATTGTAAATTAAGGTATAAGGTTTTATGAAGACACTTAGAGGGTAATAAAATAGAATAGCGTTTTATCAGAATAAAAAATAATAGATTGCAGTTTTATTTATAGAAAGAATTCCTCTTTGATCATGCCATCACAAACTAACCATATTACACATTTACAAAGCACTATACCTGCTATCAAGAAGAACAAGCAGTGTTAGTGAGATGAAATGAACATGATAGAAATGGTTAGGGATGGAGTGACTCATTTTATTACTGTAAATGTCGCCAAGAACAGAATGTAATCGAAGAACAAAATAGTGCGAGGGTGCGACAAACAATGGGGATCAGTGATTGGACATTAAGAGCAATGGTGATGGGTGATTGGCTGTTTTGAGGAATGGTGATCAGTGATTGGCCATTGGGAACAATGGTGATCAGTGATTGGCCATTGGGAACAATGGTGATCAGTGCTTGGCCATTGGGAACAATGGTGATCAGTGATTGGCCAGGCTTTACACATTGTGAGTCGACTCTTAGCTCATATAACTAGAAGCTATGATGTGAGCTGGAGAACTGCATCGATTGCAGAACACTTACTAACATCTGCTCTAAAAGTTGTTAGATTTGTGTCCAGACTCTTTAAAAAAAATAAAATAAAGTCACTAAAGATGTTTAAAAAGTCGCCAAATCTAGTGATGCAGTCTCTAAATTGGAAACACTGGTTAGATTAGTCTACAGCCTGTTACTTCATGTTGGTCTCAACAGTTGTCATAAGCATAACAATTTCATACTCCCTTTTTTTGTCACTGGATACCCCCAGATATTCAAGTTGAATATGGAACAGGCCTCACAAAATGCTGATGACCCAAGTTTAGATATACTACAAATAGACATATGAAATGTTTTTAAGTGAGTCACACATCTAGGCAACTTGGTGTTTCGATGCGCGTGTTCAGCGCGTGTACAAGTGCACAGCAGGGGTTTGCAGAACAGACAAGCTACTTTATTAGCTTCATGTGAATCAAGTCTTTTCAACATGGAGTTTCCCTCCTTTGTGTGAGCTGCAGTGTGTGGCATACATTTCTTTCCAAAGTGGGATTATGGCTCAGAAAAGGAGTAATGTGTTCAACACGAATAGTGGGTGTGGTGCTTGTGTGCTAGTCAGCTCTAGCAGTGGATTTAATGCTCAGCTCATACCCTCCTAGCTCACCTCATTTTTTTTAAAGATCCTCCTGCAGATAAAACAATTCAAATACAAATTTAGGGGAAAAGATATCCTTTAAATAGATTATCAAGGCCTCCATGACACACATTGTCTCTATTTCTCTATCTCTCATTCATATGTTTTAATTTGAGGTCAGTCAGTGGTGCAGATGAATCGTGAAAGGTGTGTGTGACGCTTTGTATCTTTGTAATGTGTCCTTCATTAATGTGTACACTCACCTTTCCATCGTTCTCTGTCTCTCTCACACAAACACTTCCCCACCCCCTACCATGTTACCCAAGCGTGTCATTAATAGCTCGTGTAATGGGTTGTTGCAGGACGCCTTTTGAAGCTCTCTCTACTTTCATGGCCTGCAGATGTGTAGGAAAGCCTGGGACACAGAGCACATGCCTTCCTCAGCTATTTTTCTTTTAGAAATCATCACAGACTGCCCAGTAGCTTTACCTTGATTTGAATTAACTCTGTGATACAGATAGAATTTGTGTACTGAGGTTTAATAGTGTAAGATCAATGCTTCATTTCACTTCAAGTACTACTTACATTCTGATTGAAATTTGACCAGTTAATTTCATTTTTTCTTTGCTTAATAGTCTGAAAAAATAGTCTGCTTTTTAGCTTTTTAGAGCCATTCAGTACTTCATGGCCACTATCTCTCTAGTACTGAAGAGCTCAGGACTGAATCAGGCTGCACAATTCATCAGCATGAAGCTTGATTCATTGAGAATGCTAGCTATTCTGTCACCCCAATGTCTGGCAGACATGATCACGTTCAGGTCGCTCTGTGACTACATGCGGTACCACAGTTAGAACCACAGAAACATACGTAACTGGTGTAATGTGTATTTGACTATATGATGTAATCTATGTAATGACTATATTTCAAAGAGAATTCTGTGATGTTCATCACAGCTGCTTGTGGTTAAACAAAATGTGAAACAGAACTGCAGTATAATACGATGGCGTTTTAGGGTCACTGTTTTAAAAATTGTATGTATGTTTGTATGCATGTTTGTATGTGGAAGAGGGCTGATAGCGCTTTCCTATGAGTGTGTTGTGCTGCCCTGTAATGCAGCATGTGCAGCAGCTTGAAAATAATCAGGTTGGCTTCATGTATCTCGGAGAAAGCTCGTGTTTGTGCCACCTTTCCTGGTTGCTGGGTGTTGGAGTTAGCTAGTGGGTGGGAAGTGGCCGATGACCAAATTGCTGAGAAAATGGCGGGTTGGGGGAGGTTGTGAATGTAAACTGAAGGCTGCCACAGGAAAGAAAAAACGTCATTGTACTGGAGTGAGGCAGGTGATTTGCTTATCCAGCGACACCCACTACAGTGTTATTCGATATGAACTACAGAGATCTTATCTCCAGGGTCATGGCTTGTTTCAGTTTTGTGTTGTGTAAGGAAATGTGTGTGTATATGCATGGTTACAGCACATGTCCAGAAAATAGAATGAAGCATGACTGCAACTGGCACAAAATACAAAGTCTGAGTGTCTGAACTTCTAATATGAATGAGTTGTGTGGTAGTTTGTTCGTATGTTTTAGCCAAAAGCCATGAGCAGAGAAAAGATATAAAAGTCTGTGTATTCTGTGTAACACGGCAGGTCTGCTGATTATGCATGTTATTTGTAGACAGGAAGTGACATGATGAGGTACTTGGACCTTCATGCTTGTAATATGTCTTTTAATAGCTTTGCACTGGAGCATTGTCTTAAAGATATGCTTTGCGGTGTTACAGTTAGTATTCTGAGTTTTAGAAATCAGACTTTGGCATAGCTTTTCCATCATTGTGCCCGGTTGGTATGTTTTATGTGGCTGTAATTGTATGTATGTGTGTTTGTTGTGTGTGAACCTAGTTTAGGTTTGTTATAAAACAATGCAATCGTGCTTGCTGCCAAAGATGTATAAACCATGACATTTCAAATTTTTATGTTTATTACATTTGCTGTAGTTCTAAGGAAAAAAAGAAAGAAGTATTGTTCATGGATCAAAACAAGGTCTCAGTAAATTACCCAAAAATAAAACATAACCTACTCACACTAACATAAACAGGGCGAGAAGCAGAACAGCACAGCGCCCGGACTCGGCCCTGTTGCTAGGTCGTCTACAGTATTTTTACTTCACAATTTATAGAATGTTACAATTTGCTATAAGTTTCCCGCCATCTCGTCATTTTTCTACCTGTAAGTTGAGATTTTTGTGTGAAAACCCTTGATCCTTTTCATGTCCATCTGAAGTCACTAATTGGTCAGGAAGCAAAAATGTAGCCACATGTAAACCACAAATATAGCTAAAACAATATCCACATGTTTAACTTTGCCGGTGTTCATATATGTTTAAAAGCCTTTCCCATGATGCACTGAGACCAGATTCCTCTCTTTTCTTTATTACTGGCCTTAATTTTCTATGCTGGATACTGGTTATTTGAAATTGTATTGGTTATTGTAAGTACTTCTGATCATATATAGCCGTGTTTGTCACTGTGTGTGTGTGTGTGTGTGTGTGTGTGTGTGTGTTAGTGGGTTGGGGGTGTTTACAGCTTCTGCATACTCCACCCATTTTGTTGGAGCATTTTGCCTTCAGGCCAGTTTCTGCTGAATGCAACCATTTACTCTAGTGTGTGTGTGTGTGTGTGTGTGTGTGTGTGTGTGTGTGTGTGTGTGTGTGTGTGTGTGTTAACCCTAATGGCTGTGTCCTTAAGGGCTAAATGGAGTGTGTGTAATCGAGGATACAGATCGCCTCAGAGGCCCTGTGCTTCCATCCCCTCCTCCTCACTCTTCATTCCTTTCTTTTTTATCCAGTCTTATGATATTGCTTATGGCTTATGACACATGACACAGTAACAAAATGACTACTACACATTCCTGAAGTGTTCCTGCAATATTTGTTTGAAATCGTTTGCAATTTAGTGTATTTGTATTTTATTTGTTTGGATGTGGCGTACATTATGATATGCTTTTATTATATACTGTTATATGCAATGATATTATTATATGCTTCAGGGTTTGTGTTTTATATGAATTAGCAAATTTAATACCAGTTTCTGGATACTGATGCACTTAAAAATAGCAGGAAGTCAGGAAAGTCTGCAATCATTTGCCTTTTTTTAAATGACTCGTCAGAAAGATCAATGCCTTGATTGTAAATTACGCAATAAATTCATGAACGCTTACGCATGCTTCTTGTCTTTTAAAGACAGGGTTTTTAAGGCAAAGTTCTCCACACATTCCTGTAGCTTTCAATAAAATATCTGTTGCATCCCCCAGGCTTCGAACAGAAGAGAAAAAAACAAATGATGAACCAGCAGCATCCAACCAATCAGGACAAGGAGGCGTCTCTACCCTATGTGGCCGGGTCCATTTAGAAAGCTCTCTCTCTTGCTCTAACATTCAAGAGTTTTAGCTGAGGCAGCGGTGTGCATGTGATTTGGGATGAGGTTTTGGAAGGAGCACTGAAAGACGAGACTGCATTTGTTTGATTTTTGGGATTCAAAACTGTTGAATCTGATAATAGCTATAAAACTGAAAGCACACATACCAAATCTAAATCCTTCATTTCTGCTAAGGAAAAAGAGGGAAATAGCAATATACCATCCTAGTGCTCAAATTGGTGTCCAGTTAATGAAAATTTACATTGTTTTCATGTTTCCGATACTTCATTCATTCAATCACTTTATGTTGGTCAGAGTTGCGCTGGATCCAGAGTGTATCCTGGGAACACTGGGTGCGAGGCGGGAATACACCCTGCATGGGACACCAGGGCACACACACATTTGCACACTCATTCACACATAGGGGCAATTCATACTGCATTCATCTAAAGGTTGTAACTTGAATTTTCAACCTCCAAATTGGAAAAAACTAAAAAGTCCTACTTGTGAACTTGTTATCTTCTCCTCAACTCCAAGTTCAGCAAATGATATCAAATCAACATGGCTGATTAGTAAAGAAAGTAGCACCTCTTACCTTTAAATAAGTTATGCTGTATATGCAAGTATTTGCTTTTGATCACTAAACATACAGACATAATTGCTTGTTAAATCTATACCACTGACTACAGTTTGCTGTCTGGACGAGGTAAATATACATCACTCATCACAGTTGGGTTTTTTTTGCACTTTGTAGCTTGAAAGCACGGAAATCTAAAATGATGTAAGTCTGAGTTCCAACTTCCCGTTTTCGAGGTCAGAATGCAGCATCCACCTACTGGCGTGATTTTCAGAGGTGGGAGGAAACTCGTGTGGATAATTATTTAATGCTTGCTTAAATTAATTGCGTTCTATCCAAATGTGTGACGCTGATTCTTAAGATGCCTTCCTCATTTTGTCATTTGAAAAGGCTTTATTCATTATTTCTATTTCCTACTAACATTTGGAGCATGCGTCACACCCCCTTGAGTGCATAGTTGATTGCTTTTCAGGTATAGTTCACAAGAAGTTTGTTGCATTTACTTTGTGGCCATCTCCTTCTCCAGACATTGCAGTGGTTCATCCTGTACTTCTGCCATTGAGCAAGGAAGAATCAGAGAGACACAGAAACAACAGGGAAGAGAGCAACCAAAATTTGCAGTCTGGGGTATTACTCAATCCTGCAGAACAATATATTCTTTCAAGCATATTCTTCCTGCACATGAACCCCAGCAGGGCTCCATCACCACAGACTGTCATAGGTGCGTCACTTCGAGGCATTTCGATTCAAATGTTTCGCAACATTTCAACTGGTTTCCAAAAAGTCAGCATCTTTCCGTTAGCTACTGTTGTATGAATAGCAAGATTATGTAATCAAACCAGCACCCGTCATCCAAAATGGCACATTACTCTTCTAAAAACTTCATCATACACTATAAGTTAAGGTAAAAGCAAGCTAAAATTATTTGTGCGTTTAGGCATTTCCACCCGGAGGACTTGTCTCTTGTTTGCTACAGAGTGGTAAAATTATCTCTGGAATCAGAATCTTGGCATACCATGTCTCTTTGAAACAAAGATTTGTTTTCGTCTCTTTCGTTCAGCATCCCGGGTATTTTTTGTCTCATGATGTTTATATACTGTAATAACACGTCCACTCTCTGCATCTGTTCATAGAACAGGAGATGATTTCATTACTGCTCTCGGATCACGTGTCTGGTGTAAAGAGCCTGCTTGATGAGCAGAGGTGCTGGAAACCTAAACCTGAATTAACACCGGTGATGTGAAGCCTGGAAGAGAAAGTAACATGGCTCATGGATATCTTCTTTTAAACCGGAGCTCTGATTTCGTATTCTCAGAATAGCTCCCTTCAGGCCTGAGATGGGATAGCTAAATACAAAGTGCCATGTTTTACCACAGTATACAGAAAGGCTGAAGAAATAGATTTCTGTAAACATTGAGAATAGCATCATTGTGTTGAAAACATACAATCAGGGCATGTTGTGAAGCTGTAGGGATTTCTCCAGTTTCTAAATATTGCATTATAATCTGTGCCAACCTTGAGTAGGAACTCCACATTTTAACATCGGAATACACTGAGTTATTATGCAAAAATGTGCAAAAGAGCAGTCTTCTTTTTTCCTCATTTAAAACGGTAGATGAGCTAATCAACATGTTGTGCAGATGTTTTGAACTCTCTGGTATGAACTGACCCTGTGAAAGCCGACCCCCCCCCACATCTCGTATTAGTCTCAACTCCCGATTTTCCCTCTTGAAAGATGTCCTGATGCAGCACCCTCACTTTCTGTCAAGGTAAATGGAGAGTGTTTTGCATTCATTAATGTGAAATGAAATATTGATGGTATGTGTACACATACTTCAGGCAGTATAGTGTACACCTGACCATCACACCCATATGTGGTTCTTCCCCGAACTGTTGCCAAAAAGTTGGAAGCACACAATTGTTAAGGATGTCTTTGTATGCTGTAGCATTACAGTTTCACTTCACTGGAACTAAGGGGCCCAAACCTGTTTCAGCATGACAATGCCCCGTGCACAAAGCGAGATCCATGAAGACATGGTGTGCCAAGATTGGAGTGGAAGAACTCAAGTAGCCTGCACAGAGCCCTGACCTCAGCTCCACTGAACACCTTTGGGATGAACTGGAACACCGACTGTACGCTAGACCTCCTCGTCCGACATCAGTGCCTGACCTCACTAATATTCTTATAGCTGAATGAGCACAGATCTCCGAAGCCACGCTCCAAAATCTAGTGGAAAGCCTTCCCAGAAGAGTGGAATGCATTGGAATGTTAAACAAGCACATATGAGTGTGATGGTCAGATTTTCACATACTTTTGGCCATATACTATATATTTGTTAACATCAGTTAGCTATATTTATTATAGACACCACCAGAAATTTTTAGCTGACAATAGTCAAAAATGGCACGAATGAGTGAATAAACAAAAAAAAAATTAAATGGGCCTTCAATGAAGTGTGAAATCGAACACACATAATTAGAAAGTAATAATTAGAAAGTGATTAAAAAGCTGCATCCTCTCATGTGCAGGTCAGTGTACACATATCAAACTCGTACATAAGGGTTTTACGGTCACTCCCAGGCAAGTTACACCAAATAATTGCCTTTTCTGAGCATTAGCAGAAGTGAAAATAGCAAGGATGAGTGTACAGAAGGGCCTCTGCACCATAGTCACTTCTCCCGCTGAGTAAGACCACAATGTTTATTCTTGGAAGAATACTGTGTAGGAAGGGTGTGAGTTTTACTGAGTCACTTATGGACCTGAATGTTACCTATAAAGCCTGCATCATAAGCTAAAGCTGAATAGATATTAAAACAGACACGCACAGACCATAAAGTGTTCGGTTTCCTGGTTATGCCTTTCATAAATTGTATCTTTTCTGTAGCAGGGCTATGTGACTGATGTTAATATCGAACTTATTGTCCAAGTTGTTGTGACTGACCATAAAAGCAGCAGTTATTAGAAGTTAACGCCCTGTAATGAAAACAGTGTGTTCAAATCAGCAGTCGCGTTCCCTCTTAGTTACAGCACTTAAACGAGGAGTTGTCTTTGCACGTTTTCTGTAGTTTCTTAGAGTTCAAGTGGTGAGGTCCCCCCCCCCAGTGATGTCATGTTTTTCACAAGGAGGTAAAATGTAGCCATGGAAGTCAGAAGTCTGGTTTGGTTGCATTCTTCCTGTTTCCACTAATGGCCTCTTTTACAAGCATGTGAAGTCTGCTTTTAGGCAAAAAAGTTGCGAAGAGTTTTGTGTGACCTTGGACTTTTTTACACTTAAATAGAGCAGAATTTTTCAAGTGGGCAGGAAATACTGGATAGTAAGTGCTACTGTGTTTAAGCAGTTCTTAAATGAAATGGCCTTGGGAGTGTACTTTAGCCTGTTGGATTATGTACTGTTAGCCTTATTTCTGCTGACCATGGGGAAAACTGACAGGCAAAAGGGGCTAGAGCATCAATTTGCATTGTTGCAGGTCTCAGAAGCACAACAGATAAGAGATACTGGGGCACTGAGACAGGAGCTGAGGTTTTATCATTGCCTTTGCTCAGACTGTGCCTGCTATGCTTTTCCTTTTTGTCTCAACTTCCTATAATCGGCTTTGATCCAAACATCAAGGTTTAGATTAGCCTGAGTGTTTGTATCTCACTTGGGGGGCTGCGAAAACCCATCGGATGTTGCTATGACTAAATTATGGTAAGTGGCCGAGCAGATTTAAAAAATTGGGATATGGCCAAAATAGTTTTTCTGCCTATAGACACCTCAACCTTTGACACCAGTTTAACAAACACAGTGATAAAAACAGTCTGTCTAAAGATGTCTGAAACCTTGCTAGCTAAGTGTGCTTTTCTCACACAGCAGATGCCAAACTTTGATGAAGTTGTTGGACAGCTATAGCGCAACTTACATAAACCTAATCAACTCAGTTTGTGATCGGATACTGGCCAGCATGTCCGAGATGCTCCTGCAACGCAGTCAGAATGGAATCTTTCAATGCAGTTTTCTTCCTTTTCAGTTCAGGAAAACCTGTAGCTTTCAGAACTCTAGAAAATGTCAGCATTTCACCATGTAAAGTGTTTTCCCAGGCTGACCCACTTGCTGTCAGTAAAACAGCTGACAAAACTAAGACTGTCCAACTCCTGTCTTTTAGCTTGATTATCCCCCTAAAACAGCATGAGTTTAGAAAATGGTTTGTCTCATGTCTAGTTCTAAGCTTAATTTAATTGGCAGTGAACTAATTATTTAACATATCTATCAATGAACTGAGTATTTAACAGATTTATTTAACACAGAGCAACTTGGTTTTCGGATCATTTTTAAATGTGTATGAAATATTTTAGCTAAGCTGTGAAGGAGTTTATTTGCTTTGGGGAAAAGATATGCATCATCTTTCTCAGTCTCCTTTCCTAAGTGTAATGGTCATACCACGTAAATGCCAAGTGAACCACTTCTCTATTTCAGACAAATATTCTAAACATCACGTGGTATTACCACATAACATCACCTTTATTTTGATCTCTGTGTGGTTGTAGGTTGTGCCCTGGTTGTCAAATACCATGTTAGTTAGAGAAGACTAGTATATGTCGAAATTCAGACAGAATGATGCATCACGACAATATCACCATTTCCAGTATCTTATTCTAAAGGGAAAATAGGTGCTGTTTAACCGCGTATAGTCCCTCACCTTTCATTAAGAGCCATTTGTCAATTGAAATGTGTGAGTTTTCTTAGGAGACAGGTCTGTTTTTGGAGGCCGATTTGCTCAGTGTTGATTGTGCCAAATGACTTGGCTATGTCAACAGCAGTCTCATATGAGGAATCTATGAGGAATTATTAGACAAGTAAGCCCATGAGCTCCTTTAAACATTACAAACACAGCTAATATTATAATAGAAACTTTGACAGGGCTTTGACATACGGTATGGTTCCTCTTTGACTGAGTGGAACTTATAAGTAATTTTAAATATAGTTTGGAGTCATGCTGCCATGAAAAATCAGTCACTGTGCTGTACTATATGATGACTGTATGATTTCCTGATCCAATGATATTGCATTCCCCTTCTTTCCAACACCACAATATAAAAAATATGAAAATTAACAGAATGATTGAATTTCAACTCATCAGCCTGTGTACATCCTTTTTTTCCCCCTCCATTTTGGTCATTTGCAAATTCCCACCTACTTACTACAGTAGTTGTGCCCTACTAACTGGAGAGGATGAAGGTTAACACGTGCTTCCATTGACATTTTCAGCTCTACGTCTGCATCTTTTCCAACTGCCGCTCATGCAACATCAAAGGGCAGCTGAATGCATTTGGAGTAGATGTTAACTGCCCTCGTCCATGGCCTATTGTGGCTAGTATCACTCAAAATGGCAGGAGAGAGTATTACCAGATTTCCCACACAATTATGTTTTCTTGGACTTTTGACAATAGGGCAAATGTTGTGCCACTCTAGTGCTCAATCTGAGGCATAGCTACAGGACAGGCAAGACAGGCAATTGCTTGGGTCTCTGAATTTTTAAGGGGGCTTCCCGAAGGCTGACACTAAGTCCATGAAAATGTCAGATCATGAAAACCTCAAATGGGCCCCCCAAAGGGCTAGCATGTGGGAATTTATTTTTGAATTGTCATGCTTTTCAAACTGAAGAGAACTTACCTGTCTGGAAGCCAGAAAAAAAGAGAAAGCAAGAAGAAGAGGAAGCACAACTGTGTTAATTGGTGGAGATAATATAAAAATCAAATAATGGAATAATTAAGGATGACAAATGTAGGTTAAGCCATGAAGTAATGTAATGCCCAGCATCATTTTGGTAAGCAAACAGCTAGCTAGGAGTTGGTGCTCAGTTTGGAGCACATAGTAATTATTTTGTTAGCTTTCGCAGTAGAATTTGTCATTTTGCTCAAATTGCTTTGATAGCTTGGTTCACCTAAAGTACACTACATGGCCAAAAGTTTGTGGACACCTGGCCATCGCACTCATATGTGCTTGTTGAACATCCCATTCTAGATTTAATCCCCTCTTTACTGTTATAATAACTTCCACTCTTCTGGGAAGGATTTTCCACTAGATTTTGGAGTGTGGCTGTGGCGAATTGTGCTCATTCAGCTACAAGAGCATTAGAGAGGTCAGGCACTGATTTTGGGAGAGGAGGCCTGGTGTGCAGTCAATGTTCCAGTTCATCCAAAAGGTGTTCTCTGTCATTGCAGTCAGGGCTCTGTGCAGGCCACTCCAACCTTGGCAGATCATGTCTTCTCTTTGTGCATAGAGGCACTGTCATGCTGGAACATGTTTGGGCCCCTTAGTTCCAGTGTAGGGAAATCTTAATTCTGCAGCATACAAGGACACCCTAATTTGTGGCAACATTTTGGGAAAGAACCACATATGGGTGATAGTCAGGTGTCAACATGCTTTTGGCCATATAGTGTATATACAGAGTATAAAAGCCAACACTTTAACAAAAGAGTTCTGTTGTAGCCTACATTATGTAATGATGGTTTATCTAATTGGGAAGCTTGATCTAGCACTACATCTAGCATGCAGAATATAACGCTAACACTTTCAGACAGTTATCCTGGTTCTATACAAAGGCATCTGGGTAACATAATGGCAATAAAGAGGAAACATGCCAAGAGAGCCCTTTGCATTTTCCTGCTTGGGGCCCCACAGTTGCTAGAATTGCCTGTGTTTCCTACTGACAGATTCAAAGGCTAGAGTTTCTCACACAGTGATGCAGAAACCCAGGGCTCTCATTGTGTCTCTGTACTAAAACGAATCAGGTCATTATCGTGAAAATAAAACTGAAGGATCTGTCGTAATACCTAGTTGTCCCTCAGATTCTTAAGCTGTGTCTGAAACAGAAGCACACCGATGAATACTAAGATACCTGTAAGGAGACACCCTTTGAAGGCAGCAATATGTCATCATGTTGGCACAACACTGACATAAGTTGTTTGCTAAGCTTAAAGCACTGCATGGCGAAATAAAATGAAGTATCATTGGTGAAAGTAGAACGAATATTCTGAGACTACACTAGTCAGAAATGAAATTGTAAGTCAGAAACAATTACAAATAATGTATTTGTCCACAAACTACCTATAGGTTCCTATGCTACGTTAAAAAATGGACATTTAATTCAAATATGGCTTAATATCTTCCTGTCTCAGAATACAGCTTGAGCAGAGATCTTTTTTTATGTTTCGGACAAATCCTTTGTTTGATAGACCATGTCTTCATTCAGTAAATAGTTTCTTCCCGCAACTAAACAATCAAAGTTGAATCTGCTGGACACATTAGATTCTGCCTCCTTTATGAGAAATATAGAAAACATCATGCTTTAATGCTTATAAAAAGATTTGGTTCCCAAAATGTGTTACCTATAACTAGACATTCACTAAATGAGAAAAAGCTTGTGGACACCTGACCATCACACCTGTATGTGGTTCTTCCACAAACTCTTACGTTGTACAGAATTGTATAGAATGTCTTCTGCTGTAGAATTAAGCTTTCCCTTCACTGGAACTAAAGGGGCCCAAACCTGTTCCAGCATGACAATGCTCCTGTGCACAATGCGGGGGCCATGATGACATGGTTTGCCAAAGTTGGAGTGGAAGAACTCGAGTGTCCTGCACAGAGCCTTTACCTCAACCCCACTGAGCACCTTGGGATGAACTGGAACACCAACTGCACCCCAGACCTCCTCACACAACGTCACTAATGCTCTTACGGCTGTATAATGACGTTATTTAGTGTATATAGTGTATTGAAAGGAGGGTCAATATAGGATATATGTCTGTGTGTAGAAAAGAGCTGGTATTCGTGTACACACAGTTTAGAAAATGTTGTAACTCAATTCTCAGTTGGGTGCTGTGGTATTGTTTCTCCAACCATATGCTGATGTTGCTTTTGGCAGAAAGAGACCTTGAGAGATGAAACCTAGTATCTGTCCTCTCCATTGTCTCAGATTTTGGCTCTGCAAGCTTAAATGAAATGGAGAGCAGTTTGACGAAATCACAGTTGGCTTTATGGTATTCTAAGTGAAAGCATGTTGTTGAATAATGCAACTTCCGAACAGAGAAGCCACAAAACTCTTTGAGGTTAGATTTAGGTAATAATTGAGATTTGTTTCTCGTCATTGTTTAGAGCTCAGATTATATGTTTCAATTTTCCCAGACTGCTGATCTTTTAAGAATATCCTAATGAATATAATTATAGACAATACTAGATCGGAAATGATCGATGCTCTGAAGTACTGTTTGTGCAAGCCAACATTGTATTCCCTTTATATTCTTTTTGACATGGACTGTTATGCATATTTGGTAGTCAAGATTGAATTAGTTAGTATAGTATAGTATTTTGTAAGTAAAATGAAATTCTAAATGACTCAGCAGTCTGGTTTTGGGCTATTATATGCTCTTTGATGACTTCAGGGTTGAAAAGGCTGTTTGTAAATCACTGTGCAACAGTCGCAGTGTGCCAAGGTGCTGTTTAGTTAAATCAAGCTCAGAGATGAAGCTGCCCCCCATCCAACCCCCTCCACCACCCCAATGCTGACTGTTTGCTATTCCTGTAAGTGCAGATCAGTGATCTCACAGGTCCTGTTCAGACTTGGTATTAACTTCCACCTTGGGCATGATCGAAATCCAGGTGTGATCTGGGTCAAGTGTGTCTTCTGATCTGATCACTCAGACCGCTTGCAGAGGTGATCGGGTACACATGTGGCCACATTACATTTGTAGTGTGAATGGTAATAAGTCCCGACACATCCTGTGCATCATCAAAAGCCTCCTAGTCACCAGTTCAAACTACTTTTGAACTGTTCAGCCATGTTGTTGTGTCTAATACATACACATGCAATCATGTGAAGTCTCCTATCATGCACTATATGGCCAAAAGTATGTGGACATCTGACCATCAAACCCATATGTGCTTGTTGAATATCCCATTCCAGATTTATTCCCCCTTTGCTGTTATAATAACCTCCACTCTTCTGGGAAGGCTTTCCACTATATTTTGGAGAGTGGCTGTGAGGATTTGTGTTCATTCAGCTACAAGAGCATTAGTGAGATCAGGCACTGATGTCGGGCGAGGAGGGCTGGTTTGTAATCGGTGTTCTAGTTCATCCCAGAGGTGTTGGTTGAGGTCAGGGCTCTGTGCAGGACGAGTTCTTCCACTCCAACCTTGGCAAACCATGTCTTCATGGAACTCGCTTAGTACACAGGGGCATTGTCATGCTGAAACAGGTTTGGGCCTCTTAGTTCCAAAGAAGAGAAATTGTAACGTCCTATACAGTGGTGAGCAACAGTTTGGGGAAGACGCATATGGTTGTGATGTATATGCACTACTTAGACGACATTAAACTCTCCTTGCAGTGATAACATTCATGTGGAGTTTATAGCCTTGTGCATTGTGATCAAATTTATTAGAGCTGTGTTTGTAAGGAACACGATGAGATCCTGCCTAACATGGGTACATGTTTCAGTGAGCTAAAGTCTGACACTAATTTCATTTTCTTGTTTATTTAATAGAGTGTTTAATGTCTAATGCTCAGCTGATGCACACATTACAAAGCACATAATATAATCAGTAGCAGCTATTGCATGTTACTTAAACTGGTATTAAGTAACACTCACACCATATAGGCTTACAGTACACAGCACAATCCCATACTAATATTATGGGTACTTAAAACACAATGATGTCAGTGTTTGCTTTTGTTCTTGCTGACAGTTGGTACTAGTCGGGGCACCACACGTGTGCTTTGTGTTATTTCTCACAAATTTCTTCAAATAGAGAACTTTATTCCAGTAACTTTGCACTCATCTATGCCCCCAAAATACCTGCTGTTGGTCATCTTGTAATGAAATTCATGTGTGTTAGTGCTAACAACTATTATGATGTGCAGGTGTGACTGGCTTGGTATTTAAACCAAGAGATTATAAAACAACAGGTTGGGAAAAGGGTTTATAAAAAAAAAAGATTTCGATAGCACCAAATTTTTTAATTTGCTTGATGTAGGTGTGGACTAGGTGTGTTTTTGATATGGCTGGGAAAATATTGTAGTTTTTATTCATAAAATTAGTCACTAAGCAGTGACTAAATTTATGTCTGCTCAGTGATCTCGCATGAACTCAGGCTTTACTTTTACTGTGGTTGGCTGAGCATAAGCTAACACAAAATTCTGTCTTATCACTGACAGTGTGATAAAGCTTTTAGCAACCACCCCAAGTGCCCAAATTGTTACGTAGGAAATGCCATTCGGCAGCTGATTTTAAATGTCTGAGTTTTGTTTTTTTGTTAGTATTTTTGGAGATGGTTTTAAAGTGATTATTGGGCTGCTTTTGGAAGATCTGGCAACACTTCTAGTCACCAAATGTGATCATAAGTGGTCACTGACGTTGCATTCGAGATGCATGAAAATTTTAGGTGTGAATATTGATACAGATCTTATGCTGCATTGACTAAAACTAACTTGGAATTTCTGAGCTCCAACTAGAAAAAACTAAGAAAACACCCCTCAACTCAGAATTCCTATTCGGGGTGGTCTCTTCAAACATGCATTCAGCAAATTATGTCAGATCAACATGGCTGTGTGCAACAAGAAGAGCAAACAAAATAAACAAAGTCTTCTTACCTTTAAATGTGTTATACTGTGTAGACAAGTATTTGCTTCAACATCAACATATAGGCATATTCGCTTGTTGAAACTATAAGAGTGACTATACAGTTCACTGTTTTGAGGAGGTAAATATACATCACAGTTAGCTGGCTAGCTTATTGCTAACAAAAGACGAACATGGAGGCATCCATGTTTATTTTCCACTTCATATCCCACTTGAATGCACAGAGGTTGAAAATGATATAATTCTGAATTCTCATTTCTGAGGTATGTTGAATGTAAGTTTAATTAATAACAAGTCTGATTAGGGCCACTGTGTGATGGATCCATCACTTTATTACAGCATGTTCAGGATTGGGGATTTCAGGAATAGGGGATTGATTTTATGATTACACAGTAGAGCGACTGAGATAGGAAGGGTTGTACAGTTTAACTGTATGGACAGCACATACAGTTCTCTCTCTCTCTCTCCCTCTCTCCCTCTCTCTGGCTCTGATCACGTTTCAGGAAACAACAACCCCCCCTCCCCTCCACCTTTTCCTCCACCCCCTCTCTGTCCCAGCTGCCAAACCACACATACACAAACCTCAACGCGCCTCTGCACCCAGTGTTTAGAGGACTGGCTGCATTTGAGCAGGACAGAATGAAGGACAGACGAAGACAGGGAGTGGTTTAGCAGAACTTAGGAGCAGCTTCATGTTTCTGTAAGAGGCTGATATATGAACGTGCATCACAATGTGATGATTTTCTTTGCTCATCGTGTGGCAGGACTGGATGGGTTCTTCAGTAAGGCATGAAACAGGAATCTCAGAGGACTGCTATAGAATGGTGAAATCTTTGGACACACCATCTTTTGTCTATCCTCATTTGGAGCCCATCAGAAGATCAGTCCTCCCTCGCTGAGTTGACAAGACCCTGGATCATACTGAGCACTCACAGCCGACCAAAAGCTTTGTGGTATTTGTACATTTGCGCCTTTCCCATGCTGTGGAATGTTTAGCAGCTCTGAGTGTAGTTTCTCAAAGCTGACGAAAGCTGGAGCTGAGAGCTTTTACTACAGACGAGCAGAGGAAGCCAGTGACCCTATCCAGCCAAGACACACACACCCTCACTGAGTCTTCTGCTGATAAGCTAAAGCTTCTCAATCCACAAGACCTTCTACGCTAAAGCTCTTAAGTCTAATTGAAATATTTGAACTGTTTCATCTGAAGAATCATAGTGCGGCTGCAGTTCTTGTCCATGCCCGTAATTACCCTTCAGGTCAAGGGGTAAGTCAGTGCACTTTGAACTTTGTCTAATTAAGAGGCAGATAAAAGCATGACATGATACATGAATGTTAAAAATGACTCTGTATGGGAGTGATGAACTGCTCTGATTTGTTGTGAGACGAAGCTGGTGAGGCTGTTTTGACATCCTTATATGGTTAAAGCTTTCACTTAAAATGCGAGGTGGTTTTTATTAACGAGAAGTAGCAGGGATACATTTTTCTGTGGCGGGGTAGATTTTTCAAGAAAAGCAGCTGCTGAAGATGTCCGTTTGGAGGGAAGGTCCTCGGACACGCTGACAGAATCAGTGGAATGCTGGGACTCAGTGTTTATTACTGTTGGAGGGGTGAGAATTCAGAGACCATCTGTTGACTTTACAGTGAGGAGAGTTTTGGCCACTCACACAGTAACTTGCTGTGTTATTAACACTGTATTGCTGATGTGTTATAAACAGTAAATGCAGTTGTGGTATTTATTTATATCTGGCATTTTAGTGAAGAACTGCCATGTTTCTATAGAGTGCTTCGCATCTCTCGTAGGTTAACGTCTAATAGACACAACAAAGCAACATAAAGCAACAGGGTTTTTTTTTCAGCCGTAATTTTAGCAGTTGTTTAGTCATACCTCACGAATAAAATCTTTAGCAATTACAGTCCCCTCCAAAAGTATTGGAATGCTAAAGTCATTTGTATTGTTTTTGCTATACACTGAAGACATTTGGGTTTGAGATGAAATGAAGATGAGATGATGGATCAGAATTTCAGCTTTAATTTCCTGATATTTATCTGTTTATGTAGATGGGATAAAAAAAAACTTGGGATAAAAAACAAAATATGGCTCCTTTTGTTTGAACTTACCCATTTTTCAAGTGATCAGAAATATTGGAACAGGTGACTTACAGCTGTTTCTTGTTGCCCAGGTGTGCCCTGTTAGATTTATTGTTTAAACAAGTAATACCTCTGAATGTCTGCTCTTGGTTTGAACCCTGAGTTTTGCCTGTGAAGACCGTTGTTAAAAAATATAAACCAACATGAACACCAGAAAGCTGTCTGTGGTCAGTCATACTGGAGGCAGTGTCATGGCTTGGGTGTGCATGACTGCTTCTGGAACGGGCTCACTAATCATTACTGATGCTGTAACTCATGATGGTAATAGCAGAGTGAATTCAGAAGTCTACAGAAACATTCTGTCTGCCAATTTACAGAGAAATGCATCCAGTCTAATTGGGAGGAAATTCATTGTGCAGCAAGACAATGACCCAAAACACACGGCCAACACAACAAAGGACCTAATCAGGGAAAAAAGTGGAAGGTTTTAGACTGACCAAGTCAATCACCAGACCATGAACTAATTGAACATGCATTTCACCTCCTGAAGAGGAGAATGAAAGGAAATGCTCCAAAACAAACAACAACTGAAAGAAGCTGCAGTACAAGCCTGGAAGAGCATCACAAATGAAGAATGCAACAGTTCAATGATGTCAGTGGGTTTTTAGCTTGATGCAGTTATTGCAAGCAAGGAATAGGCAACCAAAGGTGCATATGGTGTAACTAAAGGTGTCATGTTCTAAGTTGTTTAACTCATCTAGATGTAAATCATCTGAAGTTCATATTCATCTTTTGATATCGAACCCAAATGTTTTCACTGTATAGCTAAAACAAAAGAATTGTCCTTGCTGTTCCAATAGTTTCAGAGGGGACTGTATGTATTTTTTTTTCTTTTAAATATGTATAAATGGATACACAACACTTTTTCTGTACTGGATCACTTGGATTTATGAAAGCAAGATCACATACAAGACAGTCTTTTGCCAGTAATTAAAACAGACTCAAGGTTTCTTGATTTTACAATAACCATCTATATTTTGGATGGTGAATAAAATTGAATAAAATTGAATAAAATTGCTGTAGTTTAGCAACTCTAGTTTTCTAAACCTGAACCAGCTTAGCTTTTGTAGGAGATTCTCTTTTGTGGTTTATCCAATTCCACACATTTATGTAAAATTATTTAACTGAAGACTTAGGCTCAGAGACTAGTTACAGGGCTAGAGACAGTAGGTTAAAAAAGGGAAGAATTTTCACATACTTTTCTTAGATTTTTATTTAATTTACTCTCTCTGGTCTAATTAGTGACAGCACTTGTTAAAAGAAAAGTCGACAATGAAAACGGAATGTTTAATGGAGAGATGTCTGCATTTATTCTCACTGCGTCAATTCAAAACCGATATCGCAACTGTTCCGAGCCCATGGCAGAAGTCTAACATAAAGCACCACTGTGAAACAAACATAACCAAATTGTCTTAATAATAGCCATAAACTAATCATTAATGGTTAAGCATTAAAAGGTAAGTTGATTATCTAGACCTTTGTAAGCAAGGAATTTTATGTAACTGGACTGTTTACTATACATTATTCACTTAATGTAATAAATCTGAAGAGCAGATTTCTATGTATAAAGCAGATTATGTAATATCAGGAAGAGTTGTCTCTGATGGGGTGTTGACAGGATGGGATTGGAGTAGGCTGACATCTCTAAACCAACTCTTCTAGCAAGGGGCACTTGTGTGGTAAGTGATAGAAAGATCAGTCAGAATAAACAGCTGTTTGATTCTTATGTTTTCAGATTCACTTCATACAAAAAGTTCACGCTTGTGTATCTCTTGATGGGAGATTAAAAATAGCACATATACACCCTACTGAAAGAGATCCCAAAACTAAGAGCAGGGTCTATGATGTGCTTACTGCTATAAAGCTATCAAAAACTCACATTTTGACACTCTTCTGTATAATTAAATACACCAGACTTTCACCCTTTCTGATCAAGAGACATGCATTCAGTCAATTGATTACTTAGTTAAAGTGCTTTTTGTACTAAAGTGACACAGATTGGTTGGTTCAAGAGCAAAACTGAAGTAACTTGGATGCTTGTTAAGGCCGAGTTGGCATTCCCCTGCAGCACCTTGACCTTTCACCTTACATGAGCCATTATCTCACACCACCCAGTGAAAGTCTTACTGCTTTTCTGTTGCCCTTTGACTTTAGCTTTCATTTTAGTCTCTCTTTTTTAAAGGAGCAAAGTCATGTGCAGGATGTCTTTTCAGAGGTCACCTGGATTTATGAAAGTGAGATCACATACAAGACGGTCTTTTGCTGGTAATTAAAAACAGACTCAAGGTTTCTTGATGGAACAATAACCATCTAAATCTGAAGGGTCCATTTACCACCCAAGTGTTTGTTAATAATTTGCTTGCAGCATGAAAAACTGTGCAAACATGTCTAGAGAGCAGCCATATGTCTTCATGTGAAAGCTCTTCATGTGAAATTCTTTGATGACCTTCTGGAATTTTAAAACCAGCAACTTTGTGGTATATGTCTGCATACATCTCCCTGTAATTTCCCACCAATCATCATTATTGGTTCAAAGGGCAGATTTTTGCTGAAAGGGGAAGAAAAGCCCCAGACAAGCCCTAAAAAGGGTTAGCAAAACTGTGAGGAGGCCAGTGCTGGTGTTTAATGTAAACATTAAAAAAAATAGGATGAACTACAATGAATTAACACCTACAGTGAAGAATTACTTTTTGCAGTGTCCAGTTTAAGTCCGTAAGAACTCTTTGAGGGCTTGTTTAACACCGGGGGTTTTGTCTCACAGCTCCTGGGATTCAGACCTTGGGTTACTGTCTGTGTATCTGTATCTGTTCATGTTCTGTATGTGTCTGTGGGTTTTCTCCAGTTCATCAGTTTCCTCCCACATCCCAATGAGTGGACTGGCTATGCTCAATTGCCCTTGGTGTGAATGAGTGTGAATGTGTTTGTGCATGGTACGCTGATCAGGATACAGCATTACAGCGTTTTACACACACACACTTATATGTGTATATATATATATATATATATATATATATATATATATATGTATAATATTTTATACACATGTATAAAATTATATGTAATTTGTATAATGTGTGCGTGTATATGTATATACCCAATAATAATAAACACCTTTATAGATATTTCAGGCTCTGTTTGCTTGTTCTGTACTGTGTTCGTTTTGATGTCTTCAGTAAACCAGTCATTGCTGAGTGTTTCATTGGATGTTCAAGAGAGGGCTAAACGCTTGACTTGCTTTATGACAGTGTGAACGTACGGCCAGTCGGTTTCTCACTAAGTCATAGGCAGACCCCTACCCTACTGTACTTTGTTTCAGATCTGAGCAGCACTTATTTTCTGGAATCCTCCAAAGTTACAGAATTGGACTGGCAGACAAATATGAAAGGAACAAGTCTCTTAGAGTCAAAAAAAAAATGGCCCACTGATATACCATGCCTTGCATAAATATTCACCCCCTTTTTCAACTTCTCCACATTTTATTTTTGTTCAGTAAACAACAACAGGGAATGAATACTTATGCAGTCTCAACTTTTATAGTTTTTATTTGTATATAAATTTGCAAACTGTTTTGACTTCACTTCAATATTCTGGGCAATTTTGTTTAGATTCATGACATATAATCCCAATTAAGTTCCAGGTTGTAACACTGCAAAATCTGGAAAAGTTCAAAAGGGAGTGGATACTTATGCAAGGCATTGTACACAGCTTGGTGGAAAGAGTGAGAGCCTGCACACTAACTTGAATCCTGTTGTTTATCTAATGTGCTCATACATTTTCTTTCCTCTACTCCTTGTTTTATACCTTATTGTCTTTTGTTTATGATAAAATGAGTCAATTGCCAGTCAAACCAGATGACTCATTTGACTCAGACGCGGGCAACAGCGGTATTGCTCAGTTAAGGATTAAAAATCATTAATCATCAGTTATACCATGTACTTAGCATAATAAGTTCAGACTTGCTCTTGTGCTTTGATATACTATTTGGTGTGGAGGAAACTCAAGACACTAGGACAATAAGGAGGCAGGATGCATGGGTTCAGAATGACTGTCTGAATGAAATCCAGAACCGTTGTTGGACACCGCTGGTCTGACATCCTGTGTCTGGGGTTTATTTTAAGTCAAAGGTGGTGCAATAGTATTAAAAATCATATCTCACTGCAGTTTTATTGATGTTGCATTTTCTTGGTGTGGAGTCCGAGTTTGCATGTCTTGCATGAGAAACAGGCCATGCTGTGTCTTTGTCTGTGTCATGGAGGGAAAAAAATGCGGATTCAGCTGTAAGCATGCATACAAATTGTTATTAAAATGGCTTTCACTGTGATTTGTTAGTGAAATCATCTGGCAGGCTTACAAGATTACATACTGTCATGAGAATGTGAAATGTTTTCATTAGTTTAGAACCGAGATCTCTGACAGTAATTATGTCATATTGTGCAGTTATTGTGTTGTATGGATAGGATTTTTATTAAGAAAAGCCAAACGGTGCTGTTGTACTGCATGCGGCAGCTTTCAGTTTATGAATGGGCATCCTCAGGCTTAACATCAGCAGGAAGCGTCTGAATTAAAGCATTGTGTCAAGAAAACAGACACTTCTGTGTAGACGATGGCAGTTGTTGAACCTGGCAGTAGGGCGGTTAGATCCAGTGTGCTCGACTCAATCGTGGTATATCTATCTCACTTAGTTTATCACCATGTCTTTCTATTTACGTCTTGTCCAATTAGGACAGATGTTATTTGACAATTAGTTAGTTAGAAGTTCATCATGCTTTATGCCGGACTGTTTTGGGTGACAGAAATGTTGGTTTGCAGTAACATGAAGGCTACAGACTGAGGACTTTGCAGTCTGACTATTTCACCTTTATATTTATATATATATATATATATATATATATATATATATATATATATATATATGGATATTTATTTTACATGCACTCTAACACGTCTGTCTTGCTGTTTCTCTGCTCAGCTGGAATGTCTTGACTCCGCCCCCGAAGCTGTGTGCAGGAGGTGCCGAGGCGGACGCCGATGGGAGCTGCTGCTCAATGATGAGCTGCCATGGCGCTGGAGGGCATCGCCGGCGCCTCGAAGACTCAGAGTTCACCGTGCGCGTGTACCCGGGCACCTTGGCTGAGGGCACCGTCTACTGCCCTGTGTTGGCCCACAAGGTCACATCGGCCGCTGAGGTAATCGAGCAGGTGATCGAGCGTCTGCGGCTGGACCGCACAAGGCTCTATGTTCTGGCCGAGGTGAAGGAGTTTGGCGGTGAGGAATGGATTCTGAACCCGAGTGACTGCCCTGTGCAGCGCATGATGCTGTGGCCACGCACAGCGCTGGAAAACCGCTTCAGCAGCGATGACTACCGCTTCCTGCTGCGCGAGAAGAACCTAGATGGCTCCATCCACTACGGCAATGTTCAGATGTGGCTGAGGGTGACCGAGGAGAGGAGGCGGCTGGTAGAGCGCGGCCTCCTCCCTCAGCCCCCGGCCGGACGGCATGCTGCAGATCTCTGCACTCTGCCGGACCTCAATGAGCAGACGCTGCTCGAAAACCTGCGCTCACGCTTCAAACAGGAAAAGATCTACACGTATGCCGGCGGTATCCTGATAGTGGTCAACCCTTTCAAGTTCCTCCCTATCTACAACCCAAAATATGTCAAGATGTATGACAACCACCAGCTGGGCAAGCTGGAGCCGCACATCTATGCCATAGCTGATGCTGCATACCATGCCATGCTGCAGAGGCGCAGGAATCAGTGCATCGTCATATCGGGGGAGAGTGGCTCAGGGAAGACGCAGAGCACCAACTTTCTGATCCATCATCTTACTGCACTCAGCCAGAAGGGCTTTGCAAGTGGAGTCGAGCAGATCATCCTAGGAGCTGGACCCGTACTAGAGGTAAGTGTAGACACAGATTCAAATACAAGTGCTCATTTAAAATGGTGTGGAGAAATCAAAATAAGAGACAAACAAAATGAATAAATAAACTAATACATCAGTAACTATACACTAGGATTATAAGGAGCTCCAGCATCTCTTGTACTCTCTCTGTAATGAATTTTGGAGAAAAGCAATACTGTTATTGTGATTGTGTTGTTATGGAAGGCTTCTTCGCTTTGTAGCAAGAATAAGAACTCTAAGTGAAGAAGCAAGGCATGTTCAATCAAAATCATGTTGTGTTTGGATTTGCTATCAGATTTTTAGGTCACAGCAGTTCTCCTGGGTGCAGGAGTGATGAGAGAAATTCATCAGTGGTGTGATTTTGGTACCACTGACTAATCCTTAAGCACGATTCAGCCATATAAGTACAAACGTAGCGCTCCAAACACACTGCACAGTCTCAGCTGTCTCAGTGGAAGCTACCGATGCCCTTTGGGCTAATGCACACAGCCACGGAACCAGCTGTTCCGAGAGTACAGACAGATATCACCCTGTGTTTTTGGGGAAGGAACCAAAGCCAGATTCACAACAGACTGAATTCCCAGCATGATACAGCTGTGAGAGTCAGTCTCTATTTCTGAGCAACACGATTGGCTGTTTGCACAGGCTTCATGTGTGCCTCATTGGCTGAGAATTTCTGTTGCTAGTGTGTGCAGTTTCCTGCTTGTGTGTGTGAAAGAGTGAGATGCTCTCACTGCGCTTGTTAACCTAATTCTGAGATCATTCCAATATTGCTTATGGAATAATGTTTCAGATTTCTTAAGTATATATTGCCAATATTATACTATGCTTATGTATTTCCAAATGCACATGCACTGCTGAGTCTTTTGTTATTCCGCTCTGACTGCACTATGTATATAAATAATCCAGAGAGTAACTGTAATTGCAGCTCAGTTCAGTAATAAATGTATTAACAGTAAAATTGCAGTGTCTTAGTGAATATCTCCAAAGCATGGATTTAAGAGTTAAACCCATGTCAGGATCTGTCCTTTTAAGCATGTGTAGATAATAGCAGATGATTTAACACATTCCAGACAGGCGCAGTAATTAGAGTTTGAGGTTTTGCTCTAGCTTGAGGTATTGGAAGGGCCAGCTGGCCAGCGGTGACAGATCCAGACCTGTAACATACAGCTGAGAGACTGTTCGGAGAGATGAGGAGAGAGGAGCCTAGCCAGTGTCGAGCTGCTGGAGAGGCATTCCACACAGGCTTAGAGTGACGGAGCCATCCATCACCCGGAGGAGGGGTGTGTACAAACCCAGCAGAAAGCCAGCCTGAGGGACTGACATAATGATATTGTAAAGTAGTGTAATATAATTCAGGGACAAATAGACATAGTCAACAAAACAACGACCCAGATTTCCACCCTGAATGTCCATTTTATATAGTAATAAATGTTAAGCTAACTTAATTTTGTTGTGTATATGTACAACGCAACATTTCAGTTTGCTCAGGGTGTGTCAAGCCTGTTTTTTTTTTTTTTTTTTTCATTTTGGTATGAAATGTGTCCAAATATGCATGATCTGTGTTGACTGACACAACATTATATTGCATAAAATACAAGCAGTGGATTCATTGTGAAAATATGTTAAATTGGATCCAGTAACAGTTCAGTGTTTCAGGTATTATCTCATACCATTACTCACTATCAGCTCAGTACATCTGTTATTTTGTGCTGTGTTTTATTTTTACAATACTTAAATCAGTGGATTTGGCATGGGAAGGTTGTGATTTCAAATCCCAGAACCACAAAGCTGCCACTGTTGGGCCCTTAAGCAAGACTCTTAACCCTAAACTGCTCAAGTGTATCTCGCCTCAACTGTAAGTTGTTTTGGATAAAAGCATCAGCCAAATGAGGTAACTTTTGGGGTGACCATGAAGAACAGTGCAGCTTTTATTTGAAAAACTAGAGAGCCAAACTATATACTATATACTACATAACAATATGTATGTATGCGGGCACCTGACCATCACACCCACATGTGCTCATTCCAGAACCATGTGCATTAACACGGAGTTGGTCCCCCCTTTGCTGTTATAATAACCTCCACTCTTCTGGGAAGGCTTTCCACTAGATTTTGGAGTGTGGCTGTGGGGATTTGTGCTCGTACAGCCACGAGAGCATTAGTGAGGTCAGTGGGGTTGAGGTCAGGGCTGTGTTCAGGACACTCGAGTTCTTCCACGTCAACTTTGTCAAACCAAGGTCTTCATGGACCTCACTTTGTGCACAGGGGCATTGTCTTGCTGGAACAGGTTTGGGCCTCTTAATTCCAGTGAAGGGAAACTGTATTGTTACTGCATGCAAAGACATTCTATACAGTTGTGTGCTTCCAACTTTTTGGCAACAGTTTGGGGAAGAACCACATATGGGTTTGATGGTCAGGTGTTCACATACTTTTGGCCATATAGTGCATTTCCTTTGGGTTGTTGAGGATAAGGTTAGGGTTTGGTGAAGGCATAGCATTATTCGTTCATACAACGTAAGTCAGTGGAAGTATCTCACAAAGACTCGTGTGTGTTAGTGTGTCTTCAGGGGATAGAAAGAAAAATCATAACAAATGCTAATGTTTTCATTGGTATCACCCTGTGATATAGTGCTAATGGATCAAATCTTGGCTGTCTTCTGCATTACTGTGTGTGTGTGTGTGTGTGTGTGTGTGTGTGTGTGTGTGTGTGAGAGAGAGAGAGAGAGAGAGAGAGAGAGAGATGTACAGCTTTTAATTTTGCCCTGACATGACTCTTGCGCTTCTCAGTGGAGGTTTAAATTTGCTGACATTTCACTCCCGAGAAAACAATGTGCCTGTGGTCCATCAGCCTGACACCCTGATGTTTTCTCACCAAGCCTCTCACTTTCTCTCACTACAACACATCACTTCATATTACCTTGTATTCGGACTGACCAATGATTTCCAAGTTTTATTAATCATCTTGTATTGAGAAAGCTACCTGAGCCCCTGGAAAAACTCAACCACACTCTTTCCATCTCACTCTCATCTTCAAGCTTATATTTTCCTCTCAACTTTGGAAATAGTTTCATCCAGGGTATATTCCTGTCTTTCACACCAGTGGTCCTGAGATAGTATCAACATCAGTCTCGATCCTGACCAGGATAAAGTGCTCACTGAAGATGAATGAATGGATGGATGGATAAACTTTGGAAATATGTATACACACAAACACTTGCTACCATTGACATTACATCATTCCTCCTGTAACATCTAACTGGCAGTTTAGAGCTGATTTAATTCCACTAATCATTAGTTTCTATAAAAGTCCTCTACCACAGGACTTTGTGGCAGTAATAACTCTAATGGGTAATCCGATCTCGGCTTAACCGCTGGGCCAGTTGAATATCTCTGTCTGGGAGTATTATAGAGCTGACTGGAATAATCTATCAACTGCTTTACAGGAATTGCAGACGAATTTTATTCCTGAGACTGCTTAGACTCTTATCCTGATGATTCATTTTAACTAATGTTTTTTAAATCTTCCAAACAGTTTGGCAGTTTTCCGACTAGACATTTGTGTATTCATATATTTTAATGCTCTTTCTCTCTCTATATATTTCTATCTATCTATCTATCTATCTATATATATATATATATATATATATATATATATATATATATATATATATATATATATATATATATCTGAGATATATGTAAAATATATCTCAGATATATATATCTGAGATATATGTAAAATATATCTCACTGCATTTGAGTCATTTAAGGAGCCTGCCATTATTTGTTTAGTCTTTGTCTGACAGAGTTTACTCTTCAGCGTTGTTTCTTTGAGGAGCTTTACGATCAGAAACGTGCCATGGCTGACCATGGCCAGTATGACTCAGCTGCTTGATGGTGGACACAGTGCTCTGTGGTCTGAGATGTGGCCTGGAGCATTTCATGATTTAATCTTCAGTCAGTAACAGAGGAAGGAAAGAACTGTTTAACTCCTTCTGTGCAAAGATCCATTTCATTCCAAGGAAGATTGAATACTTAGTTGGGTTAATTTCAGAGTGTCTAGTTCCACAGACATTATTATTCTAGGATGCTGTGTTATAGATTTCAAAGCAGGGTGACAGGGTTTCCCTGGATAGTTTTAATGCTGTGTTTTGTTTTGTTTGTTTTTTTTTATCTGTTTTCTGCTGCTTTGACTACATCATTCCTGTTGTTATTTCTTAATATTATTCCTTTAAAAGCAAAAGTGTGTTGAACATTTTAATGAATGTACTTATCATGATGAAAATATACATTTTTATCAATCTTGCCAGAGGGATTTCAAAGCACCATTTTTTAAAATTTATTTATTTTTATTTTTTTTGCAGTGAGAAGGATTTCAGTATTGCATTAACGCAGTCTCTTTTTCATTTCCTTCTCCTTTGTTATTATTTCCTGCCTGTTAGTGCAGTGGAGGCTCTCAGCAGATGGTTTAAATCCACATGACACTCAGCTAACTGAGTCCTCAGGGACAGCATTGTATCTAGAACTTCAGATGGTGGCTTCAGAGGGGTGTGTGTGTGTGTGTCCATCATAGGATCTGCTATTTGAATTGAAATGTTGACGTAATGGTAATATTGCAATGTGTGTGTTAAGGTGTTCATGTGTGATAAAAGCCTGGGGAGATTCTGGATCTGAGTATTTATAAGAGGTGTTCTCTGTTTTCAGTTCCCAGTTCGACTATTTATTACACATTTTATTTGCTACCTGATGCTCTGACCTTCACTGAGCCTTCACTGAGCCTGAGACTCCAAACACTCTGGAGCAGCAGTTCTCACACACCTCTTTACCTCATTACCTGTAAAACAAATTTCACAGACCCTCTCAGTACAATTTCTTTTATGAACATCACTGAACTATCCAGATATTAGGCTCATTTTTACTGTGTGCAGTAATGTTTATTGTAAATAGAGAGCATTAGGTCCAACACGCTAGGTACAACTTGACATTATTTATAGCCCGACTTGTTTCAGTTACTGAGGTTTGGATTAAAAACGAATTCAATTCAGTTAACTAGTTAAATAGGCTAATATCTATTTAAGAACCCAGTGGTAAATATAATAACTTTGATAACAGAGGGTTGTGATTTCTACCAATGTAACAAAAAAAAAATCATGAACACAAGTAGGACACCCTACTTTGACAACCACTGAGTTTTAGGCTAAGTGTTAGGGGTGTAACGTAACACCAGTATCTGTGTCTGTGTATTTATTTTTTTTTTGTGCTCCAAATATTCATATCTGTATTCGGATTCAAACACCTGAAGTGGGTGTGGCCTAAGCCCCCAGAAACACTGGAAAACACTGAGGGGGGAAAAAAAACCCGAGGTAGAAATGTCAGCACTGTCAGCTTGTTAAAAATAAAAGCTGTAAATGCACCAGGGTCTTTGTTTTTCCAACAAGTTTCATATCTCTGTGTCTGCACACACCCACATGAAAGTAACAACCTCCCGCTTGCTCAACAGTTTTGTTGCATGTTGAGTATGTTCACGGTCGTATCCTACACTGTACTTCGGTTCAGCTTGACCAGCCTTTATTTAAAGACGCAAGGAGACAAGCACTGCAACACGTTTCTGTACTGGCGCATGGTTGGTGGGAAGAACAATTACCAGTTGCCTTAGCGTGCTGGTACCTTTAGACGCTGCACTGGCTGTTCTACACTTTGTATAAGAGCATCTGCCTAATGGCGTGAATGTAAAGGTGAGACGTACAGAGAGAGAATAGCTGTGCGAGTGTGTCCAGGTGCAAATATACTGTACACGTGGAGTGTGTGTTTATTTCTTCATGAACCCATCAGCCCCAACCCATCACTGTATGCCAGTAACTTTTGAGAGCTAAAAAAACCCTCAGAAGATGCCAAAAAAGCGCTCCACCATGCTGGTCTTTTTGGAAAGGACAAGCTTTTAGGAGTGCAGTACGAATTCAGATCTGTACTTCAGGCAGAAAGTAAACAATCATTGACATTTGTGAACTTTTTTCCTATCTTGGCTCTCTTACATTTGTTTTCTAATTTGCTGGATTTGCTGGTTTTTCAGATCTTGTCTGAGCACTCTGGATAATCATCACTCTGGATAATCTGTGTTCGCCTACACTAAATCTTTTTTTGTTTTGTTATAACATCTGCTCTCTGTATTATACACACCCACGTCCTTCTCTCGCTCTCTCACTCTCTCTTTCACTCTCTGAATCTGTATCTGATCTTGTAAGACTGACAGTTTTTCCAGTAAACTAATCCCTGATCCCTGCCCCTTGCTAAATTGGTTGCTTCATACAGTCTGTGACTGATGTCACCATTACCCTCAGGCATGGTGTCATTCTCTTACCGTTAAGTAATTCTGTTACTGCTGTAACAGGTTACGAACAATGAATGTGCAGGCCAAGGATTACTGCAACTGCAGCCACCAGCCTATACACCACATCCTTTTTCTGCCACCAGGTAGAACCCTAATGAGATTGTGTTTCAGGGTCATGAAGCTGAATGCGAGTGATCAACTATCACTCCCTTCCTTTCTACATCCTTTTGGCAGATTGTATATACTGTACATTTCTATGGTAATCAGTAATCCAGGACTGTGTGAGAATCTTAAAAATGAGAGTGATGATAACTACTTCAGTTATTCTTCATTAACTGGGCCTAGGTGTTGGCATGTGAATGGTGCCCTGTGATCATAGCCAGACATGAACTGCCTAGGTTATCCCGTAGTTTCAGTCCCAAGCTTCAGTCCAGCAGTTAGACTATCTTGAAAGATATATATGCTGGCTTGTCCAGTTTCAGTACTTCATTGAAATAGATGCTTTGATTTGTTTATTTGTAAGTCAACCGTATTTGGTCTTGTTGATAATGAGAAGGAACAGAGGATATTTGGTCTTGTTGATAACAGGAAGGAACGGAGGTGCAGTCACGTGGGATTTTGTTATTAGCTAGCTAATTGTCATAATGTCAGATAACACAAAATGTAATAGTGGAGCACAAAAAATAAACAAAATCCTTCAGAGGGTGTATTTTACTAACCTGGATTTTACTGAGAACTTTTATTTTTCTACAACTTTGCTACTAATAAATTCTGATGATGTAACTTCAGAAATAGGTCCTTACCTTTTAGTATTATATTTTAAGGATTTAATTTGGACTGGCTTCATTGTGGCTTTTTGTTCCATGGCCCATATTGCTGTCCGCTAATAATCCATGTTAGAGTGCGTTGTGTGAGCTGCTTATACGTGGTGGCATCGCGCCTTTTGTATTGCGGTAAAGTTAGGTTCATATTTAGACATTTGGGTTTTCATGGTCAGCAGTTCATTAACGGAAGGCAAACTGTTGTAGACTGAATGTTTTGAGTGTGACATCCAAAAGAGAACCAACTGATTCAGAGTTAAGAGGAAATTTTCTCCAAATATGTGCCAAGTATTTGTATTGCTGCAACATTAGGGACTATCACTAAAGTGCAGGAAAACAGAAAAGTGTAAAAACGATGGCGTAATGTCTTATTTCAGTATGGTCTTGTTGTGTAGGTGTTATGAAATGCAAGCTGCTCTAACCAACTACTGCCCACACAGACAAAGAGATTAACTGAATTTTTTTTCTGTTGGAAAAATTTAGAACATATGGTTCAGAAAAAACAAGTAACTCCAAAACTAGTTGTACAACAGCAAACAGCTTCTACAACACCAATTAGTTGGGCATATTTAGCCTTATTATATTAAATATTAAATGAAGTCATTAGGTGACACTGAATTCACAAAATTTGTCGTGATCTCTAATGTAAGCCTGCTTTCTCGCTATCAGTAACACTGGCATTATCCTCAAAACAGCTCCACTGTTTTTTTACCTTCTTTTTTAGTGTGGGTGTGTTATTATGCTTTTCTCTCCGCAGGGTGTGTGTTCTCTCATTTCTTCCAGAGCTTCTTTCTCTTGTATTGTTTCTTTTTCTCTCACGTCTCTTTTTCATCTCTCTGCACCGACAGCACCTCCACAGGGGAATTGGAAGAGTAAGGGATCGACTTACAATGGCAAATTAGATCAGAATTTTAGATGTGCTCGTAAATTGCTCAAAAAACGTGTGTCATGTTCAACCTTAAATCCGTGACCTCATCTGGACCACACACACACACACACACACACACACACACACGTTCACAGCATTTAAGACTTTAAAGATACCATCTGATGATGTAATGGAACTTAATAAGTTAAGAGCCCAAACCAAAGCAAAGTCTGTCAGACGGTTTACACACAGAAATGCAGCGTGTGTTCGGTTTAAAGCCTTCTAGTCCCATTCCATCTGTAAACCTTCACTGAACCCTCATTGCTAGTTTGGTTAGTTTTTATCACTTCCTTCAATAAATGTGGAACAGAAGCTCCTTTCCCAGTGGGGTCAAGGCAAAGAGAGGAAACCATAACTCTGGTTGAAATAAGCCTTTGGGACTTCTTCTTTCTGACCTTCTTTCTTACTGTGTGCTGGTATTCTTATAAAACTGAAATAATTTCCTACTTTGTTAGAAACTTGCATACATTTAATATAGAGCTGACTTGTATATGGATTGCAGTCAGCTAAGTTTACTGAACTGTGTTTAGATCTAGTGTATGAAAATAAAATGGCTATCATTCAGCAACTCGAGATTTCTAAACACGAACCAGCATGGCTTCTGCAGCAGACTTTCTAATCACATGCATTTGTCAATTATTTAGCTGAAGGCAGCTCATCGGCCAGAGACTAACTACAGGGCTGAAGACATTAGGTCAAAAAGAGAAGAGATTTCGCAGACTGTAACAGAGTTTTCATTGCATTTACGCCCTCCTGTCTGATTAGTCAAGTAGCAACATTGGTCATACGAAAAAAAGGAAAGAAAATCTGACAACAAAACAGAACGTTTAAAGATGAATGGACAGAGAAGTTTGCGTTGATTCTCAAGTTCAAAACAGATGTCTCATCTCTTCAGTCTGTGGCTCTAGCCAAAGTTAGTAAAAGAAGCACCACGAAACAAACCATAACCACTTTAAACTGATACCCATGTGTTATTTTTTTCTTTAAAACAACTAAGCTTTGAAATTATTTTTTTAATTCAAGCGCTTAAAATACAGGAAAACACACATAGCTTAAAAACGACTTGCACACAACTGCAGCTTTTGCAAAAAAAAACCTGTTCCTTTATATGAGGGCTTCCCAAACGACCCCAGAATGCGACCCCAAGCCCTGTCCACTGTATTTTTTTTTTTTAATTCCAAATTTATAATTTAGGAGTACTGTAACAGCTGAACATTTTAATGTTAGTAACATAAGTGACAGAAAAACGTAAGGAATATTCCTTGCACTGACTTTCTAGTGTAGCTGGAAGTGTTGTGTTGTTCTAAAGAAATAATCAACACCAGGGTGGTGTGACACAAAGCTGAGGAGTCTGGTTTATACTTAAAATATGACTTTGTGTGCAGACGCCAAAAAAAAAAAAAAAAAAAAAAGCGGCATTGTTCAAACACTTGCCTGCTTATCTTATGTACATCTGGAAGATTAAAAGAGATTTCCCCTGAATGGCACGTCAGAGCCCAAACATCCCTGTCCGTCACGTTTCCAAGTTGAAGTGTAAAATGTTTAGCAATTTTATGCACAGCAGCGTTAAACACACTGACGAGCTCTGTTTCTTTTTAACTTTGCACCATCATCATGATTATTGTCATGAGCTATGTCTCAGATTGAAAGTCCTGACCTCACATTCACAAGTATTTGCTAATCTAGAAAATCCAAAAGACTGGTACTCAAAACAGACCTTTCAGTAGGTTTGAAGCTGACATGAGAGGCTTTTAAAATTCAAACACTAACTGTAATAGGAAAACCGTATAGTGTTAGAACTCTGTCTAGAATGGTACATAAGTATGCGATTTGAAACACAACACTAGTTTGTTACGCAGAGGTAGATGAGTGGGGAAATTTGTCTATTTTTATTACTGAGCTACTATAGTGCAGCGCGTCAGGATAGTTAAAAAGGCTAAAGTAGTACATACACTATTTACTCACTTAAATGTGGCTTGATTGAATGTGACTCCCAGAAATATGATCCACAGGAAATAATCCACCAAATCTCTCTTTGATATTTATTATAATAATAATAATAATAATAATAGTGATAATAATTTCTAAAATAAATGAATAAGACGAAAGTGGGGATTGTGAATTTTTCTCGTGACCCCATTTGTAAATCAAACAACCCCACATGGGTTCGCGACCCCTAGTTTGGGAACCACTGCTTTGTACGTAAACATTTCCAGTTCCAAAAAAAAAATCTAATCCAAATACAATCTTTTCCATTTGTTACATGATCGATTCAAATTCATTGGGTTTTTTTTTTCCCCTATATTTGCTCCACTTTTTTTTTTTTTTTGGGTGGGGTGGTTATGGGTATCAGACCGGTGCCATCTTTACTCATGTTAGTTGTTGACTTTTGTAAGTAAGGAATTTTATGTAGCTAGACCTTCACACACATCTGTTCCAGATATCGATTACAAATTTATAACCCACATATAAATCCTATATGTGTCAAGTTTAGTGATTCAGTTTAGTTCTGGAACTGCTCGGCTTTGTGGGCCGGGTCTTGTCTTTACTGCTAGTTATGTGAGTGATAAACTCCAAACAATATGGGCATTTGAAGAGAGGAAAATTTACAGTCAGATGCTGTGTTTCATCTGCATTGCAGCTAACAGCATTGAAATCCGTTCAGCAAAGCGGTTTGTCTAGAAGGAATGCTGCATCATGCTGAAACCTAATCGTAATATATTGTGTTTACTGAGGAATAAGATAAAAATATCTCATACACATACAACACACACACACACACATGCTCACACTCACACTGATGAGACTTTTGTCCCAGTGTCATGGTGTGATATTGCTTGGCACTGCATTGCAGATCTAGCTGTTGATTTGTTCTTTTTGCCTGGTGCGAATCGGCCCCACATGCTGTCAGCAGAATCGCTACACACGCGCACACACACACGGCCTAGTTTACACCCTGCCTGCGCTCGCCTCTTCTCCAGCTTTCACTTCTGAACTTGCGTATCACCTCGAAATCTGTCAGCAGTTCATAAACGCTTCACTTCATCACTTCATTCTTTCTCTCACAGCTCCTTGTGTGTGAAGGATGCAATCAGCAGTCTTGCTGATGCCATTTTTTTTTTTTTTTTGCGAATGCTATTCCATGATAGCGTCAGGATTTTTTTTTTCTGTAAGAATATATGTATGTATGTATATATATATATATATATATATATATATATATATATATATATATATATATCTGTATGTATATAAAATATGGTTGAATGCTTGAATCTGATTGGTCAGAAGGTGTGTTGTATAACAGCACAGGCAGTTCCAGCTGTAAAATGAATGATAGGTTCTAATATGTTGTTGTTTTACTAGTAACAGATCATACACAGGGACTTGTACAGTGGATACTCCACATAATCTAAGACTAATAATAAACTAATAAAATTAATAATAACAATTTTAAAAAAACTTGTTGTTTAACAAAGTAAAACCTATAATCACTGATTTGGTGACATTATTGTTAGGAAACATTATTTAACATTTTATAGAGAGAGTCTTGGATGTAAGCATTTTATAACAAAGTTTCCCAGCTCAAGAATGTCTTCAGGACAGAGGCATATACACTTTCTGGAGAGAGAGAGAGAGAGAGAGGGAGAGAGAGAGGGAGAGGCTGGTGAGGGAATGAGTGTTTATCGCAGCTATAATGTAGGTGAAAACAGGAACTAACTTGTCTCTTGGACATCACACAACATTAAACCTAACTATAAACCATTAAAATATACGACATGTCGTTCATTAATAAATTAAACAATGTAATTGTTGGCAAGTCACTTGTTTGTGTAAGCGGAATAACAAACTCCATACCATGCTCTTATACAAAAATAATGCGCTTCTGCTTCTGTATCGTGCCACATCACACCCCCTGGCATGCATTATTTTTGTGTAACAGCACAAACTATTTCTCTTCTTATAAGAAATCCACCTTATAAAGGAACCGTAGGTAATATTAACAGAGTAATCTTACTCAGTATGGTACTCAAAGTCCAACCTTGTTTATTATCACAGGTTTATGAATTAGTCTTGTTTAAGGTAAAGTGAGCAAGGGGTTCAAAACCGACTCGTCAACATGAGACTGACGTGTTGAAGTTATTAGTTTTATGAAGATGTTATAAAGATGAGTAAAGCACATTTCTTCCTCTAGCACCTTTACACAAAGCACGATGAGATTCACTGTGGAAAAACTAAATAAATATCTCGTGCTCGTGTATGCGTGTGTTATATATTTGATTTAACATTTCTAGCTTCAGTGTGTGTGTGTGTGTGTGTGTGTGTGTGCGCGTGTATGTATCTGTGCCCATATGTATCTCTTGGTCTGGTGCCAATACTTCCGAGCTTCTTGATTTTCCAAAATTGAAAGTGCAAGCTCAGGACCTCTGTAGCACCCCACTCCTTCCCCATCTCAGTTATTATCCCAAATCGCTGAACATACTCAAGCAAACCAAAGTAACACACTTCAATCACCAATCACAACTTTAATCAAATAAACAAACTTTAAACTTTAACCACAATGTATGTTTCTTGTTCACCTCTGTCCATGTTGACAGGCGATTGGGAGATGGTGAGAAGCCATTAAGAACTCTTCCTGAGCCCAACTGGAACCAGATGTTGGTGTTTGTGTGTGTGTGTGTGTGTGTGTGTGTGTGTGAATAGTGTGAGGCTTGCACTGCTGGGGACGCAGTTTATCAGAACCGAGAGAGAAGTGAAGTGTCCCTGCCAGTGGAGCAGCCATTCATTCTGCCTGCTGAGTGCTGTAGTAGTACTGCAGCTTTTATGGGTTTTGGATCTACATGGAGAATAATCAAGCCTGTTGTCTGATGTGTGTGTTGGCAGGCTGTCAGACGCATGTTGCTGTGGTGTGCAGCGAACTGTAATATATTGGCTGCAGTTTAAGAGATTATAGTCCAGTTTAATTCTACCTGCTGTGTCGCTGAGCAGGTTTCACTTTCTATCTTTCTCTCTAAATGTCGGCATATTTGAGCCATTACTCCTCTACACCCTAATCCATTTTCACTCAGGCCATTCTTATCGTATCTGCTTCCTTGCTTCACCTATCTTGCTTCAGCAGAACTGCTTAACCCCCTTAGAGCAGTGACCACAAGCTTCCTGTTGTGTCTAACCACATCAGTCTGTTCAGTACCTTAATACCTATTAAGATATTTTTTTTTAACACAGTACACTAACAATGTTGAACACCCCAGCACTCTGCAGACCATTTTAATTTTATAGTCAACCACTTCTACTTCCTCACAGCACCTTATCAGTCAAAGGTTCTGCAAATGCACTGTGCACAGGCTGAAAGCTGTGCTGTATTGTTCACTTGTATTTGTAATACAGCTGAGAGAGAGACAAAACACAGGTGCTTTTGACAGGTTCCTGGGTCAAGTCAGAGATTGGCTCCAAGTTTCTGACATCCTCTATGATCTGTTTCCCCTCATTCTAGCCTCAGGAAAGGAACTGAGAAGCACAAGGGCAATGTTGGTGATTAAGTCATGTGATATTCATGAAACTCCAAGAGAATGCAGGAATTGGTCAAAGTGGTGCTGAATTCCCAGCAGTTCAACATCAAGCAACTAGTAGACCTTTGATTTTTCCTTTCAGATCTGGTGCTCAGATTGATTAGTTTAATTCAGTTCAGTTTAGTTTTATTTATTAACAATGGACATTGTCACAGATATCTGGATATTGATTTAGATTTAGACTTGTCCCTAGTGATCAAGCCAGAGGTGACCGGGCAAGGGAAGAACTCCTTGAGATGACATGAGGAAGAATTTTCATTTTGGTCACAAGTGTCACTAGGCCATCCTGGATGGCCTTTACAGTTCCTGAGTTCCTTTACAGCCTTTATGCATAATTATACTTCCCTTTTACAAAAGCATAAGTGGCTTGTTTGCTGTGGCCTTTTGCTCTCTTCAATAGTGTGTCTTTTAAAAATATGATCAAGTGGTCAGGCACCTCCAGATCTTCCAGTAAGTAGTTCTGGGATCAGCTCTGCCATCAATATAATCATGTTTATTAGGAGCTGAGAGAAAGCTGATCCCACATCAGGCCTTTGAGACGCTTGATCCGGGAGAACCCTGAGCTTCTGTGCACTACATGGCACAGGTAGGCCATTGTATTCAGAGCTTGGCCACCGTTGTTTATTACATAACGCCACTCAGTGAGCTTGGCAGCTGCCTCCTGTGCTGCTGCACACAGTCGTCTCAACTTCAGCTCCAGCTCCTTGTCTAGTCCTCTTAAGTGAAAAGGGGAAGAGGATAAAAAACTCTGTACTTATCTCTGGCCTTTGAAGTGAGTCACTGAAGCAAGAGTGTGTGTCCTGAACAAACTCTCTCTCAATCTCTCTCTCTCTTTCTCTCTTGCTCTCAGTGTCTCTGCGCTTACTTGTGCACAGGAAACACTAGCACTATTGTTGGCTTGTGGAATGCAGCAGGAAGGACTGCTCGAGGAGATCTCTGAGACATTCTGATCAAAATCACAAGCCAGGGAGGTCAGTGATGTGAGACAGTGGTGACTCTGGAATTTGTTTCTGTGAGCAGCTTAGAAGGGAGCGGGAGAGAAAATGAGGCCCCCGGTATTGCATCAGTTCCTTCCTTAAGACCTCCCTTCAGAGTAAACATGATCTTAGGCAAGACAAGAAGCTAAAGCTGAGCTGCTCTCTTTAGTTGTGACTACTTCACAAAAAAAGGACTGAAGCAATAGGCAATTTTAACCCATTAACCTCAATGGGCTTGTCAGGGGGTTCAAATTTATAATCGTCACTCCTGTACCTACACAGCTTTCCTATTTGTTTCAGTGTATTTACTGGATAGTCCATGAAGATTACTGAATAATACAATGAATAGCTCTAAGATGAAATCGGTGTACTCCTGCGGTGGTTGCTAATTGAGACTGCTACGTGATTTCACAACTAATACAAGCTACACACATAATACAGCCTTTAATGCATGGATAAAAGTGAAATTCCTGAAAGCCATAGCTCCTTATAGAAACAATTTGTGTGTGTGTGTGCGTGCTTGTGTGTTACATGGGAAATCTGCCAAACTGAACTGTACAAGTACAGTCATACTCCATAAATCTGCACCTGTTCCTACACAGCATGCCCCCAAACCACATCCTACATACCCTGCACTTACTGTGTAAGCCTGAGACTCTGTCAGGGTAATAACATCCATGGCCAAGTGCGTAAGCTGAGGATTTAAGCTTTATGAAGTTTTATATAATCACTCTGTAATCACAGCAGCCACTTAACTGAGAAATGATACATGCTCCAAAGTTTTTATTACTTGTTCTTATTCTGCTTGTTCGGTTATATGAAATCCGTATGGTGGATGTGGAGAATGCCAGAACTAAAAGCGTGCCACCATGCTGCCTGAGTGTGTGAGTGGCACAAAAGAGCTAGCCCTGGCATCCTCTCCCTTCAAATGTCCTTGAGCTCCTCACGCATTGCCGCTGTGTCCTGCCCGCAGGGAGAGAGTGACTCGTTCTGTGCAAATCACCCTGCAGATTTCCACCTCTTTTGAATAACTTATGGGCCAGTGCTGGAATTAGTCTCGGGCTCATTTCTGGAGCATCAGGGTGACTCATTGTGTCTCTAACTTATTTTGTGAATCTTCCCCTTGAGTGTTCTTTCCTGCTTATTTTGGAGCTTTCCAGGTATTTAAGGTTTGCATTTTCAACCATGGAATCAACAGAAGAAAAAGGACTTTCTCTTAGAGCAGCATGAAAAGATGAGTAGCAGTGATTTCCGAAACACCTAATATTGCGTTGTTAATATTACGATGACAATGTGGCTAGCAAGTAATTGAAGTCTGTTTCCCCCAAATCTTTACTGTAAATATACAACTCGGTCATGTATCATGGATTCGGATGTAGTATTGGCTGCTGTACTCTATAAAAATGAACATGACCTCGTGGGTGAATGCTGTAACGTTATGAAGGCAGCCGTGCTGGACAACGAGAATCGTATTTTCTTCTGAATCTGTAATTAGTATGGACATAGCATTGCTGCCTCACAACTCCAGGGTCCCTGGTTGGATCCTGAGCTTACTGTCTGTGTGGAGTTTCTGCGTGTTCTCCTTGTACCTGGGTTGTCTGGTTTCTTTCTACCTCCCAAAAAAAATTGCAGGTAGGTGGATTTGACCACTCTGAATTGCCCCTAGGTGTGAATGAGCCAGATCACAATCCACTTTCATTACTTGCTAATGGGATCCATGCATATTTTTTCACTATGCACATAGAACCATTTGCATATGGTAAGTGAGAGAAAGAAAAAGAGAAAGAAGCAGAAAATGCTCTCAGAGTATGAGAGAAAGCAAGCAGTCAGCAGTTAGTGCCAGTCTTCTGTCTGTTGCTCTGAGCCATCACTAAAACCCTGGTTGAGCTAGAATTAGACAAGCGTTTACCCTGTCTGACCAGGAGGGTGTGAAATTGTGCTTTTCTGTGTCCGCATACATATGAACAGCATGTAACAGTGTGTAAAATGACTGCTGGCCAGACCACAATCCACTTTCATTACTTGCTAATAGGATCCACACATACTGCTGCAGTATCTCTAGCACTATGAAGCACCATTGAATATATTTAAATCTGCAGAACATTTATTAAATCTTTTGCTGTAATCTGGAAAATGAGTCTCTGCTTTAGTAAAAAATACAGCAATGTGGTTAGCACATCATCTTCTGATAGTACTGTATAAGGAATAAGCACTTTTTTATGGCATTCTCTTTCTCTGACTGACTGTCTGGGTTTTTAAGTCCCAGATGGACAGTTTAACATACCAGAACCCAGCAAGAGCAAACTCTACACTACAGTACTGTATGGTGGGGTGGCTTTAACCTACCGCTCGTGCAGTGATGGCTCCCAGCGGCCTCTGGGCCTCAGGAACATTCTTTAGAGTTTCACAGCCATGTCCAGGTTCACACATTGCCTGCTATTAATTTCTCCTTTCCTCGCCGGGGAGCTCATGTGTGGAGTTCAGTGTGTTTACACAAGACTAACCTCTGTTACATGGTCTCACCTCTGTGTTTCCTTCTTAAACTACCTGTGGTACCTTTAAGCAGCTTGCACACAGGCAGTTTTACTTCATGGAAGGATGGAAAGCACTGGAATAGCTAGCTAAGCTAACATCCCGATCTAATTGTTTAATAAACTCAGGAGATCCACAAATTTGGGGTCCATATTTCTCTCCAGTTGGTATGTTTTTGAAATAGTTAGTTGGCTTAAGAAGAATTCCCTCCAAAAGTTTTTGAATGCTCCTGGAGGCAGGCAAGTCGTGATCAGGCATGTGTGTTTCTGCATGAGCTGCAGAATAAGCAGAGCAGTAATGATAGGAGTATTGTAGAAGGGCCTCCACACCATAAAGTGTTAATTGAAATGAGCTTACTGGATGTGAATGGCAGAGTTTCCTGTCACTACAGGAGATGGAGGATGAGGAGAAGTGCTTTTGAGAGATTTATCCTTCCAGTTATTTCTGCACTGAGCAGACACGGACTGGGTGTAAAGAGCACCAAGCACCAAACTATAATTAATATATGATTTTATTTGCCATGTGGTCAACTGTTAGCTTTGTCAGCTGCTATTCTGCCTTTGAGCATGAATAAATGTAATGCGGAAAGAGTCACATGTTACTAGAGAACTGTGTGGTGAACATGTTCTTGTCTGTAAGGACTCTGCTGCTGCCTGTTTAATCTGATCAAACTGTCTCAGAGCTCCATACCTTTCCATTGCTTGCTTTTCCTTTTGGTGTTTTGATTGTTTTCTTTTCTAAAAACACCTGTATCCTTTTTTGTCCTTAGGCGTTCGGGAATGCTAAAACAGCCCACAACAACAACTCCAGCCGCTTCGGCAAGTTTATCCAAGTTAACTATCAGGAGAGTGGCACAGTGAGAGGGTAAGCTAGCACACAGTATCTGTCTCATCTTCTTACTGCTTATCTCATTCATTTTCCTAATTTACAAGAAAATCTCTTGCATGTGTTCATAATGTGTTCAAAATGTGCTCATAATTATGTTTCAGAGCCTATGTTGAGAAATATCTACTAGAGAAATCTAGACTGGTCTATCAGGAGCACAATGAGAGGTAAGATCACGAGATGATACTTTTGCAGTGCCACGCTGTGTATCTGTTTAGTGCTCCAAACATCTGTATCTGTAATCTCTAGAGGTGGTACAATACCACTCTTTCTCTTCCTATACCAATACTGAAGCCTTGGGTATCTCATATTATTTCTTTAAAATCTACTAAGCTTTAAAATGTTTTTTTTTAGTTAAACTCTTTCACACAGAAACATCTACACTGTAAATATAATAATAAAAAAAATACTAACACATAAGGTATAAATATAATAATATCATTCCTTAACAAAAGAAATACTATGCAAGTGTATTTATATCTAAATATATAAAAAAAGAAATTTCTTTTCCAAATCCAGTTCCAGTCTTTGCCATTTGTTACAGGATCAGATATCCGATATGTTTTCTCCGATATCCAGTCCATTTTTCTGCTGGTTTCAGCCCGATACCGATACTGGGTATCTGATCTGTATTTCCATCTGTTTAAAAATAGATGTAAACCCTACCACTATGCTAGTTATTTTTAATTACCACAATATATAAAAACAATTTAATTATAATGGCCATATGATTTTCTTTTAATAATGATAAGGAACAAACATACAAGTTAATATACTTTAAATTAATTCAATTAAATTTGGAGACCCCAGCAGTGATATGCTGTGCACAGCATGTGGTCTGCTGGGAAGTGATGGAGACGTTTTTAAAAGGGAAATGTTAAACCGAAATCATCACACAAAGGGAGCACACAAAGCGAGCACAACCTGGGCCTGAAGTCAGCTGGAGTCCACAGTTAACTAGCAGACAAATCATTGAAGGAAAAAACAATAGTGTGTCTCCTGTGTGTATTTGTAGATGTATCTCTTTAATCCAAATAATGCATTTGTATTCCATTATATCCTTGTAATTATTTTTCTTAACTGGTCCATGTCCTCTATTTCGCTTGCCTGTTACAGTATCTGCAGGTTTTAATAATCATTGCTCTGCCATCAGTCATGCGAGTCCTCAGTCTCACATATGCCCCCATGCGCCTTGTTCTGTGAGACAAAAGTTAATATCACACATGAACCCAACTGGACCCAACTGAACTCCAAAGACCTGGCATCTATTAAAAAGCTGTTCAGTTGCTTCATGTTCCCAGAAAAGAAGTCTTATGATCTGAGAGCCAGATTGCCAGCCCTGTTTATGTCAGTGCCAATATCTATTCGTTTGAGTTTGAGAACTATGCATGTACTGCGGGTGACCAGGTTTTTGTAGATGGTTATAGTTTTACAGACTTTAATCTGGAGATATGCAAAAAGATCTTAATATGTGACACGGGTTTATTATTTATAGGTACATAGTGGTTTTTGTATAGAATTTTTTTTTTTGTTAGAAAAAAAAGAACTTCAGTGTATTTTGGATTGTGCTGGATATTGTTTTTTCATACACCAACGTTTTCTCTCTGTCAACAGGAACTACCATGTGTTTTATTACCTTTTGGCGGGAGCAAGTGATGAGGAGAGAAAAGCATTCCACCTGCTGAAACCAGACGAGTATCATTACCTCAACCAGGTGAGGCTCGGTCTGTCCTTGTCTCTTCCCCTCAGAGCTTCTGGCTCACAGCAGATTGAAAATAGTTTGTTCATCCCTATCCCTTTTTTCTTTCTCTGTCAAAATACAGGGTTTGTCTTATGTTCAATAATCTCCTGTAAGGACAAAGCACACAGACCTAGACTGTGCTTACATACTAGACCAAGTACTATACATACACTTGTTTAAAAAAACAAAACAAAACAGGGTTTAGATGCCTTTATTCCTCCATTTGCTTCTTTTCTTTTTTGCGAAAGAAGTACACAGCTCATTTTTTCCCCAGATGTTTGTCGCTACTGCGCACACCCAATGATCCTTCTCACACAAAGAACATGACGACGCTCCATGTTGCTGGGTGCCTCTGTTGCCATGGTGATAGTCATGGTTGGAAGCATGGGGCAGAACCAGCGTGAGATGGGGCGGGCGTTCTGCCTTTCCTGTCATGATAGACAGCTATGTGCTTACTCAGTACCGGGCTGTTCGCAGTGCTGCATCCCTCATCATCTCTGTAACTACAGACTGCACTGATGTGCTCTCTCAGACAGCGTGTCTGGGCTGAGCCTGGCCACCGATTCCTCGCTGGATGCACTGCTCCTGCATTTGGCAAACTTCAACCCTTTCTTCCATATTTAGCTGTGACTGCATCTATTTATTACAGAACTGATAACTAAAATGAGCTGATAACTAACTGAAAACTAAAATGAGCAAAAAAAAAAAAAAAAAAAAAAAAGATAGCTATTGAAAATGTGCTAATTTCATAGATGAATCCACATTCATTATTCGGTGTAATAAGTCTGTAAAGGATTTCAGTATGGGTGTCTGTAAACATCACCTATGAATTACTGAATGTTTGTTTGTATGTTTATCTGATCTCAACACACCTTGTGTCTAATCAGCACCTCATGTACTGTACATTATATGAGTGTCTGTGTGTGCCATTGAGAGAGGGAGTGGTTATCTGTACCTCCTAACAACTCCTTGTAACTTACTTCCAGATGACAAAGAAAGTGCACAGACTACACTGGGAAAATTACTATGAGAGCGAGCTGGTCAGTATTGTCTGAATGTGTGTATAACCTGTTTGTGCCGGGTGTGAACAATGCTTCCATAACGCTACCTCCCTTTCTTTTTTCTTTTTTTCTCTTTTTGCTTCGGTTAGTCTTTGTGTGTGTGTGTGTGTGTGTGTGTGTGTGTGTGTGTGTGTGTGTGTGTGTGTGTGTGTGTGTGTGTGGTGTGACACTGGTTATGCTTTATTGCCTGTTTCTCTCTGTGCTATACTCTGTGGGGTCTTTTCTGCACATCAGCACATATTTATTTGTGTATGGCTGCTTCAGTGTTATCTTTGCAGTAGGCATTGCAACAATTGTGCCAATATTGTTGTAATAGCCAGGCTCGGTGTGGGTGCTGTACATGTTTGACTGCTTACTTAACATCACTTTTGTTCTACTTGAGCATCTAACCAATTTCCTTATCCAAGAATGAGTATATGCGCAGTGTATATGAATACATGTGTATTCATTTACATATAATGTTGTGATGGATGAGCCTCAGCTCATCTTAAAAGCCATATTGGTGTACCAGATTAAGTTCCTTAATTAATGCCTCTGGCAGCGTCTTTGTAGATTTTTTTTTAATGTAAAAAAGCAGTGCACAAGGCACCAAACTAGCCAGCAGGGCCGCTTTCTTTTTAGATACATTGGTGTTAGGGTTTTGGTGTTTGGCCTGTAGCTCCAGCTCCTCCTGCCAGCAACATTGACTTTGTTTTTCCAGTGTGTTTTAACGTATCAAATATTGTCAGTTGGCTGATGAAAAGCAGCAAGTCAGCATTTTAATTGGAACGAGAGCATATAAACTTAGAGAACTGGCTTTTTCCTCTGTGGCACATGGTTGGGCCTTGGTAGGGAAAAAAAAATGAGTGGGTTTTGATGAGGTGTAAAGAGGTTCCTGGACCTCACTCATAGAGCTGAACGTTTAACAGAAGCCCTGGTATGTAATAATGATAAGCTGGCCGAGCAATAAAACAAGCAGTCTGAGGAAAAAAAAAAAACATGCATACCGAGTGTAAGTCAAGATTTCATGCACCACATGTATGCATACACACTCTAACATTGTAAAACTGAAAAATGTAGCATCACTGAGCTGGTGTCAAAGCGTATTGTATGCTAAAGCTGGACACACACTATTTTGTCCCAGAAATGTTGTTGCCCTCAACTCTGGGAGAAGAATTTGATGCTAGCTTGGTGCTAGACATTATTTATGGCAGTATTTCCTAATACCACATTTCTGTTGTTAATTAATGAAAGATTGTGGCGATTTAATTGCTCCTGCTGAAGAAGTTTTTTAACTTTAGTATGCTAGCAAAGCAAATAGCCAAGCATGTTGCAGTTGGCTACAGTGTGAGATAATAAGCATGCGAAACTTTTGCAGTGAGTGACTGGAATTTTTGAAAGCTTTTCTGATGCAGAAACTTTGACCTTTTTAGGACTGTTTCACTGTGGAAGGGGAGGATCTGAAGCATGACTTTGAGAGACTTCAACTAGCCATGGAGATGGTGGGATTCTTGCCAGCCACCCGTAAACAGTACGAAACGCATCGTACCACTTCACCAGCGTGAAGAGGACATTATATTTATCTTCATATACCATTAATGTGAAAACAAGGCTCCTTTGTTAAGAATCACGCAGAATTTCAAACCTGACTGTGTTGCCGAATTACAGTGAGGAGAAATATACTTCCTGTGCATATGTCCACTTCAGATTTACACACATAATCTTTTGATTTTCTACTTAATAAATATGAATGTTTTCATAAGCATAGAGATATGTTTTAAAAAAAAAACTGATCAGGGCTAAAAGTATTCGGACATCACAAAATTACCTGTATTAGTACTTTGTTGTTGGTGGTGCTGTTGCCATAATTGCCGTTGTTGGCAATGACAGCTTCAAGATGTCTACAGTGGGATGTAATTAGCATTTTGCAGCATTGTGGTTCAATTTTGGTCCATTCCTCTTGGCAAATCATTTTCAATTTCCCAAGGTTAAAAGGGTCCCTCTGATAGACTTGCAATTTCAAAATCCTCCATAAATATACTCAGGAGATTGGCTAGGCCAAGCAAGACCTTCACCTTCTTTTTTAGTAACCTGTCTTGTATTATTCTGGCTGTATATTTGGGGTCATTGTCTTGTTGAAACATCCATCTTTTCCCTTGATTCAGTTTCTTGGTGGAAACTCCTCTAATATGTCCTAGTACGTCACTCCGTTCATGTTTCCTTCAATGATGTGTAATGGCCCAGTACCGTTTGCAGGGAAGCAGCCCCATATCATGATGCTCCCATCTCCATACTTTGTTGTGAGTATGGTGTTCTTGGGATGATTGTGCTGCAGTTCATTGCTTATTGTTCTCTATGTAACTGTTGTTCCTGCTGCTTTCAGGTCATCCTGCAACTCTTTTTGAGTGACTGCGGGCTTCTCTCTTACCTTCCTTCATTCATTATCATATGCACTGGAAGTATATTAAATGGCAAGAAAAAGAGTCAGAGTGCTTATTTCCTCTCACTGTATGTGCTTATTAAAGTCATTATCTTGGAACTTCAGTCATTTTACGATCTAGAAAAGTGGATTATTCTCAAGTTGTTAGCATGAACATACTTTAAATTTCTTCTTCAATTGTTGGATCTTTAATGTAGTAAATATCTTTTCTGACAGAATCTTCTCCCTGCTGTCTGCCATCCTTCTTCTGGGGAACATACGCTACAAGAAGAAGACGTATAGAGACGACTGTATAGACATCTGTAATCCTGAAGTGCTCCCCACTATCTCTGAACTGCTAGAGGTAAGACATGCCGTGTTACAGTTTTGTTCAGGTAATAACGTCAGTGTTTCAAAAAGTGACAAGTCCTCTCAGATATGTTCAGATTACAAACTATATGGCATCTCACTGCAGTCAAGCCGTGCAGCGTATCTGATAAAGACCACACAATGTTGAATACATTTTCCCTAACCAACGCCCCTCATTTCCACAGCAAGTCCGTTTTATCTGATCATCTTTTTTTTTTTTTTTTTTTTTTTTTTTTTTTTTTTTTAAACTTAGCTTTCGGCTTTAGTAGAAATTTGGCATTAACGTTGCTTTAAATCAAACATAATTTTAAGATACATATGACTCTTGTTTTGGATTTATGAAGTGATCTCAGCATGTAAAAGCTGGGATTTTGGTAAGGGCCATTAAATTCACTGAATAGCCTTATTTAGATTTTACAATGCCTTGGCAATAAAATGTCTGAATTTATTTCAGAATTGACCAGACACAATATTAATATGCTTTTGAGACATTTATAAAGCAGCACATCATTTTTAGATTCACCACATGCTGGAAGCTTAATGCATTTTGGCATCTACTGAGTTCATGCAATCTAGGCAGTTTAAACCAAAGCTGTATTTATGGACTGAAGTTCTGTACCCTTTCAGATAAATAAAACATTACTAGAGCCTCAACAACACTTATCTTTGAGCTAATTTTTTTTTTTTGATATCACTATTATTCAAGCCACAGATATTCACAAAGCCATTTTTTCTACAAATGTTTCTGAATGTCGGGTGCTTTCTAGGTCATGTAGTAACTTGGCTTTACTTGTCCGCAGTCACGTCATTCATTTTTATAAATGCTGACTTTTACATTACTAGTTTTCCTCCACATGAGGTCATTTAGAGTTGAATGCCCAGGTTGCATGGGTTGTGTCTCTGATTTGCAACGCTTTATTTATTTTTCTTTTTGTGGTCAGGTAAAGGAAGAGATGCTCTTTGAGGCTCTGACCACAAGAAAGACAGTGACCGTGGGAGAGCGACTTATTGTACCTTATAAACTGGCTGAGGTATGACTTAAAAATGTATTTATTTTATTGAAAAATATATGTATATATAACCCAGTATAGCACATATTCATATTTTAAATAGATGCATTTTCTACATGATATTTATAATATCAGTATTTATGCATTTTTTTAATCCATTTATAGTAAATGAGCAAAATGTTCAAGGGGTATTATCAGCTCTCTTAAACATACCAAAACCTCTAACATCTCTGACATCCCCAAAGGCCGCATATTTACACAATGATGTGTTTAGCATAGCTTCTGATTACTGATTGAGTGGGATTTGCTGCTTTGAAATGTGTCAGAAATAATTGCAAATGTGTTGCCCATACATGGTCTGTAACATGACACAAGCCTGCTAAGAGACGTCAGGCAGAACAGTCATGTTACATTTTTTACAAACGAAAAATTGAGATTGAGAACACATTTTTGAAATTGATAACATTTTTACTTAATGTCTAAAGAAATTAATGATTTTATAATGAAAATGGGGGAAAATACAAACAAAACATGCTTCCAATCAGTTGGTGATGGTTAAACCAGGTGTACTGTATAATACAAGTAATTAACATCCTACCATGCCCTGTGGCATGTATAAAAATATCAGACAAGCCCAGTAACCCTTGATTTATATAGAGAAAGGTTTTGAAAGTGTGTATTATTGGGGTCAAATCACAGGAGCTCCCAATAATCAAAGTCTACTCAACTGTCTGTGTTTCGGTCCCTATTTAATAAAAATATAGTAGCATTTTATTTACAAGCACAGTGCAGATGCACCAGAGCAAAATGTAATAGTAATAAAAACAACAATAGTAAGGAATATAAAAACAAATAATAATACTAAAGAAGAAAAGGAAGAATGCATGTTTATATAACTATGAGAAAATAAACAGATAAGCACTGTATGATAGATGCATTAGGTGAGTGTAAAAGCAAGGTGGAAAAGATGGGTTTTCAGTTGTTTTAAAATGGGATAGGGAGGTGGAAGTACAGAGACGGAGAGGAAGAGTGTTCCACAGTAAAAGATGTATAAAGATGGAGGCTATGATGAGTAGGCGGGGCCAGACCATGCTTGGACATCTGAATTTAGATCTATTGGAAAGACATCAGTAAATGTGAAGGGTTGGATATTGTGTTCAAAAACGCACATTCAGTGACTGATACTTGTGAATTAGTGCGATATGTAAGGAAAAACAGAAGCACCCCAGTTCTTCACTGTTCTTCCTGTTAATGCAGGACGTGATCAGACTGTCAGCAAGAAACTACACTGAGAGGGATGTTAGCAGGGTCACAGTGCACAAACCTCTCATTACAAAGATAAATGCACATTTGACAAAACCATAAGCACTAGTCTACAGAGATGTGGAAAAAAGTGATCCGGTCAGATGAGTCATCCTTCACCATATTCCTGACGAGTGAGCGAGTGCGTGTGCGGCTTACACCAAAAGAGCGCTACTAAATGATTGACGCCTACAGTGAGGTGGTCTGCTGGCTCTGATAAGCCGTGGGGGAGTTTTGCTGGTGGGGTTTGGGTTCTCTTGAGTTGGGTTCACACTGATCATCTTTATCCTGATGGGAATGCTTTCTTCTAGCTTGATGGGCATGAGAGGTCACTGAATGGTTTACTGGTGTCCTAATTGAGGGGATTTATTTTGAAAGAATGGTGCACCATCAGCCATGTACAGTTCCAGAGACACGTAGAATGAAGCTTTTCTGGAGGCTCACGATGGTCTTATCAAGACCTTTAATGTCGTTTTTTTCCCTTTAATTTGTCTTAATCTAATTTGCCCATCTGTATATATGAACTTGTGACCCAAGAACTTTAAATGTTACTCACAGAAGTTGCTGCTCGGGTTTAAAGGTGTGTTTGTGTTGAGCTCTGAGAACAGTATTACCATGTTGGCTGATTTAATACAGTCTGTGGTCCACAAAGGCTGTTAGTCAGCCATTAGTCAGGATCCTAATAGCTCTAATCCTCTATTCCTCTCTACGTAGCATTCTTTATCAAATAACCAACACCACATGTGTTTATAGAACCATTAAGTATCTACATCTTGGGTGTTGTAGCTAAAAAGGTTGTATTAAGGATTTAGGATTATTTTATTTAAGTATTTTCGTGCCACTTATATAAGTTGTTTTGCCACATTTTCTTAAAAATAATAAAAAAATAAAAAATATTGTAAAAAATTCTCTTCCTGCAAGTGCAAGTGAAGTGCTGATCTTTTGATTGAAGTGTTGTTTAAAGCTTGATTTAAAAGTAATGATTCATAAAGGGGGCGTTTTATGTAATGTTGGTGGGTGGATGTGGTCGAGCTTACTTCCAGAGTTCAGCTAAAAATAAAACAGTAATCTATAATACAGGAAGGTTGGAAGGCAAGATTTTACTTCTGATTTAACTTCTGGAAATCATATCTGTAAGTCTGCAAAGATGTTAGACTCATTTTTTTTTTATTATTCCCTTATCATTACACAGACACGTGCACGTTCAGAAGCATGCATGTGCTGAAATACACACACAGTACAACATATCACAACAAAAATGACATAATATGTGAACTTTACACACCTAGATTAGCCTGGATAATCTCTGCTGTCTTCTGATAGACTGCGTTCTCATTGCTCGGTATGTTTGGCTTTCTGTACTATTTTAATGCTTATCTTCCTTTTACCTTGATCAGCCAAGTTTTCATTTTAGCTTACTTACATTTTACTCCTTTCATCTTCTGTGAAAAGGGAGGGTGTGTGTGTTACTTGACATGTTGATGCAATACAAGTGGCTTGCTTGGCAGGCTGTGTTTTATGGATCGATCAGTGGTTCAGAAGTTGATTTGTGGGTCTGGATACACTTAAAGCTTTTGGCATCAAACTTGCTGCGTTTCAGGAATCTGGAAACATAACAGCGACAGAGAGGAAATCACTAATGCTTTACTTGGGCCTGCTATCAGTAAACCACCGTCCCAGTGTTTCACCTCTAATAGAATAGTACTGACATATAGGGAGGTTTTGTAAGAAGGATATGGGTTTAAATTTGGATTCTGTGAATGCTAAATGACCAGTGAAGTTGAAGTCAGGTATAGCATATTGGCTAGTCGAGTGTCTGATGCTGGTGTTTCTGTGACTGCTGCATCGTGGGCGGCTTTGCAGACTGCTGCAAAACTATCTTTCTCTCGCATGTTCTGTTCTTTGTGCATTAATCTTGGATCTAATTTATTCTCTCCACCTGCTGAGCTGAGGTGTGAATTCCATCACAGAAACTGACCCTTCTTTGGAAATGTGCAGATATTTTTGTGGCTTTTCACACCTTGGTGGAGTTTCCTGTTGTCACACATACACAAATATTACACTGAAGGTGAATCAATGAATATATACAGGTGCGTGTGGGTGTGTGGGTGTGTATGTGTGTGAAGGTGTGTGGGTGTGTATGCGTGTGTATGTGTGTATGTGTGTATGTGTGTGTGGGTGTGTGGGTGTGTGTGTGAAGAGGTGAGGGAGAGATGGAGGGTAACTTCTACAGTGATCTGAGACACAGGCACAGACACATTTTTGATTTTGTGTGTGTGTGTGTTTGTGTGTGTTTTCTCTAGGCTGGAACAGTGAGAGACTCCATGGCTAAATCTCTCTACGGCGCTCTCTTTGACTGGATAGTCTTTCGCACCAACCATGCACTTCTCAACAACAAAGACCTAGAGGACTCTGCCAAGGTAGCATCTTTCCATTCAAGTCCACTGCTTAATCCCTAATTATCTCACAACATAATCTCTTTTAGAACAATAACCATGTAAAAGTAAAAAGATAAAATAATGGCTCTTCACCTGAAGAAGTTGAATTTCCCTGCTCATTGAATTGATTTGTGCTCTGTGGTCCATTCTGCTTCTTTCTAGCCATCATTCCCATAACTTTTATTTTAAAAAGAAAAAGAGCCAGAAGGTTTCTTTTGGTTCCTGAGTGTAAGGTTGGAGTTGGATTTTAGTGTCTGCATTGGATTAATTAGCTCTGTTAACAATCATGTCAGTAAAAATATCTTGTGTATGTAGTCAAATTTGTCTAGTATTTCCTATTCTAAGATTAAAATAAATCAAACATAAGATTATTAAACCTATTTCTGGGCCTCTGAAATAGTCTTGTTCTATTGGTAAAGGAATTTGCTAATTTTAAGCATTTATTTGTAGGAAGAAGCAAAATTATCTTAATAGAATAAGAAAATGTGAGTAAAATATCTAGTAATAGGTTTAATAGCCCTATATTTGGTTTATTGTAATCTTGTATATAGGAAATACTAGATAAATGTGACTATATTAAAGATATTTTTTACTTGCTAAGATACAATTTGTTGCAGTGTATTGGCATCTTTCATGGAAATGCGCAAAAACGATTGTGTAACATAACACACAATGATCAGTCACAGGCCAGTCAGTGTTTTTACGAGTTCTACTCAGAATTCTATACTTCTGAATCGTATAAGGATAAGAGTCTGCTTTCTTCATTCTTTGATGAGGTTTCAGAAGCTGAACTTGGAAACATCCTTTTCAGCTGAAGAGTTTATAGCCGCAGTAATGTCAATGGAAAATGGAAATCCCCTGGCCCAGATGGGTTTCCCAGCAAATTTTATCAAAAATTTACAAATGAATTAGCAACACTTTTATTAAGTGTATTTGAGGAATTTTTTTCTTCTGATACACTGCCTCCAACTATGCAATAAGCAGTCATATCGATTATTCTTAAGAAAACAAAGATCCTCTTGACTGTTCTTATCACCCTATTTCTCTTTTTAATGTAGACAGTAAAATTCTTGCTAACTTGCTGACTAGTAGGTTACAAAATGTTCTGCCTTCTATAGTATCCAGTGATCAAACTGGATTTATCAAGAATCAACAATTGTTTTTTTAAATTGCGCCAGCACTTAAATATTGTTTATGATTCCACCCCATCTGATGTTCCTGAGGTACTACTACTACTACTACTACACTCGATACTGAGAAAGAATTCGACCAGGTGGAATGAGACTATCTTTTTTATATTTTGAAGAAATTCAGGTTTGGTTCAAAAAGGTTCTTTATACATCCCCTATGGCAACAGTACCTACAAATAATAATTTATCTCCTTTTTTTTCTTTACAACATGGCATGAGACAGGGTTGTCGGGGTTGTCCTTTATCTGTCAATTTCTGTTTGCATTAGTAATCGAACCACTGGCTGTAACTTTGTGCAAACAGATTACCATTAGGGGAATTCACAGAAGAGCCACTGAACAGAAATTATCTCTCTATGCAGATGATATGCTTGTATACTTGTCTAATCCACTTACAAGCTTACCAGAACTGATTAGACGGTTAGTCACCTTTGGAAAGATTTCGGGATATAACGTTGATCTACAGAAAAGTGTAGATCTATAAACCTTACATCTCATTCAATGTTGTCTATTTTTTTCCATTTAAAATAAGATTTCCAGCTTTATGATAAACACTACTCACTTGCCAAAACTACTTACCAAATCACTATTTGATATCATTCTGAAAATCAGCCCACTTTCCAGAAATAATATTGGCATGATAGACTCTTTGATTAGTTCACAGAATGTAAAAATTTTTAACGAAGCTGAAGCAACAATGGGAAAGTGAACTTAACTCACAGTTTTCAGAGGAAATATGGCAAGATATTATAAGTAAGATTCACTCAGCCTCAATCTGTTTACAACGTACAATTATTCACTTCAAAGTAGTCCACCGCCTACACTGGACAAAAGCAAAGTTAGTAAAAGTTTTCCCCAAATGCAGACTTCTTGTGTGATAGGTGTGGAGTTGGGGTAGCTAATCATACACACGTTTTGGTCATGTCCAAAACTTTTTAACTACTACCACTTAATATTTAATTTTCTTTCAGGAGTTCTGCATATATCCATTAATCCTTCCCCCATTCTAGCCATATTTGGTTTAACTTCACCAGAACTCTGCTTAGATATCAATGCTAAAAATATGAGAGCTTTTTCGACTCTACGTCTTAGACGTCTTATCTTCCTTAAATGGAAGGACAGATCTCCACTTACTTTTAATCATTGACTCAGTGATCTTATGTATCATCGTACACTAGAGAAGATTCGGTACTCCACAAAAGGCTGTAGTCAAACATTTTCTACTATTTGGCAGCCAGTGCTGACATACATACAGAAGATGAATCTTTTTGCTGTTTGAGGTTTTTCTTGTTTCCTCCTCGTTCTCATTTAACACTATACCTGACCCTGTGAGGCCAAAATTATGTTATAGAATAGAATATTTTATTCTATTTCTCTTATGTCAATTAATTTTTTCTCCTCTCACAGAAATTCTTTCATCTGATTTTATCTCATATTGAAAGGAGAGTTTACAGATTAAGCATGTGTATAAGATGATGTGCAAGGGTATTGGTTTTGTTTTATCTTTACCTGTTTTTGTTGTTGTAATTATTATTATTACTATTATTATTATTATTATTATTATTATTATTATGTGTATATGTATTATGAAAGTGTGTATTTGTATTATTACAGTAAATGCGAATATTGAATCATGCCGAGTGCCAGGTTGCATCTGCTGAGAGAAAACCACGAGAAAAAAAAATTATGATTCCAAACATACATGCAAATCAGCACAAAATGGTTGCAGGAACACAAAAACAGTGTTTCTCAGTCTCTGAAACCCTTCTGAAAACCTGTAGTTTATGTTTGAAAAAGCATCTTCTATAAAACTGTACAGTAACTGTTGATGTTTAAGATCAAAATATCACTCATTGTGTATTATTCATGTTATATGTTTCTTTTTTTTTTTCTTTTTCAATTTTCTGAAAGATTTCTTATTTATTTCATCTGAAGTACGGCCTCAGTATAATGCTCATGTCTGTTCTCTTTTAGATTTTATCTATTGGAGTGTTGGATATCTTTGGCTTTGAGGACTATGAGAACAACAGCTTTGAGCAGTTCTGCATCAACTATGCCAATGAAAGACTGCAACACTATTTCAACCAGCACATCTTCAAACTGGAGCAGGTGTGAACCTCATTCTCCTTGTGTTTCTCTCACTCTGTCAGTAAGCTCAGGGGAGACAGGGATTCGAACTCGCGACCTCATCATTTTTTTTTTCTTCATTTTAATAGCAATGCATTCATTTCCAGCTGGGTTTACACTGTACAGTTTCCACTGTCACAGACAAAACCCTCACGATGAATTCTTTGTGAGAAGAATTCTTGGGATTAGAGGTCTTGGATCGTGTATGTGACGTGCTCACCAGTGGACAGTTTAGTGCCATTGCTACCAAAGACAGCTGGCGACAAAATTCTGGCACTATCAAGTTTTTTTGTTTGTTTTTTTTTTTTTAAATCTCAGAGTGTGACCATTGTTACGATACTCACCTAAATAGGAGAAATTTCACAGAAATCATGGGACAGCTCTAAATACGGTAGTTGCAATGGCAAAACATTAAAGAAACATGCTAATGGGCAGAAGAAATATCCTTGTTCCCTCAAGATCACTATTAATGTTTCTGTTTAAGTCCCATTTTCTGTGTGAGCTCAGATCTCACTGATTGATGATGTGAGCAGAACAGAGTCGTTTTTTAGTCGCAGGTTTATTATTAGAGGATCTTCATCATATAATCTGACATGGAGAGCACATGTTATCGTACAGTCTGTTATAGAATTCAGGCAAGACTTTATTGGGATTATCTTGTACAGTGTGACAAGTAATAATGTTAAAAGAGCACACAGTGTAAAACCAGCTTAAGGTAGTATGTAGTACTCTGTGAGCAAGGCTCCACAGGATTTTAGTTTTCATTCACTTTGATACATGTGTGCAGAGAAGATTTTGTGGACCGTCAAAAACCCTGTAAAATAATTGTTTCTGTTCAGAAGTTCAAGTTTTATTACAACATGAGGACTTGTAAACCTTTATATAAAGCCAACACAGTGTCGGCCGTCCTGCTCCTCTCTGTGTGTAAAACTGCTGGTTTGTGTGTCACAGATCCAACCTTTGTTTTCCGTCTGTGAAGTTTTTTTTTTTTTTAATGAGAACACATTAACTATAAAGCCGTACTTAGTACATTTTTATTTGTTATTTTCATGACTCTCAGAATGCAACGCTTTCCAAAGAAAGCACACCCTTAATGCAACTTTTTTAGTCACAAACTGTTATTTCTCAAAGACCACCATATCTGAGTCAAAACTGATTTTCAAATTCATTTAGTTTTCAGTAAAGACTTTGCTCTCACAGTCTGTGCAGTTCCTCTTTTAGTTTTTAGTTTAGTATGAAGTGTGTGGAGATTTTTGTTAAAAGGTTCTAATCAGACCAGACACATTTTTACTGCTGCTGTTAGGACTATAGTTTCCTGACCCTCTGTACCACACACAAAGCTGGACTCTATTAAAACGTTGTCCTGTTAGCTCCAGTGTGTGTGCATAAAAGATGTGTGGTTTAACAGTCAGATAACTCACTCTACCAGCACTGTTGTAATCAGTCAGTGATTATTTTTTTATTTTTTTATTTTTTTTGCCAGTAACAAATGGCACTGTGTTTCCACTGTGTTGTGTCATCGTTCAGCTTCTTCTGTTGCCATCAACACAACCACAGAAAAGAAAAAAAAGACTTTAATCACTCAAAGAAGCTTTCCCCAGTTTATCACATCCAAACCACGCAAACATGCTCACGCTCTTTTACTTCAAAGTAGGACTGAATGGTAATAACCATGACTGTTTTGCTCAGTATTAAAATCATGATTGTTTATCACAATTACAGAATTACTGGCACCCTTGGCAAAAGGTTCCAAAAAAATGACCTTGCATTTGGCACCATAGTTTCACACTGAAACTATGAGAGAAAACTAACCATTAATTGAATTAAATTTTAATTGAAGTAAAACCCTTATCACAAACTATGTGTCACAGTTATTGGCACCCCTGCTTGTAATACTTTGTGCAACTTCCCTTTGCCAGCAATAACAGCACTGAGTCATCACCTTAGGGATGTTATTCTACCTCCTTCAGGTGTTACAGTAAACATCTCCAAACATTAACTGTAACAACAAACGTATAAAAAGTTTGACATGTCATTTTTAAATCCCACCACGCCGTGCAACAAGAATACCCATGAAACAGTTTTACGGTTCTCTGTTGGCTTCAAGCTCTGGAAGAAATTCACGCTCTCTCTAGCATGCATCCTCTCTCTCTCTCTCTCTCTCTCTCTCTCTCTCTCTCTTTCTCTCTCTCTCTCTCTCTCTCTCTCTCTCTCTCATGCACACACACGTGCACAAACTATTCATTTGATCTGATTCAATTCAAACCAATTCTTGGCTTGTAAATCAATGCAGCTGTATAGTAGACTGTTTTGCAATTCGAATAATTTTTTTCTTTACACCCCTGCTTCTCCTATAAAGCTTGAGGAGATTGGTGAAAACATTTTCATGCTTGCAGTGTTCTTTTAATTTAAGAAAAAACATTTTTTATTGTACCTTATTTATTTATTTTTTTTTGATGATTAGGTTTGCATTTATAACCTAATTAAAGTGCTTTTGTCACTAGGTCTAAACCAGAAGGCAGATACCCTGCTGTCACTGCTGTCTCATAAGTCAGTGCCTTAGAGGGCATCTTTCAAAAGTGTGTGTTTTTACATGCGTTTCACAGATAACAGTATTCTGTAGCTAAAACTGCATATCTAGTGTGTGTGTAGAGGAACTTAGTGAGGTGTTTAATTATGACAGTAGGTAGCATGTGAAGCACACTGAGAGCAGTGAACATCATGCTGTTAAACACACACACACACACGTTCTTATCTTAAGCCAGTGTGTACCCTTTGAACAGTCGCCAAAGCAAATAGACAAACCTCCCTGCCGCAGGCTGCAAGGCCTCAGTCCAGTGTTTACTCTCCCACTGCCAATTACTCTTTAATTTGGCAATTTTTTTTGCGCTTGATTGCAGAGCATTAGCAGTAGATGGACACGCTGAGAGTTACAAATCAGAAGCGTAACACACTGCCCTTTCACAATGCATCATCTTTTTGCTATTGGTGACAGAACCTACATCAGATTTCTTCCTCATTTAGATACAAGATTGTATAACTGAATACGTTTAAAATGGTTTTATTACTGAAATGGTTTTGGTTTTATAACTCTCTAGTGATCTCCCACTCACCCTTCTTAGAGTCGAGTCCCCGGAAACACATACAGCTGTGGGACTGTGGGTAGCCAGAGGCAAACAAAATATAAAAGCGGACTCTGTTTCCTAAATTCAACTTCCTGTTCATCTGTTGCTGTGAATTTTCATCACTATGTTATCCTGAATTGTGGACAGTAATGTCCTATTTTTAAACAGAGAGACCAAAAGCAAGCAAGCAGTCAGTCAGGGCAACATATAATGTGTTCGGTGGTTCTGGTCAACCAAATGTTTTTCAGGACGAAAGAGAACTATTTATCTATCAACCTTCTGTGATGAGTAACTCGGATTCATTTTTTGTGCACAGGAGGAGTACCGTACAGAGGGCATCAGCTGGCATATGATTGACTACATCGACAACACAAGCTGCATCAACCTCATCAGCAAGAAACCCACAGCACTGCTCCACCTATTGGATGAGGAGTGCAAGTGAGTCTCAGTCGTTGAGCTGGATTTGACACTGTGTTACAGTTGAGGCTCTGACAGTTTACAGCATTATAAAATGTCCTAAATTATAGTTATCTAATGCTGGAAAAGATCATCTAGCTTGGATGTGATCCATTCATACAGCTAGCTATGATTAACTGAGAAAAGAGGATTAGGGGACAATGTAGCATTTGAGTTTGTTTGCTTGGTTGGTGGGTTGAACTGTGATATACAGAAGACCGTGATATTGGGTTTGTAATTTAGAAAAGCCTGATGCTTACAGTTGCTGTCACTAAAAGGCCCTCAGGATACACTGACCTCCTTGGAGGCAATGTGCATAGACCTTGAGCCAAATTGTAATAGCATTTACCCTTACCTACTTATACTAAAATGAGCTTGTGGAGGCAACAGTAAAGGAAAGGACATTCTCACAGCACATGCCCAGATCAGTTTTATAGCTTAGCACATAACTTAGAACAGCAGGAACAGAGACAAACTCAGATCATCAGTCTGACTTCCGACTTTCTCTAGCTTCCCCCAGGCAAGTAACCAGACTCTGCTGGATAAGTTTAAGAGGCAGCATGAGGGGAACAGCTACATTGAGTTTCCTGCAGTCATGGAGCCAGCCTTCATCATTCGCCACTACGCAGGGAAGGTCAAATACAGCGTCAAGGTGTGTGTCCAGGAGCTCAATTCTAATTGCTGTCCACACAATATCGCATCAAATTACACCACATTTTTAATTAAAATTGTGACATAATCAACTTAATTGTAGCATATTTGTTGGCTGGTTTAAATGTATTTTTTATACCTTGAATTGATGCACCTTATGTTATTGTATTTTTAGTACTATGGAGATATGCACCTCATAGACACTGTGTGTGTGTGTGTGTGTGTGTGTGTGTGTGTGTAAGAGAATAAGGCTCTTAGGAAGGAAACAGAATGCACAAACCACATTCACTGACCTAATTTTGCTTTCTAATCTGATTGGTTATATTTGCCTTTGGGTTTGAATTTATTTGAAGCACATGTTTAGCTGAGACTGTATTATTCATAGAACACTTCTTCTTTTGTACCAAATTTATTGTTTGTCTGCATCACACCCACACACACGCATCTCACACACACATGCATCACAGACACAGACACACACGCACCATCACCTCTCTTTCTAAACCACACCAGAAGGACTCTTCTGTGACTCCTTACACTGGCTCTAACACTTCCTCCAGTTTTTAAGAGTGCGTATTGCTTTTATACAGAGAGGACAACAAAAATGTAGATGGTGACTAGCATAGTTATAGAGATACAAAGAATCCCAGTCAGTGTAGTAACTTGGAAGTTTCCAATCATTTAAACAATGTGGACAAGACTGGAGCACACACCAGTCTTGATGGACCAGTGTGTAGGCCACAGAGGGGAATGGAGGCACTGTCACCCTAACTGAGTTATTGTGCCCTTCCCCACCACCATGTTGCTTTGTCTTTTGAGTTTTTGTGGGGTTTTTTTTTTGTGTTTTTTTTTTTTTAATAAATGCTTAGAAATTTAAAATAAAGTTATCCTGGAAGTGTAGGTCTGTCTATCCTTTGGGCTGTTTTTTTAATGTATGTGTGTGTGTGTGTGTGTGTTTATGCACAGTGCTATGAGTTTAACATCTTGACTATGCTTTATAGCATCATCTTTTAGCGGCTGATCGATTGCTAGAAAAATGTACAAAAATGGGCAAGGCTTGTGTCAGCTACAGCTTTCTCCTCTCAAGTAAATGAAGAAGGATATGAGCTCAGCTGGAAAAATCTTCAGTCCTCAGAACCCACGCAACAACAACACCATAACTTCACAATCTTCCTTTTAATCAAAAGCATAGTTGATGAAGATTTGTTGGTTGTGAAGGCCCATGAACATGATTTCATAACGCTGTGTTGTGTTGATGCTCCACGACACAGATATTTAGTATACGAGAACGGCCCATGGTGTTTGGGAACCTCTGCTGTAACTTATCTAATCTCTTCTTTTCCTATATAGGATTTCAGGGAGAAGAACACAGACCACATGCGCCCAGACATTGTGGCTCTGCTGAAGAGCAGTAAAAGCGCCTTTATCTGTGGCCTGATGGGAATCGACCCTGTGGCCACCTTCCGCTGGGCCGTGCTTAGAGCTTACTTCAGAGCAGTAGTGGCTTTTAGAGCAGCTGGAAAAAGACATGGGGAGAGGAAGAGCAGTACGTCCACAAACACACACGCACACACACACACACACACACGCACACACACACACACACACACAAAATCATGGTAATGAGTAAAATAAATCCTGTAGCATAAATTTGCATTACCATCTTTTGAGCTCTAACATTCTGATGTTCCTGATAAAAATACAGGGTCCCAAAAGTCTCCAAACATATGGGAGTATGTACGCCAGCACCATGTAGGTTGTGCCTTCGTCAGTCAATATTCATGGACGTCCACTTCTCGGTTGGTCCGTCTTTTTGAATTTTTGAGTTTTGGCGACAGTGTGTGTGTGAGGTGCTTGCCATGTTTCCTGTTAAAGTCCTTGCAACAGCTTCCCGATCCAGCCATGAGAATGATTTCAATACATTCTTCTTTTGTCAAATGCATTCTTAAAGGCTATCTGATATATATATATATATATGTGTGTGTGTGTGTGTGTATATGTGTATATATGTGTATATATATATATATATATATATATAAAAGTATGAAAAATTTTGGCAGACATTTTGCTAAAAAGTGTTGATTTCCCCTGTGTATGGAGACTTTTGGGACACCTTGTAGTTTAAATGTGGTTCTAACCTCCCTGTGTCAGGAGAGAGACATTTCTGCCAAGTTACATATTTTCCCAAATACTCTTCATAATTACATGTGCTTTAATTCAATTCAGTTTTATTTGTGTAGCACTTTTAAAAATTTACATAGTCACAAAGCAGCTTTACAGAAATATATAAATTCAGGATATAAATTTTAAATTTATAAATTTATCCCTAATGAGCAAGCCAGAGGCGATGGTGGCAAGGAAAAACTCCCTGAGACAACATGAGAAAGAAACCTTGAGAGGAACCAGACTCCTCTACTGATAGTTGACACCGTATAGTGCAACTATAAATAATTCCCTTCTATAACTGTGTACTACATGGTCGAAAAGTGCAATTATGTAACCAGGAAATTCATTGTAGTTTTCACATAAAGTCTATTTTGTTGAAGTTATCAGCTGTTCAGAGAGACTTGAGAGCAAAACTGTCCTAAAGCCATCATAGCAATTGTAGTCCTAAGCCATCATAGCAAAACTGTTTGTATCAATTGCAGTCCAAAGCCATCTTCATGGTTCCTAAGTGGTACTATCCACAGTAATCTCGTATCTTTTGGCTGTCCATATGAGACTATCCTCAGAAGTAGCAACACACTATGCCCGTGAACCCTCTAGATCTATTCCTTTACTTAAGAAAGGCTTGACTAAACAGATATGTTTTCAGCCTACACTTAAACTCTGAGACTGTGTCTGATTGGAAGGCTCTTCCATAACTGTGGAGCTTTGTAAGAGAATTTTGTGCTTTAGTGAATGACCCATAATACATTATTTCTAAATGCTAAAACTTATGTTCAGAAGTGTGTAAATGTGTAAATAGGTACTAATTAGGGCTAACTAGGTAGGAATATGTGGATGTATGTATATAAGATAAGCAATAAGGATGAAGGATGCTCAAGAGCTAGTTGGAAAAGTCTTCAGAAATGGCACAACATGCACTTATTACTTCACAGTCTGCCTTTTAATCAGAAATATGGTTGATTTGGTGCTGGAGATGAAGGACCTGTCCATATAATTTGTGTGTGAAATCACACAGCTGTCTTCACAACAATTGGCGTCCAGGTGGTGAGTGAATGCTGGTATGTCTGCTGCTATATTCCTAGGAATTTCTTTTGAAATCACATAAATTTTCCATTTAGCCTGTACTCTGTTTTGTTGTCTGGCTACTCATGACCGATCTGTGAATCTCTGACTCTTTATCTTGGCTTCCAGCATTATTTCTGCTAGTCTGTCCTTGGCCTGGCTGAGGGATCACTGAATCTTTTGGATTATTTTTATGGATTAATTTATTGGACTTTCTTGATGTTCTAATGGGGTCTATCTGGGATCACAGTTCTGCAGGTCATCCTATTTATCACTGGGGGATACTCATACTTGGAACATCAACCTCAGTCTGAACTGCTTCCCTTGGATGTGTTTCCGTGACCCACAGACACTGTTATTAAAAAAAAAAGTATAAGCAAATTAAACACTCTGCCTTAACCTTATCCACGGGGGCTCACATTGTTATTTCTTGATACATGGTGGTGAAATTACATCTTTAATCTGTGCCGATCTGATTGCCGTAAGTCATCTGTTCGAAGAATCAATTGTACGATCTTGCTTTCATTGCCAAAACTTGCATCAAATCCAAGGAATCGTCTTCCTGAAACTGCCTGTATTGCTCACCTAAATACACGTCGTGTAAAAAAATAAGGGAGCATTTCTTCATGATGTCATTGTGGATACAACACTGGTCTTTTACGCCTCCACTACTATGTTTGTTAGCATGATATCTCAAGTAGTTAAATGTTTGTAGGGCTTATATGGAATTATCACTGTAACCAGCACATGAACTGATTAGATTTTGGAATTGATTGAGACAGGATCAAGGTCAAAGCAAGGTCAAGTTTTTAAAAAATAGTTTTTCTTAAAGCTTCCTTCCTATTTGAAGTATATCTTAAGGGTGTTTCTGGCACACAATTTAGTAATAAGAAGGACTAGACGCTGTTGCCATAGAGTTCTACTTGTTTATTTGTTTTTCAATGAAACGTGGAACCAACCAACCAATTAAAACCAACTTCTCTAAACTGACTTTAGACTGGTTTGAGTTCTAGCTCAACTTCAAACTCAAATCTGACTTGATCTGACTATTTGTTTAACTGTCATTCTGCAACTCGCACGTTGAAAATTAGAGATTATTCTGATTTCACATGCCTGATTGGGAATCACAGATTAATAACATGATCAAAACTTCTTTTTTCTATCTGTCATGTGTTTAAAATCAATAATATTGTGTAATACTGTGAAAAATTTGTTCATGTTGCCTTTGTCACTTCCAGGCAAGGTTACTGTTAGGCATTACTTCTTGGTTTTCTAACAAATATTAATTGTAAATTCCAAAAGTCCAAGAACTGAACCGCATGTATACTTACTCACCTACCCACAACAACACAACTCATAACTAATATTCCATTACCCTTGTGACCTTCTTCAATCTTACACACCTTCCCACTCACTTCACACATCAAGTCTCTCTATTCTCCATCAACCCCACAGCAGGTTAGAAGCTGTGGGTGACAGAGCCTTTTATTACAGCTCTCCCTGACTTTGGAACAGTGCCTGAAGAGTTGGAAAGAAAATCTCTTAGTTTTTAGTCTCTTCAGATTTAAGAAAGTAAACCCAACCTTTTTAGAAATGCTGTTAACACCAGTACTAAGGAATTTTCTCTGGTTGCTTCTAGTACCATTATCTCTAACATAACATGTGCTATTGCTTTGACATTTTGTGTGTTTGTGTGTTATAATTATCGTTAATGCTGCTAATCAGACACTGCTCCTGCTACTGTTACACTTATAAGCGTTATGTTCTTTTTACGCTTCTTGGTTACTGCTTTAATGTATAGCACTTTGGATCTAGAAAGTATTAGTAAAGAGCATACTTGTTCAAAGAAAATAAACATCTACACAATGTGCTATGTCTTGTTGGTATTTAATCCCATTAGAAACTATCATTACTAATGTCTAACAGAGCGCACACCGAGATGAAGATGCTAATGTTTCTTTGCATTGCTCTGTTACTTCCTTCTCTCACTAGGCTCTGACACTGCAGTGCAGTGCACAGTCATTAAGAAGGTGGACAGCTTCAGTTTCCTGCATCACCCAGTGCACCAGAGAAGCCTCGAGATTCTTCAGAGATGCAAAGATGATAAATACAGTAAGGTTATATTGCTCAGACCTATTATAACTTTTCATTTGTTTAAGTAGTTCGATGAAGGGAAATAAAGAAAAGATTGTGTTACTTTGAGTGCTAACATACAGAAAAACTGGACTAGAAGAGCAAAGATCACTACTAGGACCAATTGACTGTTTGAGAGCAACATTATACTATTTATTCTTTGGTTAGCTAACTAGAAACCTCACGTATACATTCCTGTGAATCAGTTACATGGTTGATTGTCTTAATATCTATTAATATTTTGACTGAATGGCATTAATTAATTGATATTAAACATTGTGAACTGCATCTAATTTGAACTGAGCAAACTGTAACTGCCAGAACAGATGAGACAGTTTACTTGATCTGCTGTATTTGAAATTCAGCTCCACCTAGGCCAGCAGCCAAAAAACGTTAGAAGGGACTGTAGTGTATCTGCTGCTGAATCTAGGCAGGAATTTCTCAGAGGAAATAACTTGATATGTCATATGGTAATGGACACAATGCAGTTCAGCCCCTGAAATGCTAAGGTCATACACTGTCTGGAGCGATTTCCTTTAGACAGTAGACCTCACCAGTGTGTTCAGATTTCAGGTTCACATTAATTTTATTACTTCAGAATGTTTGCAATGCTTAGTGGTCATAAGAAAAAGGAATTTGGATTGGATTGGTCAATGTCATACAAGCAGATGTTTTATAATGTTGTAGTGATCATTATAGAAATATTAACATGCTTTATCCGGATCTCTTGAAATAGATTCTTGCATCACATGGAAGAATCAACGTAGTCCTCTGTCACACCTACAAGGCACCAACACTATCAATGAGAAAACAACAAGGTAGTTTCTGTTTCATCACACGGGCTCTTCATATTACAGAACGCTTCCATGCAGTGTAGAATACTGCACAGACATAAAGATAACCCTCTCACTTGCTCACTCTCTTTTCCTCCCTGGTCCTCAGAGACGGGTTTTCTGGGTGTAACGGTCGTAGCTCGAGGTCGGGTCGTCTCTCCTCCACTGGCTCCTCTCATGAAGAAGATGGTATTTTTGTTAATGCCATGAGCAGCAAGTTACTGGAGAGAGCCCAGGGCATTTTGATGTAAGTCCCATCTTCTTGTGAGACTTTACACAAGAACAATAAGAAATCATCCGAGCGCTTTTAATGATCGATTCATTCTTCTGTACAGGCGCAACAAGAACTACAAAGCCAAGCTTTCCCTTCCCAAGGTACAGCCTTAGTGCCAGCAATCACTCTTAACACTGTTAAGCATTTCAATCAACTAATTCAGATAATAACGATCATTATAAGGCTATTCTTGTGGGTGAAAATAAAACATATACCCTTATTTTGCCCTTTATTTTGTGTCCAGCATCTGTTAGATGTTAAATCTCTGAAGTACTTGAGCAGCTTGACACTTCATGATCGCATCACCAAATCACTCCTCCACCTGCACAAAAAGAAGAAACCCCCCAGCATCAGTGCACAGTTTCAGGTATAAAACTGGGAAGAACAGAATCACATTTCTGATGAGGTTTTAAAGGAGGGTTTAGCGAGCAATTACTTATATTTTACTGTTTCTTGTTGTGCAGGCTTCGCTGAACAAACTGATGGAGACCCTGGGCCAGTCGGAGCCCTACTTTGTAAAATGTATTCGTTCAAATGCAGAAAAGGTACTGCTAGCCTCTGCTTTGAGAGTTTAATTAGGTGCTGTAAAGGAAGACTAAGTATACCTATGTTTCTTTCTGTTTCACTTCCTCTCTATTTTTGTCTCTCAGCTTCCTCTACGCTTTAATGATGCATTAGTACTGAGGCAACTGCGGTACACTGGTATGCTGGAGACAGTGAGGATACGTCAGTCTGGATACAGCATCAAATATACATTTCAGGTATCACACACTTTTTTTTTTTTTTTTTTTTTTGCATACCCATTTGCCGACAAATTCCACCTCTTGTGCACACAAGCAGTCCAATGACTAGAAAGACAGCAGTAAATGGAGAAAAAAGAGATGTCCTTAGGAAGCTGAAGGCTGTTAAATGCAACATCTGTGCATTGAGCTGCAGTATCAAGAAGTATTTATCAGCTATGATAACCAGAGTTCCCTTTTCTCCGATTTTATGTTACATTTCATCTGTGCCATCTGTTTGCACCTTGTTTAGAACAGCAATTACTATGCTGACATGCCTGACTCATAATCAGTTTATCCATGATTACACTTCTCTATATCACTAGAGGTTCTTGCGTACGCATGATCAGGAGCGTGCGTAAATATACGCGCATCCTCATGCACATGAATATCTTCCGTGCATATAAACATGCATATGCGCAGTTTTCATACAAAACTATGCAGACCCACAGTTGATAAATGGTTCTCCCAAAGGCTCAGCTATGTTTGTTTCTGTGTGTGTCTTTCTAGGACTTCGTTCATCATTTCCATGTGCTGTTGCCTAGTGGACTGAGTGCTAGTCAGGCTGGCATTCGGGAGTTCCTGCAGGGAGTTGACCTTGATCCAGATGGCTACCAAGTGGGCAAAACCATGGTATCATCTCAGTTACATTTTCCAACTGTTTATCATTGTATTCACTCAAATGTTAGGCTGAATCTCATATGGTTTCACATTCAAGAAGTATGCTTTCTTCAAAAAGTATAACATTACAGTGTTCCTGGCCCTGTGTAAACTTAAAAAACTCTGTTTCAGCCACAGAAAAGGGTGACTCTGAATGTGCCTGCTGGAAATTAATTGCACAATTTTAGGACACATACTTTATATTAAAATTGAAAATTAGTGATTTTTTTTAAATTTAGAGTACTTTTCTACATAAAGTGACACAAGGGTCATTTTGTCAAGGTGAAAATGTGTTTCTGCTTGTTTTAGGCAACTAAAAGAAATATGTGAGATCTTGCACTTTTAATTGTGTGTTGCCTTTGAAGACAAAATTTTATAATTAAGCAATATTGCACGAGCAAAAGTAAGGTTAGATAGAACATCAGTATATGCCAATATTTAGTCATGCCAGTATATTCAGTATATCTGCACAATTGCAAATGCGATATTGTTTTTATACAAACGTTTTTATAAATAAGAAATTAGTATCGAGTAACTGACATTTCGGACACTATATGGCCAAATGTTCTGGTTATTTTTGCTCAGCGAACGGAAATAGAATCCCGAAGAAGCCACACTCACTAATAGCACGTCAGCTAGCTGACTAGCTGACTAGCTAGCTCACAATGATTTGTACATTCCTGTTAACAGTGCATGTGGTGAAACTATCTTCCCTTCTTCCTTTTCATCATCTGACGAGCTTTCATATTTTATGTCAGAAGTTCTATTCATGAAAAAAGTAATATGTTTGCCATGTCCGCTGATGAAGTTGCTAACTCGACTGTAGTAATGGTTTCAGTGGGACTGTTGCTTGAATTGTAATTTTACATGGCGAACACAGACAAGCGGAGTGATACAAACAGTGAAATGTCCCAGTGCGGCTATACTAAATATAAGCACTGTTCGAACGCCGCTTGTCCAATCAGATTAGTGGAACGGAACTAACTGTTGTATAAATGTGAATTGTATTTGGGCAGTGATGTCTGTTCTGACAGCCTTAAATAACATGCTGTGGATAAAAAACTCAGTAAACAAATAGATTAGGTGTTTACCTTACAAGTCCTTTTAAAAGGATGTTCAGTAACATTTGCATATTTGTGATTCCCTGAAAAAGACTGAGAGTATGTTTGTCTGTCTGTCTGTGTCTTTCCCGTTTCTGTATCCACTTCGCTCTCGCTCTCTCTCTCTCTCTCGCTCTCTGTCCATCTCTCTTGTGCAGGTGTTTTTACGAGAGGCTCAGAGACAGAAGTTGCAGAACTTGCTCCATCAGGAGGTGCTGAGAAGGATTGTAGCTCTGCAGAGAAGATTCAGAGCTCTGCTGGAGAGACGAGCCTTCACCAATCAGAGACGTGCTGCACGTGTCATTCAGGTAGCCAAGAGCTCTTCTATCAAAAAGGCTTGCTCATATCATGTATTTAGGGATGCAATCATTTATCCTCACTGAAGCATTAACATTTTCACTGCTCAGGATTTCTTTTTTTTTTGTTGAAGATGTAATATGTTGTTTACTGTTTAGGTTACAGTATTTAGGCTTTAAGGTGCTGAAAGGTTCTCCTACATGGTGTGAGATGTGGCCATGTACAGTATATGGCCAAAAGAATGTGGACCCCTGACACTTATGTGGGTCTTCCCCAAACTGTTGCCACAAAGTTGGAAGCACAGAGTTGTCTAGAATGTCTTTCTATGGTGTAGCATTAAAATTCCCATTCAGCTGAACCACACCAGTGCGTATCTTGCTGTGTAATTAATTGTTTTAATTTAATTTCATGTAAAAATCAGATGATGAAAACTATGTTTATCTATCTAGCAGCCTTTATTTATAGCCTACAGACTAAGTATTTAGAAGTCCTGTCCATCCAGAAGATAACTTTGTCATCTCTATATGATCTCAGTTGGAATTATCTCAACCTGATTTTATATTATCTTGAGCTGACAGGCTTTAGCAAGCAAACAACTACTTTATCAAAGAATTATAATAAAATTCTGACTCCACTAATCACTGTCTGCTCCTATATCAGTGTGCTTTTCCTAATGGATAATTTAACAGCTATTTAGACTCTTTACAGACAGAATCTATTAGGCTTATGTCTGTTTTGCTATTGCACATAGCCAATAAATTGATCAGAGCATGACTTTCACTGTGGGAGAAAAGCAAAATTAATTAGCAAGCTGGTAATTAAGTAATCTTTACGCTGATTGTTTTTTGTCAGTATATTTGTTAAACTGACTGTGTGTTTATATAAATATATTTGTTTTCTTAAACTAGAGGCGTCTGTACTGTATAGGCAAAAAAAAAACAACAAAGATCAGCTGAAGTGATATCAGACCATCACTTTATTAGGAACACTTGTACACCTGCACATTCATGCAGTTATCTAATCAGCCAATCATGCGGCAGCAACACAACGCAAAAATCATGCAGATACAGCTCAAGAACTTCAGTTAATGTTCAAATCAAATAACAGAATGAAGAAAAAGTGTGATCTCTGTGACTTTGATTGTGGCAGGGCTGTTGGTGTTGGTGGACTACTTTGAGTATTTCAGAAACTGCTGATCTCCTGAGAATTTCACACACAGCAATCTCTAAGTTTACACAGAATGGTGTGAAAAACAAAAAACAGTGAGTGAGCGACAGTTCTTTGGGTGGAAACACCTTGTTGATAAGAGAGGTCAGAGGAAAATGGCCAGATTCAACCCGCTAGGAACATAGTAACTCAAATAATCACTCTTTACAGCTGCGGTGAGGAGAAAAGCATTTCAGCATGCACAAACCTTTGAACGTTGAGGTGGATGAACTACAACAGCAGAAGACCACATCAGGTTTCACTCCGGGCAGCCAAGAACAGGAATCTGAGGCTATCATGGGCACAGACTCACCCAAACTCAGCAGTTAAAGACTAGACTGGTCTTTTCCCAGTCTTCAACTGTCCAGTTTTGGTGACCTCAGATTCTCGTTCTTGGCTGAGAGGAGTGGAACCTGATGTGGTCTTCTGCTGTTGTAGCCCATCCACCTCAAGGTTTGATGTGTTGGGCGTTCTGAATAATGCAGAAGATATAAAATATATCCAAGACAATACTCGTTCCTTTTTTGGGGGTGTCAAAACTTTTGCACAGCACTGTACATACAGATAGACAGAGAAAATAAACAGAGAGAATGATAGAAGATTTGTTTGATAGGCAGAGAGTGCCACAACAGTGCCACTGCCCATCACCTTGAGAACACCTTTTCTGCAGTGAAGCACGGTGGTGGCAGCATCGTGTTCAGCATTCCCCATCACCCTGAGAACTCACAGAATGTTTTTTTTGTTTGTTTTTTGCCCCATTCTGTGTAAACTCTAGAGACTGTTGTGTCTGAAAATCCCAGGAGATCAGCAGTTTCTGAAATACTAAAAGCAGCCTATCTGGCACCAGCAGCCATGCCATGGTTAAAGTCACAGAGATCACACCTTTTTCTACATTCTGATGTTTGATGTGAACATTAGCTGAAGATCTTGACCTGGATTTTATGCATTGTGCTGCTGCTGCCACATGATTGAATGATTGGAATAACTGCATAAATTAGCAGATGTACAGATGTTCCTATTAAAGTGAAGAATTTTTTTTTATTGTACGTATGCAGATATCTTTCTCTGTCTCTTTACAGCACTGGTGGCGTCAGTGTATGCTAACCCTTAGCAATGAGAGTGCTGGAGTTTCTGAGCTGCAGCATAGGGCAGCAGTGTGTGTGCAGGCAGCGTGGAGAGGCTACAGGGAGAGAAGGCTCTATCTGCTGCAGAGGGACGCAGTGCTGCTGCTGCAGAGAAGCTGGAGACGATGTGTGCAGCAACAGAGACACAGAGCTGCATGTCTTATCCAGGCATTCTGGAGGGCACACAAGCAGAGACAGAGATATTGGCAGCTATCCAAAGCTGTCATAACACTGCAGGCTGCCTGGAGGGGGCATCAGGCCCGGCAGAGGTAACGAACTATTTATGACTGGTTTGGAATAGAAAGGAGAGCTTACTGTTTCTCAGTCTGTTGTCAAGCTATGAGTGTTATATAGTTACTTACATTCAATTTTTTTTTTCTTTCAGTGGTAATAGGGTTTTTATATATTATTGATTGTTATTTTTGATTGAATATCATAATGATGTACTATTTCATTTAATTGTCATCATTACTTTTCTCCAGGTGTAGAAGCTTGAGAGAGGAACAGAAGAGTACAAGAACAGACCATGGAAAAGATAAAACAAAAGAAAGCTTGCATAACCTCCAAAACCTTTCTGATACCCAGACAACTAGCCTAGACTCACAGATATCTCAGCAAAGCTCAGCGACTTCACAGGAGTGCAGAATGGATACTGAGACCCTGCCATCAGAGCTTTCCAGACCTCTGGATGACAGCACTCTTAAGAGCCGAGCCAAGCGAGAGAGCAGGAGAAAGAGAGAACTGGAACAGGCAACATTCAGTCTGAAATTGCTGAAGGTGCGATCCAATACTCTTCCCCTCTCTGACAAACCAGTTTCTCCAGAAAATAAAGTCTCTTCAAAAGCTGCTCCTCTCTGTTCCTCCCTTCAGAGCTCCCTCGACAGCCCTGGGAGCTTTGAGCATATTAGTGTTGATGACATGGAGGTGGAGTCAGCTGACCTTCAACATCATGATCCCTTGTCTAATAATCAGGCATCACTAGTTGAAGGGAATAAAAGTGCTCTCATATTGGTACCTGAATCTGAGAAATCAGAACCAAAACAGCCAGAACCAACAAGTCCAGTGCAGGCTGGCCCAAGTGCCTCAAAGCCTCTGTTCTATATATCAGATGAAGCCAGTAGTCCTGTGCGCAATGAGCTGCACACACCATCTAAGTTGAAGTCTGTTCGAGAGAAAAAGGAGTCTCTGGTGTTTGTCATCAGCATGCAGAAGGAGAGTCCTATAGACCAGAGCAGCCAGGATGCTCTCGAGAGCTTAGAGAAGGAGGTAGAGTGGAGACCAGGCTCTGGCCAGCAGAAGAGCATATCATCAAACGTGCAACCTGGAAACGCTCCCGTGAATCATCCAACCGTCCAGCCATCTCCATCACCATCATCTGGTACAACCAGGATGATGGTGCAGCAGATGACCTCACAGCCCGGAAAGGGGGAGGATGCGGTCAAAATGCAAGCTCAGAAGAAGACAGTGGCTCATAGTATCAGCATCAGCATGAAGGAGAAAGCCACTAGCCTGGCCTTTTCTCCCAAACGCAGCAGACTGACCTTCTCCAAGTGAGTAAAGGATACGTGTGCTGAGTTAAATATGAAGATCCCACCAGCATTGCACTTTATTATAGATCACTTTTAAAACTGAGATACAACTTCTACTACTTTCACTACTTAATCAAAGCAATTGCTTTTTTCTGTCGTATTTTCCCTGCAGACATATAACCAGATAAGTTTGACCCATTGCTCAGTGTGATTTTTTTTCTTCTTCATTACTTACACAGAGATCTGTTTTTTTTTTCTCAGATCTGATAAAGACCTGGCAAATCAGGAGCGTTCTATGACCTTGCAAAGAGAAAGAACATCAGGTTTCAGATCTCTGAAGAGCAGAGAGGTGAGGCTCATTTCTCACATACATACTAATTGTCTTCTTATTCCTTCAGAATGATTATGACCCATTCCATTCCCAAGATTTAATTGTTACATGTTTTAGGCATGTTTTTAAATGTTCAGCATTTGTGATTTCATGAATGTTCAATATCTTTCATACTCTCTAAAGATTCATTTCAAGTGACTTTATTTATAAATTATTTATTTCTTTTAATACTCTATTTTGACCTCGTAAGACTTCTCTGCATTTGACAGCTTTTTCTTGAAACGTTTCTTGTTGAGTTTTGATGGACTGAATCACTTTATATGATCAGGTGGCCCGAGCTGGCCGCCAAAAGAAAACCCGCATGGCACGGACTCGCTCTGATTTCCTGAGCCGTGCCTGTAGCACTGAGGCTGATACTGACGATGAGGACGATGAAGAATACGAGTACACGCCTGTGATCTCTCACACACTGCCCCTCCCAGAGTCTCCAGACTCTCCCAGCCCTGAGCAAGACTTCCACAGTGACTCGGAGATGGTAAACGGAGCCACAGCATTGACTCCAGCTCTGTTCTAAACACCCACCATTCAGTGCTCTTCTTTTTGCCACTGGCTCTAACGACTGAAACTAAATCTTGGTCTATGGTTGCCACTAAGTCAACATTCTCTAACAAAAGCTACACTTGCACTGTTAAAAGTCTAGAAATATTAATAACGATCATGACATGCTTAATAATCATTTTAAATGGTGGAAGCCTCCAGTGAACCAACTATCATTAGAATCTAGTGTTGGTGGAAAATGACCTTTTATTGGACATCATCCTAAATCTGGCCACATATGAGTTTGTTGTGTTTGTTGGGGAATGTTGATTTTGTGTAAAGAGGCCTTCTCTCCTAATCTCCTCCAGGTTGGTTCTCCTGCTTTGGGCACTGGGTCTGTAGTGGGTGTTTCTGCTCTGGCTTACTCTCCTTACTTTTTAACTCCAACTTTCCTACAGTGAATTTGCACCCCCCTTCTTGTTTGTAAGAATGAAGAGACTCTACACTGAAGACCGAACTTAGTGCTTGACATAATTTGACTTTTGACACTGATAACCTGCATGGAGTAGATATTCCTTTACCATTTACCACTCATTCATTCTTTCATGAAATGCCACTCTTTCCCATTCACTGGTTCTCAGATGCTCATTCACATGTGTCTTTTGTCTCTTAGTTCTAGTTTCTACTACTACTTTTGTGGTGAGAAACAGAGAAGGGGTTTATGGGTCAGCATATCTTTGTAGAGGAGCTGTTGTGTACATGTCAATATCTTAACTGCACATTGTGTGAGACTGCTGTGCTGTGCACTGAGAAAACACTGATTGATCACAGAAGTATACCCGTGAAACTGGGATGAGAATCCAAAGGTGCCAACATCTACAGCTTGCTATTGTGATGCAGGAGCCAGCTGAAACCTATGTTTTTCTGAGTTTTCTGATAAAGAAGAGGTCAGACTATGTGCAAATAAAATTCACCTGGCAGCAAAGCCAATTCACTGAACGGTAAAGGATGCGGGATGTGATAGACACATACTCTCTTCTATTAGTAGTTTCATTTGCTTTATCTAGGTGAACTTTGACCTGTGAATTCACGAGCCTTGGACGTATGACCCAATAGAAATCAAGTGGGCGGGACTGTGGTCTTTTTGGGCAGTAAAAAATGAATGAGCTATTTATTATTAGATCATACCAGACTTTTGCCATGCTGTTTTCTTACTTTTTCCTGACAAACGCGTTAAACATAGCCATCTCGTCTATGACCAACGTACGCTAGGGTTTTTGTGGTAAAATTCTGTTCGTTCTCTCTGTCTACTAGGAATAGTAGTAATGGAACTAGCAATGTTGGCACCTTTGAGAATCAAATACTTAACTAGAACTAGAGCACAAAAGCAAAATGAAGCTGTTCAATGAATAATTAGTAGATATGCAGTGTTATAAGCACGTATATATTTCTTCACAATATTACTAAAGCAGTGGTATGACAATGAATTATTGGAAGGAGATGAGGAAGACCTTGGGAATGGTCCATGTTCATGTTTTGTGCAAGTATTTTGACAGAAACCTGTGCTTGATATCTATGTTTGCAGGGATGCGGAAGTATAAATCATCCCTTAATGCATAAAATACAACAAGTATTAATCATGTATAAGTAACTATTGCTGTATTTGACACAGCCAGGAGAACTTTGTATTCTGCTTTGAATATGGGTCTTTATACACTTTCCTATCTCTTCATAGCCCTCTCAGAAAGACCAGAAGCGGCTTCAGAAGACCATGTCCTCAGGAGATCTGGGAAAGGTCGACTCGTTGAGAAAGTCCTCGTCAAACTCTGATGGCAGGTCAGAGACCAATTCAACCTCTCGTTTTTCAGATTTAAGCATGATCATGCTCTTCTCCGTACAAATTAATGTACTGTTGTTCTGTTCTATTTCGCTGGACTGCTCAGTGGGGTGAGGGGTAAGATGCGCTTCTGGGGAAAGGGAAAGCATGGTGATAAGAAGATGTCCATCAGGGGACACTCAGCAGATGCAGATCTCTCAAAGACTCGCAATGGTAAGAATGCTGAAAGAGTGCCTCTTCTTGTGATTTAGTGACTCTACTGTTCAAATACTATTGGAATTTTTTTTTTTAATATTTACGTATAATATTTTTCATAAATTTGTGGATTTAAGGAAAAAGGTGGAATTCAGGCATGCCCAGGCATTGCTTACTGATTTGGAAACTAAAAGTGCAATGTCAGTTTTTCGAGAGACGAGTGAATAAATCTTTCATAATGCAGTATGATACAGCAGTGTCAGGTTGTCTGTGATTTTCTTTCTTTCTCTTTCTCTCTCCCTCTCTCTCTCTCTCTCTCTCTCTCTCTCTCAGGCTCTCCTTCTGCCAGTCCTGAGCAGAGCAGAGCAGCAGATCGTGGTCGGGACAGTAAAGAGAACAGGGAGCCAGAAGTGAGAATGATGACGATGAAGAGGAGGCGCAGCGTGAAGATTAGCAGTGTGCCTCAAGAACCGTCTCCATGGCAGAATGACTCTCTACACATCCTCACATGCACAGCCGACTACTGCAGCATGAACGACTTCCTTATGAAGAAGGTAGAGTTAGGATTCTCCAAGCTTCACACTGTAGTAGTAATGAAAGAAACCAAAACCACGTATCATTTGAAGTATAAACTCATAATCTAAGCCAGTTTCTTTTTAATCTTCATTTCCTTGAATTGTTGTGTGACAGATAAATGATCTGGAGACTGAGGACAGTAAGAAGGACACTCCTGTCGATGTGGTCTTTAAGAAGGCTTTAAAAGAGTTTCGTCTTAATATCTTCAATTCCTATTCCACAGCCCTGGCTGTAAGAATCTCACTGACAACCACATTTAGTCTGAAATGGATCAAACTTCAGCAAACTACAAGATGACATTTAATTTAAAAATGCAAACATTATTTTAAACATTTTATTTTTAAACAGTGCTGCTTTCTCACATTCGTACACACCGTGTTTACTCTCTCTTCTCTGTCACAGATGGATGATGGTAAGAGTATCAGGTATAAAGATCTGCATGCACTGTTTGAGCACATTCTGGAGAAGACCATGCGTCTGGAGCAGAGAGACTGGTCAGAATCACCTGTTAAAGTCTGGGTCAACACCTTTAAAGTCTTCCTGGATGAGTTTGTGACTGAGTACAAACCTATGCATGGCGCCATCAGCAAGGTAAAGTTTGTGTCCCTTCTCCGGAAATATTGTGTGTCTAGTCATTATCTCTGATTCATTGATGCTGTCTTACAGGCTCCCAAACCAGAAAGCAAGAAGAGAAGGAAAAAGGAGGCAGACATTGTGAGTTATTTTCTTTCTGCTTGTGAATTTTTCTTTCAGTGTTGTTTTTTTGAGCCATTGTAATGAAAACCAGCCAAATCACCTTAGCTTTAAAGCAAGCCACAGAGAGTATTGTGTTTATCTGTTGAACTCTGAGCACTAAGCTCACTCTAAATCTCTGCTGGCCCCTGCAGGTGGAGGAGCACCTGGGTCACATTTTCAAGTCCACTCAGTACAGCATTCCCACATACTGCGAGTACTGTTCTTCTCTCATTTGGATGATGGACAGAGCATGTGTCTGCAAATGTGAGTTTTATGAAAAGCACATTTCATACTGTAAATCTTCCTGTATGTAATTCTGATGGTGTGAGAGCACTGTAATCAGATTGGCTCCCTTTAACCCTATATATGTCCCTGAATAATTTGCAACACCCTTTTCCTCCTCTCCCACTCTTTCTGTTTCATCTCTTCTACCTTCTACCCATTCTTACCATGCCGAACAAGGAGTAGTCTTCCACATTTATTATTTTTAACTGGCTGTCATTCTGTTCAGTGGTGAGATGTTGACACTGATGTTGCTTTGTTTTCTGTCACAGTGTGTCGCTATGCCTGTCACAGGAAATGCTGCTTAAGGATGACGACTAAATGTAGCAAAAAGGTAAGAGAATACGTGTGTATCTGTTTGTGATACATTGAATCTGTTCTGTATTAGGCTTAAGAGAGATATATTTAATGCTATAGATATATTCTCTTACTCCGTTCTAAATGTTTTCAACCAGAGTGAAAGTATTTCATTTACCCACAATAAATGAATTTGCTTGTTTATCTGCATGCAGTTTGACCCAGAACAGTCTTCGCGGCAGTTTGGCGTGGAGCTGTCTCAGTTAACCAGTGATGACAAAGCTGTACCTCAGGTGGTGGAGAAGCTCATCAACTACATAGAGATGCATGGTCTCTACACAGAGGGCATCTACAGGAAGTCTGGGTCAACCAATAAAATCAAAGAGCTGAAGTTGGGCCTGGACACAGGTGATTCACACCTCTTTAGTCAAAATGGGCAAAACTGATTTGTACAAGCATTGTAAATGTAACTAGGTCTTTATAAAAACGACAGCAGAAATTTAGTGTGTTTGATAATCTTTGATAAGTGTCAGAGTCTCAATTAACAGCTACAGTACAGTTAAGCAGTGAGCCAGAAACCCTAAATACATACAGTACTATTATTCACTATCTTGTTAGAGTTATAAGGAGTAGTAACAAAAAAGGAAAAACCTGGCTACATATTTAAGAAGTACAGAAATACCGGTGCTAAAGTGTCATTTCTAATTTGAGCTTATACTCTATAATACTATTATTATAAAATTAAATGCTTGAGATTTCTACAAATTTAACTCTTTAGTGTCATTTTGAGAACATGCCTATCTGTAGGGATAGTTTATTGTTATGCTTCCTCAGGAAAGGTGGTGTTACTGTGCACACATTAATACTTCAGAATTTTATGTTGGGATTAACCAAAGCATCTATGAACATTTCCCCTTGAAGGGAAGCCTTAGAAACTTTGCCATAAAACCACATAATAATAATATTTTAAGATCATTTATTCATCCTGCATGCTGGCTCTTATTTTAGATGCTAATGCTGTGAATCTGGATGACTATAACATCCACGTTATTGCCAGCGTGTTGAAGCAGTGGCTGCGGGACCTTCCCAATCCTCTGATGACCTTTGAACTTTATGAGGAGTTCCTCAGGGCAACAGGTATGGTAACTATATTTGGTCTTTTGATCAGACATAACCACATTTTCAATGTATTTATGGCTCCTTCAATAATTTTACTGCAGCTTATTGCCATGTTGCTTGGTACAGGTTTGCAGGACAAGAAAGAAGTGGTGAAAGGTGTGTATACAGTAATCGATCAGCTCAGCAGGACTCACCTGAGCACGCTGGAGAGACTCATCTTCCATCTAGTCAGGTATGGCAAAGAAAGTACCTCATTTTCAAAGACATCACTGCACGTTGTTTTAACTTATAACATTTTATTTCCTTTATCGTACGTCTTCTTTACTGTAGATTTGCATGTGCAAAAAAACTTGATAACACCCTCATAGAACATCCAGACTGATTTACTAACAGGGCCATGTGTTGTCTGTTTTGCTTGTTAATGAATATGCGGATTGCAGATATGCAGAAACTATGTGAAAATAATGAGAAAGTCTGTTGAATAGTGACTCAACCTGCTCTCATGTCTGCACTTTATTTTGCATAATTCTTTTAAACACCTCTCATGGCTTTTAATTAACATTATTCTAGATGTGATAAGTTTTAGTTTGTTTTTCCCAGGGGTTTCTTCGAGATCAGAATTTGCCAAAGCTTTTGAGAGCAAAAACCTCATTTAAACATTGTTTCCTCCTGCTACTATGCACATGATTTATGCAGTTATTGACTGTCAGTTACCCACAACATGGCCACTAACTGCACATGAGTTATCGCATGCAAATTAGCATGCATCATTCTGGATCTTAGTAAGTCAGGGAATAAATGTACCATTGGTATTTTGAACAGAAAAAATTCTCCCCTTAAAGTATATATGTTTTTCAGGATCTCATTGCAGGAGGACACTAATCGGATGAGTGCTAATGCTCTAGCCATTGTGTTTGCTCCCTGTATCCTGCGGTGTCCTGACAGCATTGACCCTCTACAGAGTGTACAGGACATTGGCAAGACCACTGCGTAAGACATTCTCCGTGTGTATGTGTGTGTGTGTGTATTTATTATGTATGATTTAAAGTCTGTATATAACTTTGTTGATTTGTGCTTCAGCTGTGTGGAGCTGATCATCTGTGAACAGGTGAATAAATACAGAGCCAGACTGAAGGACATCAGCAGTCTGGAGTTTGCTGAGAGCAAAGCCAAGATCCGTCTCACACACATCAGGAGGTCAATGGTATGAGTACTGATGATGAAAATCTCAGACTGATCTGGAATCAGTTCTGTAGATCATCCCTCTTTTCTATTGATATTTTAAAATCCTCACCTGATTAACAAACAGCTGCATATATGGGTACTTGGCAAGAAATCACATTTCCGCATGTGTTTGGAGAAGTTCCCATCCCAATAACCCCTTTCTCCCCTCTTCCCCTCACTTACCCTCCTTCAGAAACCAGTACTAATCGCTGTTAGGTTTATGAGCATGAGCCGAACTGCCACCTCGGTATGTATGATTGAGCACTGTAATCTCTTAATGCTGTGTAGTCCTTGTAATCAGCATCAGTGTAGCATTGTCAGTCCTTCTTCGTCTTGTCACCTGTTTGCTCTGTAGGAAATGTGAAGATTGAAAATGGTGCATTAGCTGGTTGTTAATTTAAGTAGATGGATATGTAATAAACTGATAGTCTTTTGTCCTGTAGGCACTGTCTGAGCAGGCTGATTGTTCTTGTCCACATGGTTTGTCTTGCAGCCGTAAGGTTAATTACAAAGCTGGATTTATGGGCTAGCAAGATAGCTGTGCATTCACCCTGAGGTATCCATACATGTTCCTCTGCTGTTTGGAAATTCCAAAAATGTGTCAATCAGACCGCGCCCATTGTCGTGACAACTATAATACAGTCGGGTCCATAAGTATTTGAACATTGACACAGTTTTGGTAATTTTGCCTCTGTACACCACCACAAATGATTTGAAATGAAGCAATCAAGATGTGATTGAAGTGTAGACTTTCAGCTTTAATTCAAGGGGTTTAACAAAAATATTGCTTTAACTATTTAGGAATTACAGCCATTTTTTACAGAATCCCTCCATTTTCACAGGCTCAAAAGTAATTGGACAATTGACTGATGATCAGTTTCATGGCCAGATGTTGCCTGTTTCCTCATTATCATGACAGATTAAGGATATAAAAGGTCTGGAGTTGACTCCAAGTGTTGAATTTGCATTTGGTAGCAGTTCATAGGAACTCTCACTATGCGGTCCAAAGAGGTGAAGATACAAGTGAATCATTAGGCTGAAAAAACAAAACAGACCTATCAGAGAGATAGCAGAAACATTAAGAGTGGCCAAATCAACATTCTGGTCAACTCTTAAAAAGAAGAGTGTACCAGTGTACCAGTGCTGGAGAGCTCAGCATCACCAGAAGGCCTGGAAGACCACGGAAGACAGCTAAAGTGGGTGATTTCAGAATTCTTTCCTTGGTGAATAAAAACCCCTTCACAACATCTAGCCAAGTCAAGAACACTCTCAAGGAGGTAGACATATCATTGTCAAAGTCTACAATACAGAGGGTTTACCACAAGATGCATACCACTGGTAACACTCAAGAAAGGCAAGATTAGACCGCTAGAAAACATCTTAAAAAAAAAAAAAAAAAGCCTGTCCAGTTCAAGAACATGATGTTTTGGACAGCCAGGATTGACTTGTACCAGAATGATGGGAAGAGAAGAGGATGGAGAAGGAAAGGAAGGGTTCATGATCCAAAGCAATACCACATCATCTGTCAAAAAGGAGGCAGTGTTATGGCATGGTCATGTATGGCTGCCAATGAAACAGGGTCACTGGTGTTTACTGATGATGTGACTGCTGATAGAAGTAGCAGGATGAATTCTGAAGAGTCAGTCACCTGGCCGCTTCCCGATTGAGCATGCTTTTCACTTACTGAAGACAAAACTGAAGGCAGAAAGACCCACAAACAAGCAGCAACTGAAGGCTGCTGCAGTAAAAGCCTGGCAAAGCATCTCAAGGGAGGAAACACAGCATTTGGTGATGTCCATGGGTTCCAGACTGCAGGCAGTCATTGACTGCAAAGGATTTGCACCCAAGCATTATAAATAATCCTTATATTTATAATTATGTTAGTCTGTCCAATTACTTTTGAGCCTATGAAAATCGAGGGACTATGTAAAAAAAAAAAAATGGCTGTAATTCCTAAACGGTTAATACAATATTTTTGTTAAACCGCTTGAATTAAAGCTGAAAGTCTACACATCAATCACATCTTGTAGCTGAAAGTCTACACATCAATCACATCTGAATTATTGATCTTTTTCTAATTTGACTGTGATTTTTTTCAGTGTCCTCGTAATTAAGTGACTTCGTTTGTTTGAGTAACAGGAATTATAACAACTCTTTCCCTGAACTAAAATCACAGTCTTGGTTTAATCTGTGTAACCTGTAACTAAACAAAGTTGTGCTCAGCTCACTGCTATGCTAAGATGGAACCACTTACCACTAGCTTATCCAGCTTTGTAATACTTTCTATAGGATAGTGTGCATGCTGCTCTGATGTTACTAGTTCGTTCATTTGTTTGCTTATTGCTTTTCACACATTGGCTTCTCAGCTTAATAATATACAGTCCAGTGCATTCAAAAAGTAAAGATTGTCTGTAGGGCTGCCTTTGCTTAGTGTTGTGCTTTCTGCAGATCTGAACACAACTTAGCTCTAGTGTAACCCTTATTAGTGAATACTTCAAAATTCAAGTTTGAAATTTGAAGAGGGATTTGTTTGGAAAAAAAAATCACATGGCAAAGGTTCGTGTTACGTTTCCATTCAGGCTACTGACTGCCTAAATACTTCGATGAATCCAACTGTACTTTCACTCCTTTTTGATTTGCAAAATATATTTAATATTTTAGAAGGGTTACTAGTATTAACTGATATATGTAGTACTTTCAGCTGTCCATTTTTACCTGTAGGATCTGTTGACCACGTACACTTAATATGCACTTTCTCTTTGGCCTTCTCTCCTTCTTTCCATGTCTCTTTCTCTTTCTCCCTCCCCCTTTCTCTCATTCCATCAGAGTAAAATTCGGTTTTCTAAAAGCAGTCCCCTCACGCCGCCTTCACCCACAAGCCCACTGTCACCTGTGATCACCGAGGGAGATGGACCAAATGAAGATAGGGCGGAGTCAGGCCTGAGCGAACAGCAACAGGCAGCAATGCAGCAAGAAGAAAAAGTGCTTTCTCAGCAAATAGAAAACTTACAGAAAGAGAAGTCAGTATCCCTCTGTCTCTCCCTATTTCTCTTTAGCCTTCAGACTGTACCCTTATTTTCTTTAAAAGTCTGCTTATATTGTATATCCTTTGGTTCTAACATTCCTCTATTTGTGACTTTATAGGGAGGAGCTGACATTTGAAATGTTGGCATTGGAGCCACGGACATCTGATGATGAGCTGCTGGAATCTGAGGCTTCTATAGGAACAGCAGACAGCTCAGAAAACCTAATAGCGGAACAGGAAGGAGCAACAGAGGCCTGGGGTAACTCAAGTGTTCAGCTATACAACTAAACTGTTGTAACTGTGCAGTCAAATGGACTAATGCTGTTTTCATGATTTATTGATTGAATGACTTACAGATAACTGCTATTTAATTCCAATTCACTAATACAACTGGTTTTATTAGATTTTTTGTGGTCTGTTGTGAACTTACTCTTGTTTGCCTTACCTGTATAGTTGTATGTAGAAGTAGTGGACACTAGATGGCAGTGAAGTAAAATAAAAAAAAAAAAGAAAACAAACAAAACAAAAAAGAACAGGACGGCTTTGCACAAATGTACTGAATCAAAATTAGCATTACTTACTAAATTAGCATTACTTTAGTTACAGAGGGAAGCCCTGGTTCTCTGATAAAAGATAAAGGTATCTCACTAGAAACCCCTGGACACAGAAACAACAAAGACACCACATCTGTCTACAGCATTGACATGGTAGACCTGCCCTAAAATATCATCTGCTGTGACCCCCCCCCAATTGCATTCTCAAGCTTTCTTTTCCCCATGCTTATGAAAGGAGATATGATGAGATAATTCAATCTGTTAACAGAGAGAAAGCAGTGTTGGGTCATAAGTAACCCTGATATGACCCAAGCTTAAGCGCATTTACAAGGGAATGCATGAAACTCGCTCGCTCACTTAGTAGATGCAAGAGGTCAGTGGAAGAATTGTCTAATCTTATCATGGGATAGATCCCATGAGATAGATCCCATGGCGGAAGCAAATACATATATGCTGAATGCAAATGATGTGTGCACTTCATAAATTGGCTCACAAGGGGGCATAGACTGGCAAAGGCCGCTTAGTCAGTAGCTACGTTTACATGGACACTAGTAATCCGATCGTAATTGGACTAGAAGCACAATCAGATCTAAAAAGTCACATGTAAACACGTCAATCGGAATGAATTGGCCAAAACCGATTAAAATTTCATTCGGATCGTAAGGGGTGGTTTAAACCTTTTCTAATCCGATGGAGAGGACATATAAACACTTCATCGGGTTGAAAATGAAACCAGATAGTTCTGCGCATGTGCAATGACGTACAAACACGTAATGACGTATGACGCACGGCTGTCAGCGGTATTGGGGCTCTGACCGTAGCCTCACCAGGTGCCATGTTCCCCTCCACCATGGAGCATAGTGTCATAAATGACTGTCGTGTCATCCTAAAATTCTCCTTCCACTCCTCGTCTGTGAAGTGGTGCAAGACGACGTTGTCCCACCAGTCCTTGCTTCAGACCCTCATCCACAGACGCCTTGTTCTGGGCTCGGGAAGGGGCATTTTAATTGCTTGATAAATACACGCAGCACCGCACAAAACATCACGCGCTCGCGTCTTCTAATTAGCAGCTGAAATAGGCAAATGTTAAGTCTGCTTTTTAAAACGAAAAAACGAAGCAATGGCAAGAGAGTGGCTGCTAGTATCTGAGTGTTGGAACGGCTGGAAACGTGTAATCGTGCACTGTGCGCATGTCAGAAGATTCTGTCATGTAAACGTGCATATCAACCCGATTACTTTATTCAGCGTTCTTGTAAACACTGCGATCGGATTAATCAATCTGATTGATTTCATTCCGATTAAAACAAAAAGTGTCCATGTAAACGTGACTACTGTTTTGCATGTCACTCACTGTGAAGGTAGGTGCACTGTACAAATGATAAACATTATTAACATGAGGTTGAAGCGGTGACATGTCAACAAGACATTTTTGAAAACATCATTCATTCATAAGGCTAGCCCATTTTGCATGTTTCTAAATCCAGCAGGTACCTTAATCAGACAAAAAAAAAGATTCTGGCTTTGGTCATCCTTTGGAGAAGTTGGGGGGAAAAGTGTCTTTGCTATGTCACACCTGAGGGCTCATCTTATTGGATGTGCTTTGGAAAGGTCATCGTTAACTATGTTAGAGTTTAATTTGAGTGAACTTTGAGCACATTGTCAAGGTATCTCATCCAAGCAATGTGTGACATTGCCTGTAAGCAGAGGAGCACAGCTCTCTCCACAATGAATCAGTGGATTTGTCGGCACAAAATATTTTTGCCACTGATCATCTGTAGGCAAGCTGAAGTCCTGTGAAACATGACCTGCAGAAAAGACTGCAAGATACACCTTAAGAGTTTAAAGGATTTGTCCTTGTCCAACAAACCATGAACCCATTCCTTCACACATTTCTTAAATTTCTCAGCATACAATGAAGCTGTAGAAGGACCTTTGCAATCTAAATAGTGGCAGTTGTGTTGGGGGGAAGGAAACTGCCACAGATTTAACCTGTTATGCAGCAAATCCAAAGAGCTAACCAATCAGGATAGAGATGAAATACAAAAGGGGGGAAAAAAACAGCAAAGTGTCTTAGTAAGGTTTTGGGCCACCATCAGCCACAGAAGAGCTTCATTGTGCCTTTGCATAGATTCTCTGGGACTGCACTGAGGGAAAATACTGTTCTTCTGAAAGATATTCCCGCCATTGGTGTTTTGATGATGGTGGTAGAGAGCACTGTCTTAACACCTTAGTTCAAAAGATGTTCAGGTTTGGTGACTGTGAAGGCCATGGCATATGATTTTACATAATTTTTATACTCATCAAAACATTCAGTGAGCCCTCATGCTTTGTGGATTGGGACATCGTCATCCTGGAAGAGACCGCTCCCATCAGCATAGACATGTTCAATCACAGGATAAGAATCCTGCCTTGACACGTTAGTTAGGATAAAAACAACACACCTTAATGTGTAAGCTAACCAAAGATATGCCGCAGAAATGAATCTGCTAACTTTTTAGGTTAACATTTAGCCAGATGGAGACTAAGACAAAAGATATTACTTTTGTGAACATTCCTTGGGCAAGGTCTAAAAAGCCCATTTCCAGGACAATAATATGCCAATTATTGTAGCACTGTCACTTGGAAGAGCTTCAAGATTAAGCACAAGGAGTAGTATATGCATGGAAAACTAGTCCACCAACTTTGAGAACTTTAAATAAGATCAAGTGTAATTTCTACGTAGTTATTACCTATCCATCACACAATAGTAACTAATAGGTAACTAAGTGACTAATAGGTAACTAAGTGACTGTGGTGTTTTCTGTGTATTGGCCTGATACTTGTTCTTACATGAAACTGCCTTCTACATCTCCTTTTCAGAGAAAAGCTGCTCCAGCATTCGTTCCCGTAAGTCAGAGTCCAAAAGCAGACGAGCTTTACGCCGCCAGCCTGAATCCCTGGATTCAGTAGACTCGGCCGTTGCCTCTCTCTCCTCCAGCTCATCCACTCCTCACTACCGTTTCCGCTCGTCCTCCTCTGGCCCTCTCTTCTCTTCCCCCTCCTCCTCAGAACACGGGCAGCACCTCTTTCCTGAGCAGGAGGAATTGGAGACGGCCACGTTAACCACCCGTTGTTCTTCTAGTTCAGAGAAAACACGGCCCAGGAGCAGAGGCAACCGGAGCTGCCCACCCAAACCCAGAGATCCTGGAGAAGGTGGAGGGAGGAGGAGAGACACTGATTTCAGCCCTGTGCAGCCTCTGGTGCTATACGGCAGTAAAGAGTTTATGGTGTAAAAAGGAGAGTGAGACCTGTTAGTGTCAGAGCTCTGCTTTCCTCAGAACAGAGCTGAGACCTATAAAAATAGAGGGAGCCTACTAATGGACAGTAGGTTTTAGCTTGCAAGGTAGAGAATGTGGAGGGATAAGAAAGAAGAGGTATGCTGAAAATGAACCTGCCAAAGCTAAACCCTGACATGCACATGATGCACCCTGCTGTAGAGTGGACCTGCTGGACTGGTCCTATTCTCCCTGCTTCACTTTTACCTGTCCATCTTCATGTTTACAAAACTGAGCCAATCCGAAGTCATCCGGCTTCAACAGACTGCATAGTGCTTTGCTAGCATTTTTTTTTTTTTTTTTTCACCATAATGAGATGTCAGTACATCAGACATTGATAATGTATTAAATATGTAAGATAATATTATTGTATTACTCCAATGGAAAAGAATCATTGTACATAAAACAATGCAGCGCTGCTGGATGGTCCATGTGAAAAGTGTTTACTTGTCTTGAATTTTTTGCAATGGTATGTGTATTTTTTACATGCGTTTGTGACAAATATGTCTCGTAAGCTTGTTTGCTTGGTTTTGCGTTTGAGTCACTTTTTTTCTTTTAAAAGAAAAGTATCACTAGAGAGGACAAAATGACAGATGATCAGAACAGCCATGATGTAGCTATTTCCATTCATAGCCATATTGTGTTGGAATACGACCAGATAACACGTCTTCTTCTATGTTTCCTCTTTTTGTGTTTAATCTGCATTCATTGTGACCAAATCAAGACTTGAAATATTTTTACCTTATCTCGCTTATGTTATTATGTTTGCTTTAAATATGGTTTCTAATATATTGTTTCAATGCGCCTTCTCTTTTGTATCTTGGTATACATTAATTTTGTCCTGAGAGCTATTTTTATTTTTAAAAACAAGATTTTTTTTCATGCCTTCTGCAGCCTTTGCTTGTGTCTGTACTGTGTAGACTGTACTGTGTCCTCTCTATAAAAAGGGAACTATTTTCCCAGCAGTATGGTTAGAGTCTGTAAGTACAGTCCACTCATAATTGTCATACACATCTGAGCCTCATACTGTTTACAGTAGTAAACAGAACATTAAGCCACAAAGCCATTTAACCAGAATGATCAAGTACTCATATACAAGCACACTTGATCAGTCACTTCACAGTATATACTCTAGTGTATTTAATGAATATTAGCATCATCACCCAGAAAAGGGTTCAATTGAAATCGTTTACTCTTGAATGTGTCTGGTTACAATTAACTCATATAATCTGTGTGATGCCTGTATAAACTTCACTATGGTGGAATTGGTCAAGCAGTATGCAGCTATGTCTTTTATTGAAAACTTTTCTTTCCTTCCGTTCCAAGCAGTTTTTAAACGGTTAGAGAGTTGTAGTCTTGCCATATGATCTTCTGTGTCTGTTTGGCCTTTGTCTGAAATATGGACATAACATTGGTATGTTTCATCTCCAACTTTACAGATCTGGGCAAAGGAACAAGAGAAATGGCATGTTTGTTGTAAGTGAATGTACTGACCACTGGAAAGCACGCTTCACTCTGATTATTTTTTATTTTTATTTTTTTTAAACATTTCTGTATTTCAAAACCATGTGGAGTGTAGGTCACAAACAACACTGTTTTAAATGGATATATTATCCTGTTTGTGACTCTGGGTTTGAAGAAATCAGTGTGTGCATTAATTATTTTTCCAAACATTATTATTATTATTATTATTATTATTATTGCCGATTGTGCAATTTGTGTATTATTTCCTTAATGGACAAATCTGTTTATGGATGTAAAAAGAATATAATGAAAACCCACTTATTAAAAAAAATTGTTGATGAACACATTGTCTCTTAAAAGGGGAAATAAAACATCTTTGTAAATGAAATGAATGGACTGAGAATAGAAAACACTGCCATGCTTCCACACACAGACTTATCTGTTAAAAGACAGGAAGTCCAATAAGTAATACAAGAAAGTACAGTCCATTTACCACTTGAGTGTAATTAAGGTTCTTAGTGCAGAACAGGATATGATGAGTTTTTTTTAGTGCATCTCTTAATATGTGATTGCTTTTCAGTACATCTCCTGATATGACAGCTTTTCAGTACATCTCTAAATATGTGATAGTTCTTCAGTACATCTCTAAATACGTGATAGTTCTTCAGTACATCTCTAAATACGTGATAGTTCTTCAGTACATCTCTAAATACGTGATAGTTCTTCAGTACATCTCTAAATACGTGATGGTTCTTCAGTACATCTCTAAATATGTGATGGCTGTTCAGTACATCTCCCAATGCATGATGGCTTTTCGGTACATCTCTTGTGCTTGTGCCTTCTCAGATGTATCCTTACACATAACTTTTATCCTGAAAGCCATTTTTTTATTTTTAAAAACAAGATATTTTTCTTGCCTTTTGCAGCCTTTGCTTGAGTCTTTATGTAATTAGGTACCACTGAAGTATAAAGCCAGAGTTTCCGTCTCTCTCTCTCTCTCTCTCTCTCAGTGCATGTTCAGGCTTTTATTCTGGGCGAGGTTCACTGATCTGCTCGAGCTGTGTGAACGCAGTTACATTCCTCTCAGATTTGTCAGGTCTGAAGCAGATGGAAAGTGCAGAGATGGTGTGAGCACACCACACACCAGGCACCAGACACCGACTGAAGATCTTCGACAGTGAGCAGTTTTGCGTGTTGATCATGTGTTTTTTGTGGTTTCACCCGTTCACTGTGTTCCAGAGACTCTTCTCCAGGCACACCCATGGTACAGTAGCACTCTTCTTATGGATAGCCTTTATGTATGTACTGTGGCTTTAAAGTGAAGTCCAGGGCAGTCTATATGAACTCGGATGGAAGTTTGCTGTTATGAAAGCTGACAGGAAAATGTAGAGGAAACTAATGAATCATGTTTACAGGTGTTACTCATGGAGACGAAGAAACACTGGTGTTTTTTGATCTGGAAACTACAGGCCTAAGTAAGTCGAATGAATATAAACGCAGATTTCAGATTGTTTTTCATTATTATTTATTTAAATGAAATATTTATCCTGTCATTTGTTTTGTACGGAAGCCTTGCACGTGCTATATGTGCTTAGTTCCACTTAATATGTCATTATTTTGACGTAATAACTCGTTATTTCAAGACATTACGTCGTTATTTCGAAATTACGACAAAGCACTTGAACACAACTTGTGAGGTTTTTGTCACAACTTCTGAGCTACCGTAGTTGTGCTCGCGCTCAGTGTGTGTGTGTGTTTGGACTTCCTGGATTATCAAGTTCTATTCACGAGACATTTGATGACGCAGCAGGAACACCACTCTGTCCACAGCAGTGTTTAACCCCTGATACCCCACACTAAGCTTTCAGATACTGCTTTAAAAGCTCACAATAAACATTAAACAAACAAAAACATTGTGTGTATGTGTGTGTGTGTGTGTGTGTGTAGGGGGTTTGCATGTGATCAGGTATGACACTTGTCGGTAGGCATGTATAGTTTTAGTTTGTAGATTTACTTGCCAGGCAAGAAATAGTGAAGCAGCAGTAGACCTATTAGGAGTCATGATTTTAAATAGGAGCTCATGTGAGCAGAGCACTGCAGTGAGACAGAGCTGTGGGCAAGTTGCCTAAGCAGTCACATGAGAGTACTTTATTTGCGTTTGATTCCAGGTTGAATAACCTTACATACAGTTAACACTGACAATAATCACCAGATTACACAGGGACAACAGGTCTGGTTAATTATAAGTGGAATTCTGATAGTGTTACAGATATGTTCATGTGATTACGTGCTGCTGAGGGATCAAAGTAAAGGTCTTATCCACTCAGTTTCCGTAACTGCTTTATCTTGGTCAGATTGATCCTGAGCCTATCCCGGTAACACTAGGCGTGAGGAATACATCCATCACAGGACACCATCACACACATTCACACACTCATTCAAACCTATGGTGATTTAGTATAACCAAAAACATCTACCAGCGTTTTTGGAGAGGTAGGAGGAAGCCAGAGAATCCAAAGGAAACCCACATGGATACATGGAGAACATGTGAAAGTCCACACAGACAGTAACACGAGCTCAGGAATAAACCAGGTACCCTGGAGCTGTGTCGCAACAAGGCTACCTGCTATCCCACTGTACTGCCGCTTTAAAATATGTACTTATTAAATGCTATGAGAGTGACAGAAGTGCTTTGTTCTGAGAGTAAACATTCAGCATTATTTAATTTGACAGTAACACATGTATGTAGAGCAATAGTACAGCGCTCTGGGGTGACATGGTGGCTATTTTTAATAAGGGGCCACAAATTAGGGTGTGTGTTAATATTTTGTGTTGTTTTGCTGTAATCATAAAGACTGTCCTGTGCGCATCCCAAGAAACACTATATGGCCAAAGGTTTTTGTGCACAAGGCGAGGTCCGTGAAGACATGGTTTGCTAAGGTTGGGTGGAAGAATTCGAGTGTCCTGCACAGAACCCTGAGCTCAACCCCACTGAACACCTTTGGGATGAACTGGAACGCTGACTGCACGCCAGGCCTCCTCACCCAACATCATTAATGCTCTTGCGGCTGAATGGGCAAATCCCCACAGCCACACTCCAAAATTTAGTGAAAAGCCTTCCGAGAAGAGTGGAAGTTATAACAGCCAGTCACCCAGAAGAGGATGTTACCTTTTGAGTCTGGTTCCTCTCAAATTTTTTTCATCATCTCAGGGAGATTTTACTTACCACTGTCACCTGTGGCTTGCGTATTAGGGATCTGAACCTAAATGTACAAGTAGTAGGTCAAGCACTTTAACTTGTGGCTTCAATTTATTAAAAAATGACCAACATATCTTGACAAGAAATTTTGTGAGTCCATGTGGATAAAAAAAAACGTCTGCAAAATGATTAAATGTAAATGTGTATAAAATTTGAATGACTTTGAACTTTAAATCTCTTTCCAGACATCTCTGCATGTGATATAGTTCAGCTATCAGCCATCAGTGGAGAGAAGATCTTTAATGTCTACATTTTCCCTCGGTGCCCTATAGACTATGGTGCTTCCAGAGTTACAGGCCTGACCACACGCAGGCAGAAACTGCTCCTACATGAACAGCCAGTGCAAACGGTCCCATTAAGAAAGGCTCTCAATTTGTTCATCTCCTTCCTTAAAAGCTTCAGCAGACCAGTTCTGGTGGGTCACAACTGTAAACGGTTTGACTGTCCTATTCTGCTGCGAATCCTGAGTGAGTTTTCTCTGCTGGAGGAGTTTCAGGATGTGGTGTCAGGTTACCTGGATACATTGCTGCTCAGTAGGGAGATGTTTATACTCCAGAAATATTCTCAGCCCTTCCTGGTCCAGCATTTCCTCCAAAAAACCTATGGAGCTCATGACGCTACTGAGGATGTGCGAGCTCTCCAGGAGCTCTATAGCGTCTGGAGGCCAAGCACAGACCTGGTAAATAAGCACAAGTTCATCTTATAGCCCAAATAAGCTCAGGGGAGAGTGGGTCAATTATAAATGGGATCAGTTGTATCACTCTCAATTGCTTCAATCAGCAACACACTATAGTGGTGACACTCAGTCCTCACATACTCAATAGCATTCTCTGCCTGCAAAACAACAGCAGCTTAATCTTAGTGCTAAAGAATTCATCAAACGTCAAATTTTATAGTATGAAAGTAATTTTCCTCATCTGGAGAACATTTTGAATTATGTGTCCATTTTATATGCAAGTGAAACCAATATAGGCTAGGCTTTTATCAGTTTTAAAACTTTTATCAGTATCTAGTTGATAATAGTTTACAATGATAAGCTGGTTAGTTAACAATATGGACAGTTATCTGAAGATATTTTACTTTTTAAAGATATTTAGCAAAACTCAAAAGAGATTCCACATACCTGAGAAATGGATACCTTTCTAAAAAAACATCATAGCACAAGGGTGAAGACCCAAATCATGACACATTGAGTTGTCTCCACCCACTGGACTTTTGGCTTGACTATGCCTAGGTAGAAGACGCTGGACCTTTTGTTCTGAAGCGAGGGATACACTAATTTTTTAAAAATAAGATTTACAAAAATATGATAAATGTTTCAGCTAACCCCGCTCCCCTAAGATTTTAGTTTAGAAGTTATAGAAGTTAAGACATTGTTTCTACAATTGGTAAACATAAAAAAAAAAAAAGAGTAGCACATTTATTAAAAAAAAAAAAAAAAAAAAAAAAGGTTATATAAATGAGTGGGGAAAATATTTTACCACCATTTTTAATTAAAAAATAAATTAAAAATCACTCAGCAATGCAATGCAATTTTTTTAAATGTTCAATTTATATTTTTTAGCACTGTCTTAAGGAATGGGTTCCTTTTACAAGAACTTGAATGACATTTTCAAGTGTCAAGTTTCAAGTGTGACGTGATGAGAACTTTTAATAGCTATAAAAGTTCTCATCACGTTCCAGCAGCTGCGAATAAAATATCTGCTCAGAGTCAAAGCTCAAGTCTTCGTGGCACCCAAAGCTCATTAAAACAGGAGAAATGATGTTTACAGAGCTGTCCATCTTGTTACCTGTCCACCAAGCTCCTCCTCTTTCCAGTCAGTCGGGAGCTCCGGCACAAGAAGCATGTGTATTTGGGGTGTGAAACTGGAAAAACTGAAATGGAGGTCAAAAGAGCTAGCGTCAACTAACTTCTGTCAAAATCACTGACTTTACAGTGAAGGTAAACAAGAGACAAGATTCATGACAGTTTTCATCATGTGATCACTGTAACTGTCCAATTTTTAAGTAACAAATACTGTACAAGAGATTGCTGTTTACACTTTAAATTGTATGTCTTTAAATCTAGATTAAAATATCATGCAGGTTTACTTTGTGCAGAATGTTCCCTTCAGCTGAAATGAATCTCACGTCGTGAAGGTCAACATGAAGCTTCATTTCCCAGTTTCACTTCCAATGACAAAGCTGTATGTCAGTAGTTATAGCCATTCTTACTTTCATGATAAGCAGCAGGTTCTGCAAATTATATTCTTAAAAATAACTTATGGTCAATTAAACCAAACAAGTCAAGACCACAAACTTCCATGTTTGTCATAACTCCAGTAGCAGACTGTATTCAGCTCTAAAATGAAGATTTTATTATTGAAAGTCAGCAATGATGTTGATTGATGTTTAAATGTTCAATGAAAATGCATAACTTCACATGACATTAAACAGAACTACCAAACATTTTGGTATGGTATTTTATTACAAACTTCACACTGTTTAAATGTAATTATTGTTTTGACAAAAGGAAGATTTATCCTCACAATGAACGAGAAGCAGAATCACCACTTCTTGTTCTATTATCACCACAATAGAACAAGAAGCTGTAAGGTGAGTTTCAGAGATACTTCAGCTAAACTGTTAATGTAGCTGGCAGTAAATTGGTGTTATCACTGCCACTGCGCATGACATCAAATTCAATTCAATTGACTGGCAGCCAATTTAAGTGTTAACTTGGGCAAAATTTCAATCTAAATCTGTCAGCAATTAGAATAAAGGTGTTTCAGCTTGCCCAGATTCCCATGAACATCCACATCCAGGGGGCTCTGCGAGCTGAAGTGCAGTTACGGACAGTTACAGGTTAGGAGTAATCTCTCTTCAGAGTGTCACTTTTAAGGCCTACGGCCTACAAACAAATGGTATTTTCTTGAGCATCTTATTCGGCCAAAGCTCAGGCCAGGAAATATTTAATCAGCCATTTCCACGTCTTCTGCCAGTTTCTGTACCATCTTCTCCTCCAGCTTTTTGGGTTGCCCTACAGAAGGAGAAAGTGAGTGAAGTTCACATCATAGTAGGCTGCTGTGGTGCTTCAAAAATGTACATATTACACTCTCACATTTCATACAAAGACCAGTTCTGTGTGCACACCTCCATAATTTAACAAGAATAATCGCTGCTCAAAACACAATTAGGAGGAAAAAAAAAGGCCACACTGCATAATATAATTTTAAATGACTCACAGCACAGAGTCCTACAAGTATCAGACTATTCAGCGAAGCAGATAATCGTACTTTCTAAATAACTATCAAAGAACCACCTTAAAATGAGACTTCAGTGCCAAACATGATTTTAAGTGCCAAACTAATTTTTCATTTCAGTCCAGTGTGTAATTACGTTTAATCTTTACAGGCTCCAATATATGTTTATGGACTAACAATTCTGTCAGAAATCTAAAATGCATTAACTAGTTATTCTAAAGAATAACACCATAAGAATAATAACATTTCCTTTTATTTTTCCATCTAATAATCTTATCGATGGTCTCACATGTAATTCATCAACTAAGAGCTTTAATCACCTAAAGCTGTGCTTTAGGTCTCTATGTAAAGGTTTATATCAGTCACGTCAATAAGGTTGAATCATATTTAATGTAGACGGAGCTCATCTTTATCCATGTCCACAGGAAACCTGTGTTATATTTAAGAGTGTGTATACACACATTGTTTGACTTGACTGATTGCCCGTGTAAACTGACAGCACACGTCACTCACCTGCATGCGATGCTCTGATGAGGTGGATATTTTTCTTGACTTCGTTGATGTCTTCTGCCTTCTCCAGCTCTTTGCCCTTCTTCAGCCTTTAAAAAAAGGGATAAAAACTTGTTTCAAAACAAAGATTTGTACGCAGTGTGTCCTTACATTTCTATGAAATAAAGCACCTCTCACATGCCTTGCAGCCTAGTTTCTAATTCCACTTTCTAATAATCATTAAGACTTTAAAAGCCAGACATGTCCTGAGAGAACAGTCTCACCTGTTCATGATAAAGCGAGCCTGTCGCTTCTGTTTGATGGCCTCTACCTTCTTCATGGCCTGCACTGTAATTAGAAAAACCAAGCAATTACTCCAAAATGCATCTCTGCCAGATAACACAAGAAATTTAACTTAATGTGTGAGGAATAAAACAGATGGGGTGTGCTGTTCTAGGAAAATAACAAACAGCAGGATGGTGTGATACCATTGTTTTCCAATAACAGCATGTCCAGAAATGTTTTATTCCTCTAACACCACAACAATTTTTTATACATTATGAAGTGACATTTATAGTATAGCATACTGTATATGTTTATAGATACATTTAACGTTGAGGAACATCTGTGTTAGTTCCTGTTATCATTTACATTATAACAGCTGTAAACAATCGTTCCCAGCTTGTCGTTCTTGTTACCAAGAAATCACAAAAATCAATGTCTTCTGTGCTGAAGACTCTCTCACGGCAGAAAACCTACAGCAACAGCTTTACAAAGCACCTGGAGACTCCTTCCATAAATGTTACATCTCTTCACAGAAAACATCCCAATACCAAACAATTATACATTTTCTTTTGTTAAATAACACATTTTTAAAACTCATTTATTATTTGCCTTAGATTACGTGGCGCGTCTGCCGTACAAGTCCCTGTGTAAGCTGTTACTATTGAAATGATGACATATTAGACTGAGTGCTTTAATATAAATCTGTGATGTGAATTTTAGCCAGGACTATTGTCAGAGCTGCTGTTATAGACAATTAATCAACACCTTCTGACCAATCAGATTCGAGAATTCAACAGTGCTGTGAAATAAACATTAATAATTACCTGTCTCGTTCCATAACTCTCTCTGGTATTTAACAGGAATACTTCTGCGCTTTTCAAACTCCAGCGAGTTATCCTGTAAACACATACACAATATGATCAGGATGACCTTTAATGTTTAATGACAAGGCAGGTAATAAGTGTGTGCTGTTTCTGGGACCATGCCTCTGAGACTTATATTAAATATCATGTACTGCCTAAAACAACATACCACGGTCAGTTCTTTGCCAGCAGCTTTTCTGAACGCTTTGGTCCACCTGGTCTTTCTTGGATTGCGCTTCTTCTTGAAGTTCTTGTGACATTTTGATCTGCAAAATTTAAATACCTACAAGAGAAACAAAGTCCCATGCAAATCTGAGTTGGAGTGCTGTGTGGAGTGCAGCTTTGTGCTTCCTAAGGACGAGGGGTGTGATGATTGGACCATTTGCATCAGAGCACTGATTAAACAGGCAACAATTGATTATTACCAATTATGAATGATTATGAATCGATAATTACTGACAAGAGGACATACAACTGGTGTGTCAAAAAAAAACTCATATTTTTAAACTAATGTGTAAATAATTTAATAGGATAGCGAGGTGATTTGCCTTTAACTCTGATACTTAACCCAGTCCTTCTTTACATCATTATTATTTGTGAATTAACTGTAAGCATACCCTAGATTATGAACAAAGCTGGTCACAGAAGCTAATAAATCATATCGTAGCAGATTCAGGGGTATTTTCAAATACTGAATTATGGCCTTAAGAATCAAAATCATATCATATGGTGTGGAACCTGAGGTTAGGACAAGGACAAGAACATAAGACAATGTGTGGTTCATTTTACGCCTTTAGTATTAAACAAAACTCCAAGAACCGTAAGGAAAACATTATGAACAAAATAATAATAATAATAAAATCTCTTTTTACTATTGTTTTGTGAATTTTGCTGATGTCTAGTTGAAAGTTCGTGGTGATAATCTTGGACACTAATCAACTTAGTGCTTACACATACACTCCTGGGCAAAAACAAAGGGCCAAGCCCAAAATGGCCTTACCAACAAATCATTGGTCAGAAAATTAGCAAGAATTAAACAAATGCACTCTTGAGAGCTCCTGTGCCGCCATTTTCTCTTTACATTTGTTGTTTGAGGAAAAGCTAGAAACAGGGAAATTCACTTATACAGTCTTCTTGTACGCAAAGGTAAAATCATGATAATGATTAAACTCTTTGATGTAAAATTCAAACTAACACACGTCTGGGTGTACAAAATTTTCCAAAAAATATCTTCTGGGATTTTTTTTTTTCCTTAAAAGATTAGTCATTATTTGGTTATCTGCCACACCTGATGCAGCTCATCAAGAGCCACAAGACTTAAACATTTAAAGAAATCAATGGAAAAAGCTCACATACTAACTTCCTTTATCTATTTGTTCAGGTCTTGGTGATTTCCTGACCAATGATTTGTTGTTAAGACCATTAAAAGCTTAATATTTTGTCATTTTGGGCCCTTTTTTGTTTGCCCAGGAGTGTAATTGGCCTGAAAATAAAAATGCAATTATGCAGATAAATACACGACTTCACACAGTCTGTGATGATTGGTTGGTTATGTAAAATCTCCCTAGCAACTAAAATTTGGACCAATAAAAAACAGACTGTGGTGAGGCACTGAGACAATGCTATTTAATGTTGTATTTCTTTGATATGTCACCTAATAATCTTCATGTAAAAACCGTTCTCTCTGCTACATTTCCTTGAATCTGAAGTGATAAGAGAAGTGAATCTGAATGCAGACATGAATGTTGCTTCCTCACATTTCACTCTACTGAGGTTTAAGCTACATCACAACACGGGGGGCTTTATAACCGGTTTTCACTGAAAAGGCTTAAATAACAATAATCCCTGATGAAATTACTACATGACAGGTAAGTGTAGTTTATTATTTATAGTGTTTCTTTAAGCGTTAAGTGATCAAGAGGACGGAATACGGAATCTGTGCGCTCAAGTGCTGCTGGGAAATTCGTATTTACGAGTTGGGAAGTCGTAGTTATGACGTCATGTGCGTTCAAGTCACTTGAGCAAGATGGCGGTGAAGCTTCTCTTAATTAACTACACAAAATACAGCAACGTGTTAAACTCTACTCCTAGAAAAATGAAGAACAAAGACTGCGCATTAGGTGTGTGGTTTTTTTTATGTTTTTAATCAATTTATGAAGCCACTGTAAACTTTATCGTTACATAATAACTATATCGTAATTGTACAGTGTTACTGTATTTTGTGCAGGAAATTAGTTAGTTTTATTGTAAATAAAAAGCCTGACAGAGACACATCACTGCTAAATACATTCAATTTCAACTAATTTACACTCAGCTACAGACGCTGCATCCACTGATACCACCATGTTTTCTTACTGACACACCATCCCATCTCTGACCCTCAGAGAAAACCCAGAGTTTCCCCACTCGTAATTACGACTTTGTGATGGCGTCCATGTGCGTTCAACTCGTAAATACTATTTTTCCCGACATCACTTGAACGCACCATTATGCTTTAAAGCTAGTTTGTGGTGACGTCACAGCAGCGACTGCTAAAGGCACACAGTGAAACAAGAGGCTTACAGACAATAATATCTCCTACATTACACAGTCAGCCGGGTAGATAAGCCCCTATAGCTCATCATAACACCTAGCAGGATAAATACTACACAAAACCAGCTTGTTGTTGTGACAGCAGTAGTTACTGTTCAGCTAATAACGTGGCTCGCGCGACGGAAACCTAGCCGTTAGCTATTCCTCCATGTTTCACAGCGAGAGCCAGTAAATAAAAGAGTACCTTGCAGTCATTGCGAATAAACATCATCCCGTGTCCGGGGTAGATCGGTCCGGAGCAAAAATAACACTTTTCAATACGCATTTTGAGTTAATTATTCTTCTGTTATTCGCCCATGTGTTTATGGTTTCGACATGGACACTGAAAGGAAGTGGTCCTGCGTCACTTCCTGCGTTTGGGCCTCGTTGATGTTTTTTTTTTCCCCCGCCCTCTGTAACGCAGGAGTGGAATCACAAGCTTCAGCTCCAAAACTTCCTTCACTCTTTGGAGGTTTTAAAATGGCATTAATAAAATAATAAAATGACATCAAACTAATCTCAGGAATAAAATAATAAAATGACATCAAACTAATCTCAGGAATAAAATAATAAAATAACATCAGACCAATCTCAGGAGTAAAATAATAAAATAACATCAGACCAATCTCATGAGTACAATAATAAAATAACATCAGACCAATCTCATGAGTACAATAATAAAATAACATCAGACCAATCTCAGGAGTAAAATAATAAAATAACATCAGACCAATCTCATGAGTACAATAATAAAATAACATCAGACCAATCTCAGGAGTAAAATAATAAAATAACATCAGACCAATCTCAGGAGTAAAATAATAAAATAACATCAGACCAATCTCAGGAGTAAAATAATAAAATAACATCAGACCAATCTCAGGAGTAAAATAATAAAATAACATCAGACCAATCTCAGGAGTAAAATAATAAAATAACATCAGACCAATCTCAGGAGTAAAATAATAAAATAACATCAGACCAATCTCATGAGTACAATAATAAAATAACATCAGACCAATCTCATGAGTACAATAATAAAATAACATCAGACCAATCTCAGGAGTAAAATAATAAAATAACATCAGACCAATCTCATGAGTACAATAATAAAATAACATCAGACCAATCTCAGGAGTAAAATAATAAAATAACATCAGACCAATCTCAGGAGTACAATAATAAAATAACATCAGACCAATCTCAGGAGTAAAATAATAAAATAACATCAGACCAATCTCAGGAGTAAAATAATAAAATAACATCAGACCAATCTCAGGAGTAAAATAATAAAATAACATCAGACCAATCTCAGGAGTAGTGCTGGAGGGAAGAAGCTCCATGAAGTGCTGAAGCTTTCCACCTCCCTGTGTTGATGAATGGTTCAGGCTGTAAGTGCACACTGGAGACCCTTAGTGGTCAAAAGAATATGAGTCTGTGCAGCAAAAGGTTTTAGATTACAGACCTGTAACATTTGTGCCAAAAAAAGAAATTGAATAAATGTATAAACAAACAAATAAATAAAAGGCGGATGTAAACCATGTCTAATGGGACGTTTCACCACCAGAGTATCACTGAGGCATCAATAGTCTTCAAAAATCAACTTGTTTATTACATGGTTGCTAGTTATAGGGTTGAAGATCCAGGATAATCCATCTATCCATTATCCTACACAGGGTCGCGGGGAGCCTGGAGCCTATCCCAGGGGACTCGGGGCACAAGGCGGGGGCATGCTGGATGGGGTGTCAACCCATCACAGGGCACAATCGCACACACATTCATACAATTTAGAGATGCCAATCAGCCTACAGTGCATGTGTCTTGCCTCGGGGAGGAAACCGGAGAACACGGAGGAAACCCCCGAAGCACGGGGAGAACATGCAAACTTCACGAATCAAACCCTCAGCCCTGGAGGTGCTGCGCAAACATGCTAAGCACTAAGCCACTGTGCCCCCAATCCATGATAATATTTGCCATTATTCAGTAAAGGATGCCAATTTTGGAACCATGTGTCGCTTTCAACATCATGACAAACACATTTATACCAAACACATTTATACAATAAATAAATAAATCTTTTAAATTAACATTCTTTGTCGTTATAACATGCTTTGTAGTTAATCTTAGTAACAGAGTCGAGTTGTTGAACTGGACCGAGTCAAGCTGACAATATTTGAAAAAATATGGCAAATAGTTGAGGGGACATACTTTCCCCTTGGCCATTCTGTTAGATTTTAAAAATCTGTTAAATTTTGGCCATTCTGTTACCTTTTCTTGGTATTTTTATTTGGATTTTGTAATAGGACAATTTTATACAACTATTATTATTATTTTTTATATTCTGTGCACATATTCTTTGAACTTTTATGGTGGGACAAAAAAGGTGTTCTGTTGGTGGAATGTCCCAAATAACAGGAAGAGTATTATGTTTCTATTGTAGTGTAGATATGAACTTTAATAGATGTGGCAGAGATGACTTCCTGTATGCTGCTAGAGTTTATGCTGTTATTTGCACATGTTGTTGTATTTATAGGTCACTGATGTGCTCATGTCTGTAAGATTAAGATAACTGTGTGCTTTAACTGTATGGTGACAGTGTTTCTTGGAATGGGCGGTTAATGAGGCTTTGAAATTGAATATGCATCGGTCAGAGTATAGACTACTCCAAATAAACCACCAACCCACGATTCTTTTCAAAGCAAACCCTAAACAACTGATGATGTCATTACAGGAAAACAATGCAAGCACTGATATAGAGCTTCACCTGAATGTATCCTACCCAGGTAGCAAACTGATGCTGGGCCAAGGTCAGTCATTCCATGGGGTGCCAACATCGGGTCACCGGGGCCGACAGACTTTCAGCCACCTTTACATCCACCTTGCCAACACTGGCCCAACTTCAGCCATTCTGTTGACTATCTTCTCCACACATGCTTCAAAGCTCCGGTACCCAGCAGAGCATCACTACTTACCACAGTACCTTTTTTTTTTCATTTGTTTGTAAGAGTAGCTCTTTTAGTGTCTTAGCAGTGTTCATCTACAGTTACTGAAGTAATGTTTCTTTCAAAAACCTTGTTCTAGCAATCAAAACTGACAGCAAAATACAGAAGACATCCACACGAATGTTTCAGAAATATGTTTATTAAACTGCATTGTTTTGACCACTTCTGGCATGTATAAAAATGGTAAAGCAGCATATCACTTCATTATTGTTTGTTAATGAGTGCTGGTAACACTTTGGGGAAAGCAAACACAAAAACATAAGGCTAGTTAATTCTATACAGACAAAACACTGCATTTAAAACCGGTGACAGATTATTGAACCACAACTGTTCAAAGTAAAGAAATTATTCGATTATACGATATCTATAAGAAAGAACTGAAAAAAAAAATTGACATGCATTTCTTTCACCATTTATGGATATAACATATCAGAAGAAAGAATATCGTTACTGATGAAGGGCTGACATTACTTCCTTGTCTGATCTGTAGGTTTGTCAGGACTTTACAAAAGTCTAAGTAAGAACAGATAAAATACTAATCCAAATAAAGCAAGACAGTCAACCACCCCTCTGTGTTTCCTGTTGAGTCCATCCATTCAGCATTATAATCACATTCAGAGAGATTTCCATTTTTAGCGTGGCATGCTAAATATAGCAAAGCTTTGTCTGAAATGGACTTTGTATTGGATATGGTGCAGTAGTCAAAACAAGATGCATTTTTTGAGTACATTAAGCACTACTCAGTATACTAGGGTGACCATAACACTCTTTGGTATAGATTATTTGTCTATTAAATATGTAGAAAAGTGATTTTGTTGCACCTCACTCAAAAGGGTCGTCTCCAAACTGTTTGATTAAACATCGTACCAGCCTATGAAACCACATATTACCAAATATAAGCAAGATACTGCATATACTGAATTTATCACACTCCATACTGACAGTACCAGTCAAACGCTTGGACACCCCTGACACCTCGATATTTATATCTAAAGGTGTATGGTTGAAATTTGTCTGTATTTCATTTAGTAGCTTTTAGAAATGAAGCAGCCAACAAGTGCTGAAATGTCAGCCAGACTTTTGGAAAAGCTTCTCAGCTTCTTCATGAGTGGCTCCTCATGAAGCTGCTGCACAGTGAACAGTGCAAAGCTGTCACCATGAGTAGGTGTGTTTAAACACTTGACTGGTACCATATTGCAATTTCAAAATCACACAGTCATTCATCAGTCATACAGTCGTAGGTCCTTAAACTTGAGGAAGACATAATCACGGTTATTTGGCATGTTTGTGTCCAACCCAATTAAAGAAGTAAACAACTCTTTGGATAATAGCATCTGTCACCACTGCTGGTCATCTACAATCTATAAAAAGTATGGTCATAAAGTAAAGTACTGCGTTCATCTAATAGGTAAACGCTAAAGCTAGACAAATGAGTTAAAGACAGTGAAATTGTATTCTCTGTGGCACTTACAATGTACAGAAATATAATTATATATATCTTTGGCAGTAACAGTATTTTTTGGCATCATTCTACAACTTTCCTGCAATCACTCATTCATTCTTTGGATCAGGTATCTTTTATATACTCATATATTGCAAAATGGCCCTGCACCATAAGGCCATTGGGTTTTAAAGCTTTCAAGGTCTGATACACACAAAACATATATACGTGCATCTAATTTTTGGTTATTTCTTACTTATCACCAAGAAATCAAGAGATAAGAAATAAAGTATTACCAAAGCATACTGAACATAAAAACCTGCCACAGAAAACATACATATACAAATTAATTACCAAACCGATCTCAACATCGCAAAGAATTCAGAAGAAAATGCAACAAAATATTAAAGCTTTCATATCTTAAATAAAGTACCACAAAACAAAAATGGACCACCTTTATGATCCATTAATAAAAACAGAAGTCCAACACTTCACAAACATGGCAAATTATTTTCCCTAATAGTTCACACAACAAAATTGCTGTTTAGACGAGGTAGTACTGAAAAAAGTAAGCAATATAAAATACTGATAAGAAAAATCATGCTGGAGTGAGGTACTGCAGATCTTCTGGCAGTCTGTCCGTAAGGACGTTGCTGCAATTTGGCCCGTAAGCAGCTCCAGTTAAAACTACATAAAGCCTGAGTTACCTTAACGTGTTTCATAGAATAAAAAAATGTAAATAAATAACGCAGAACACTGCAACTCGGTAAGTAGAAGAGTTAAAACTCAAAGTGAGGTAGGTAGGCAGCAAAGAGGATTTAAGAACAATGAAAACATTCTATAGCCTAAAGACATTCATTATTTGGTGAGGTATGTTTTCTTCTGAACAAACAGAAGAAGACAAAGATAGTAGGAAGTACATTTGTTAGGTATAATTAGATCCCACAGAAGGCTCCAATGCTCTCTGAAGTCATCTGAAAGCTTCTTAAACAGATCGGAGAAAGTTTTCAAGGGATCAGTAAGGTCTGCGGCTGAGCTTGTGCCTTTGAGCCGACAGTGCAGCACAAGTTAGTGAGCTCGTTTGGTAAAACTATTTGAATATATTTTTGTCATATGATTGAGAAAGACTCTGGTCTTTGGCACATAAAGATCTCTCGTCTGTTTCCTGATGAGCAGCATAACCTGAGATGGAGAATGTGCAAACCTGTTCATCTGCATCACTGGCTGTGTACTGTGCTTGAGAAAGGCAGCTGGGATTCAGTGAGGTAAGTAAAAGCGAAGAAGATTCACGACGAAACGTGTGGACAGATTTTTACTACAATGTTGGACATGTCTCCCACATTTTCTGAGCTGTTCCTTTTCTCTTCACAGCTGTTCGGTTCGGCCTCATCCTGAGAGAAGTTTCCAGAATCTCCTGTTTCTCCGCTGCCCTCACTGGACTGAGAGCTCTCAGACTCCCCGAGTGGTTGATAGAAGACCTGTAAGGAGGAGTGCTGGAGAGATGTGCTGGCCTGCTCCTGCTCGTACTGCAACACCATCTTCCCCACCTCATAAAAACACCCTCGCTCCACTGCCTGCAATACAGTGAGAGTTTGATTGAATTTCAGATGAATAGTTTGAGTACTACTTTTCAGAATATATACACTGCACTGTTTTTCAGTATTCAGATGAAGCCAAAGTCAACTGAGAAAGAGAAAAAAAAAAAAACACCCTGGCATTGGACTACTGATTGGAAGATCATGAGTTCAAATCCCAGCACTACCAGGGTGCCATTACTGGGTCCTTGAGCTCAGCCCTTAACCCTCAATTGCTCAGTTGGGGGAAAAAAAGTGAAATGTAATCTTTTACTTCTGTAAGTTGCACTGGATAAGGGCATCTAACGAATACCATAACTGTAAAATAACATTATTTACTGCATTAGCTAACATTAACAAACCATAAACTTCAGCATTAATAAACTGTAAGAAATGTTAACAAAGTGACAAAGAAAGTAAATACAATCTTAATAAATCAAAATTAATGTTTATTCCAGTCAGGAATAATGTTTATTCCATCCTCGACTACAAAGCCGCCCACATAAATTAGTAAAGATTAAATTACAGCATGCTCTTCAGAATCAGTTCTGAATTTTAACAACCTTAAACATGTTAATTAAGGTGTTATGCATGTTGGTTTATTGTTGGTTTTAAAGTTTAAATTTTTGAACATTGGTTAATGCAGGAGTTGATTATGTTGCTTATTTGGTTTATCATTTAAAAGTCTATTACTACAATTGTTAGTTACTTTGTGAATGTTATTCATGGTGTATTAATGCTGAAGCTCATCTTTTGTCCATGTTCACTAATGTGTTAAATAATGTCAGTCAAGAGAACCTTAAAATGTTACACCCTTATACACAACAACAAAGAATAAAATGTTAAGACAAACTAGGACTAAAAATTGAGAGTCTAATATTATGCAACAAGAAAAAGCACACCCAGTGTTCTACCTGGATATTTTTTGGCGTGTGTTTTTCTGCACGTCTGAAAATGTTCCACTTCCTGTTCTGGCTGTCCTGACTGCTACTGATGATGGGTCCGTCACGGTTTATCATCAAAGCTGATCCACCCTGAAAATATACATTTATATAAACATCCATTAAAACTACATTTAGGGCCACTTTCACTAATCCAAGCATTGTTAGCTTAAAAGAAACCTTGTAATAAGTTAAAACAGAATAATTCTTCGTGATCTCACCTTGGTGTCAATATAGTGATTTCCCATCATCGGTACCAAAATCTCAGCGTTCTCTATCTGCAGGTGATTAGCCTGTGGCACACCGTTATGAATAATCTCAGCACTCATTTGTCCATTCATCTTTGAGGATGAAGAATTTCTTCTGAGAGAAAAAAGAAAGTACACACAATGGGTCTGTGTACCATTGTAGAAAATGTGTGTATACAATACACTACCAGTAAAAAGTTTGGGCTGCTCATAGAAGGATTTTCTTCATTTTTACTATTTTCAGCTACATGCAGTTACTGCATGCAGAGACCAAGTAAGGTGTTAAACAAAACAAATTTTAAATATATATTTTAGATTCTTAACAGTATTCCTGGTGAAGCTTTGTACACTCTTTTCAACCACATAGGAGGCTTTTCTTAAATTGGTTCTTAAAAAGGTTGAGCTGTTTCTCCTAAGTTCTAAAGGAAAACTATTTATTGAAGCAAGTTAATTTTAACTCAAAACCACTTGTTTTAATTAAAATATTTTTTAAAAAGGCTGTATTTTGTAGCTCCTAGAAAACAAATATGCAGGTGTATTAACTTCATTAGATGTACATCTTTCTCAGCAACAAATTTCAACCATAAAGTACAATATCTCAATAAATCTTATTTTTTATTATTGTTTTGTATTATTATTATTGTTATTATTATTATTTCATCAATTTTATTTTATTTTTCATTAAGACTGTGAAAAATATATATTCAGTCTAATTCAAATGTTTGAATTAGATGTCTGGTAGTGTACATAAAATACACACACCTTGTTTTGCTTTTAGTGATGAGGATGAAGACACAGGTAATGATGCAGGCCAATGCTATACACACACCAATCATAATGCCAGTCATAGATTTCTCATCAAAATGATAGAGACCACCTGGAAAATAAAATGCCCAGAGAAATGTAATTACATCAGATCTTATTCCAGATTGCATTTGTCAACAGTGAGAAGCAATACATCAGCATAAGTATGTAATAGCCATCCACATACTAGTTATCTAGTTATAAAACCCTGCAGTATATATATATATATATATATATATATATATATATATATATATATATATATATATATATATATATATATATATATAAATTTTTTTTTTTTACAAAATAAGATGGATTCTAACACACAGAGAGATAGACAGAGACAAGTCTATTAGTACCTATTGTCTTAGTCTGGCTGTAGGTATGGCGAGGGTTTTTGCCCGGGTGAGTTTTCCCCCTCAGCACAGGAAGTTCCACAGTGATGGAGAAAGGGCCATCACCTGCTTGATTTGAGGCTGAGATCTTCACCAGGTACACATTACCAGGCTCCAGCTTCTCTAACAGAGCCATAGTATTGCTTCCTGGAAAGTACAACATGATTTATCAGACTAGCACAGACAGAATGTTTTCCTTAAAAACTAGGGAAAACATAGTATAGATATATGTCTGTATTCTTTAAGAGAGTGCTCCTAATCTCAGCTCGTTACCTGTATAAAAGACACCTGGGAGCCAGAAATCTTGCTGATTGATAGGGGATCAAATACTTATTTCACTCATTAAAATGCAAATCAATTTATAACTTTTTTGAAATGCATTTTTCTGGATTTTTTTGTTGTTATTCTGTCTCTCACTGTTCAAATAAACCTACCATTAAAATTATAGACTGATCATTTCTTTGTCAGTGGGCAAACGTACAAAATCAGCAGGGGATCAAATAATTTTTTCCCTCACTGTATATACTATAAGCTTATATGCCAAATACTATGTCATAGTATGTTATGTTTCATTCATGTTACATTCATAGCAATTTATTATATTGTTATTCTTTTGCACTACTGTTATATCTGACACTTTCATACTAGAACTGTGTACTGGTTGGCACTGCACTGTCTCTTACTGTGCCTATTGTCCTGTTTTGGTAGTTATTGTGCTGTCTTAGTTATTGTACTGTTTTAATAGCGGTCTTGTGCTGTTTGCACACATTTGCACGTCACTTTATGTAGAAATGTGTAGTCTCTTGTAGTTCTGTGTTGTTTATGTAGCACCATGGTCCTGGAGGAACATTGTTTCATTTCAGTATGTACTAACTAGCTATATATGGTTGAAATGACAATAACGCCACTTGATTTGAATTAATTGATAACAGTTTATCTAGCATGGCCTTAATTTTGTCTTGTGCATACCTTCTCTCTGGAGGACCTGCCAGTCTCCTGCTAACCATGCTCTTTGAGGGGCATAGAGAATCGTGTAGTGGCTCACAGTCAGGTTGGGCTGTTCTGGCTCCCTCCAGGACACCAATGCTGTGTCTTCCTCTATCAGCGTTACTCTCACCCCCACAGGAGGAGACGATGGAGCTGAAATACACCAGAGCCAGAGTAGAAGATTAATACATCAAAGGAGAGGAGTTTACAATAAAGTTTTTATTTGAATAGTAATATCATATTAACATATAATGAATTTTAGTTATGCTCTTTAAAAATATTTAAAATTATGCTGAGAGTGTTAAAAATGATATGATTCTTTGTGTATGATATTTAAACCACATTAGTAAAAGCAGTTAACTGACTGATTAAATGTGTTTAAGTCCATTTAATCACCTTCCAGAAGAGTTCTCAGATATATGGGAGAGCTCCAGGGGCTGGACATTTGATCCATGTGTAAACGTACAGCAAACTCATACCGCGTATTAGACTTTAGTCCCTCCACCATTACTGTCTGTTCATTCCTAAACAAAGAAACACAGGAAACATTATTAATAGAGTTTAACATTTGGATAATGGTATTGCGTTGCTTATCTACCACAAATAAGGACATAAGGAGAGGTATAATATAACAAGCAAGTACATGAATTGTTTATTTGCTACGCTGTATTTCAACTGTATTTCTTATGTAAAAAAACATAGCTATTAGACTCACGTTTGGAGATAGCGTACAGCTGAAGCGTTGTACGGAGCCACAGGGCCATAGCGAACAGAATAGCTGACTGATTTTCCAGAACTGAAGGCAGGTCGGCCCCAGCTCAGGCTGACAGATGAGGAGCTGTTGGTCTGTCCATGGACGTGGTCCGGAGCAGGTAGAGTGGCCAACCTCCTGTTTGGAGCAGCTGAGAAAGAAGAATGTCAAAAGATGAATGAGTGCCATTTTAATAGCGAGCAGAAAGTAAGCAGTTTGATAAACAGCTCAAAATCATTGTTCAAAGTCATTTGTGCACTTTAGGTATAAATTTATGTAGTCCCTTGTAGTTCTGTGTTGTTCTGTGTTAGTCTTATGTAGCACCTTGGTCCTGGAGAAACGTTTCGTTTCACTATGTATTAACTGGCTGTATATGGGTGAAATGACAATAAACTCCACTTGACTTGATTTAAAAACATTCACTATTTCAGAAAGACCAATCATAAGACAAAAACAACCTTTACTAGAAACTAAACATTTATATTAAATTCTAAACATGTTCTTATCCGAGATGATGTATTTTCCATGTACACTTACAAGGACAGCCAGTGGTGCTGACAATCTGATGTGCTTGATAGCCATCACCATGAGCACTGAAGGCCAGAAGCTTCACATGATATTTTCTCCTTGGATCTGTCAGAAACACAAGTATCATGAGAAACATCAGTAACCGTTATGTCCTGGCCAGGGTCATCATGAATTTCAAGAACACTGGGAGTGAGGTGGGAATCACCCTCGGCAATCCATCTCAGTCCATGCACACTCATTCACACCTAGGGGCAATTTGGCATAACCCATCTACCTACATGCATGTTTTTGGGTGCTGAGAGGAAACTGGAGGTGGGAGGAAACAATGAGGAGAACATGCGAAACACCATACAGACAGTAACCTGTGCTCTGGATCAAACCAGGGACCCTGGAGCTGTGAAGCAGCAACACTACTCAGTCATCATGAGAGCGTGTCCTTTATCATTTCCCTGACTGAACGTGTCAGGAAAAAAAAGCTTTTAGTCCAAAAAAATAAATGGCGGATATTGACAGAACACAATGTTGACAGACATTGTGTTGGTTCTGCAGTGGCCAACTCTACTCTTTTGTTCATGTCCACTCTCACACAACAGGTCATTAGTCAATGTGACAATAATTAGCATTCAGCAGTGCTCTGGTCAATGCTAGCACCTTAGAAAAGTCCGACAATGCAAAACACAGCCACAAGCAGATAGAACTAGTCTGCAGCATTAGCAACTGCTCGTATCATATCATGCTTTTCTCCTTTACTGGACCAAATATGCTTGCGACCAGTGATCATTTTATGAAATGACAATAGGAGGGACTGTTATTGTTATTTATACTTCAAAGACAAGTTCAAATAATCTTATATCAAAAATCGAGAAAGCAATCCAGATTTGACCAATTGTTTTAAAAGTAGCCTAATGGATCACAAGTAGTATTATTATTTTATTTATTTATTTATTTTAACAAATTTGCATCTAACCACAACCATATATAGTTTTACCTCCAAGTGACCTATATGATATTGTTTAAATAGTCCTCATGTATTTTACTTATAATATCAATGTATTAATGTATCTGAGCTAAAAAAAAAAAAACTGCCATTTTTGCTGCAGATCTTAGGGAGGAGTCTTCCTCAGTGTGTGTAGTATGGGGGTCTGAGAGACTTTCGGGGGCAGACGTCAGAGGTCATAGGTCACTTTCGCAAGCACATTTCAGCTGCTGGGATGGCCCGTCTCCTGGGATACAGGGCTTAGGACCTTAGGTCTAGAGGTCAGCCTGAGATGAAACTTCATGTTCATGGACATAAACACTGAGTTAGGATAACTGCTTTGCTCTAAAGAACAGTGTGCTTTTAGCAAGATACAATTATGAAAGTACCTGAAGGAATGGCAAACTACAACTTCTATTAGACTACATATCTCTTTCAAAGGAAAGTTCTAAATTTTAAAACAAAATATTGCCCAAAAAAGTAAAATATATTCTAGAAACATTTTTTTTGCAATAAGAATCTATTCTGTAAGATTACTGTTCCTTTATTTCTCCTGATAGTTGAGGCAAAGTGGTCAGGACTTCCCTGCTCCTGTCACTGTGCTTTGTCTGTCCATCTCTGACCCATTCCCCATGCCTTTGTGTGAGGCTTAGTGTCCAGCTGGAAAAGAAGGAAGGTCTCACGGGCTTCTGCTACACCCAGCAACCTTACACAATAGACAGCTATGACAGGGCAAGGGACAAGGATGGGAAAATGAGGGAAGACACATCTGGGCTGTAACCTTTGACACTAAGAGGGGGTAGGTGACTCGCACAAAGCCAGAAGCAGGCTGATCAGAGGGAGCGTGCATAAAGCAGAACAGACCCAATGGCAAGTATTGATCAGGAGGAAAACAATGAATGCTCATTTGTAAAAAGTGTCTAACAATAATAACCAAAAAATATTTAAAGCACTATAATTATAGTCAAAAGACTGCATATATTTTATTAGAATTGTCTCATCAACCCCAAAGTGTATAGTTAGAGAAATATAATTTATAACGTACAACATGGTAATAATACCGGTACTGATTTGCTTTTAGTGATGAGGATGAAGACCGGTATTGAATCGCATCTAAATATAGTAAACTAGTTCTATAGTGTAATTGGGGAAGAGGATATAGTGGACATCACTTACATCTCTGTATAACTTGTATAACTGTATAACTCACCAAGTGCTGCAATAGTATGCTGGTAGTCCTGAGGACGGAGTTGGATAGTTGAGCTCTCTGATTGGCCATCAGGATGCCAGGAGAGTTTGTAACCCTGAACGACAGCATCACTGGGTGCAGGATGCCAGCGCACAGTAACTGAAGTGCAGTTAAAGGGCTCCAACTCCAGATTAGGGGCAGAGGGTACTGCACATACAAACAGGGAGAGAGAGGTCAACATAGTAAGTGGCCAATTACTTCTTCCCATAAGCAAGTTAAACAACAATTAAGAAGCATAATTTAGACGCATGTCATGACTTTATATCCACTACAATATGATTAGAAGCTAATGTGCTACGTAGCTGAAAAATACACACCTTTTATTAAACATGGTAATGTGTATTATAGACCTAAATACTGCTAAATGAAGAAGAGAACCAAATAAGTTGACATAGCACTACAATTTGCAAATCATGTATAACATCTCTGAATTACAGCTGGCTCAGTTGCACTTATATACAAAATCTACCAGCCTATACTTCATGGCTGCTCCTAACGCTTCTAATTAAACTTCTCACCCATTCGAGCATTGATTCACTTTTAATTTAAACATAATGAGATCTTTAGTATATGATCAATGTTTCAACAAAGCAAGTGCAGTAAAGCAACAGACAAAATAAAGCAGCAATTTTAAAATGGCACTGTTACACACTCTAATCATACAGTAATCTTGCTATGTTTCATTTGATTTAATCCCATAATCAGCATTCTGTAAAGCAAAGATTGTCCAATTGAAAACCCACCGCCGTGCACTCTTTTGATTTTTTTCATCTCTTAACATTCTAAATCAATGGAATAAAGGGCTTTATTCTTAGCTGACCATCTGTATCAAATGCTTTCTGAGCAGGCAAATCTCAAAACTTTGAATCCACAGGACTAGTAGAGTAGAGAACTGTTTCTGTATATCGGTTAAAGAAAATGTTATCAGTTAGACCTTTTTGCTTCATTAAACATTAACAAGTCACAATGCAACACCACTCCACCTGTATTTAAAGTCACTTAACATAACTAGACCACATATCAACTAGTTCAACTACCACTAAAGCCAACCATCAGGAGCACTGCACCAAACTTCTGTCTGGTCGAATATGCAGATAAATAAATGCAGTCAGGCCCCCTCTTTTTGCCGCTCATCACCCCTGCCTCTGAAATGGCCCTATTCTTCTCCAAGACCATACACAACCAGGGGCATTTTTCTTTATGACCCGTGACTGAGTTGGCCCTTGGCTCCTCACTGACAGACCAGATCAGAGGTCACTGAGCAACAAACCCAATGCTTTACCAACGTCGATTCGCAAACAGCTATTAGGCTACAAGCTACTTCAGCATCATAATAAAACAAAGTAAAATTTTGGACAGCGTTTTGTAGAAAACATTTTAATCAAAAAAAGTCAACATTTTTACTAATGTATCATGAATCACTAATAAATTAGGCACCCTAATTTCTTTTAGAATTTTTTTTTTCCAGAAATTAAAAGTTTGTCTTCTGCACCAGTTTGTCAGTAAGAAGGGCCAAATTTCCAAATAATCATTTTCCAAAATAAGTAAATGTTAGATATTTTTTGTTAAAGAACGCAAGATAAAAACAACATTGAGCCTGTCTGGCAGAACAACTGTGGCAAGTTCTTCACGATTTTTGGGAAAACCTACTAGCCAATTTCTTTAAAAACTGTACAACAGTGAACCTACAATAACTGATGAAGTTCTTTATGGAGTTCTTTCACACCAAATATTTATATTTATTTATTATATTCTTTTTTTTTGACTGTTGACTGGATTCATGGTAAAGATTTAGAAAATTTCATTATCATTATTTTTGAAAGCATCTTTATTTTACAGATTTTTCTTCCAGGTGTTTTAAACCTTAGTACAGTACTGTATGTCAGCATTTGTGGTCATATCAGGGAGGATAGTTCTGTGTTTGAATTTGCGCTCTTGTCAGGGGTTTTTGCTTTGCTATAAAAATGAAACAAAATTTCAAGCTGCTTTTGGAAAACACTTTTAGTACATGTAAACAGGTTTATATCTAATTCATCCTTGTTGTTAACAAGCTTTATCAAGTGTGTATGCCCTCACCTGTGGCTTTGGAGGTTCTGGGTGTGCGGTGAGAGCTCCAGGCTGATGGCTGGCTCCAGCCCACGCGGGTGGACACCTCAATACGCAGCAGGTAGATGGTGTCAGGCTGCAGGTCCTGAAGCAGGTAGTGGGTGGAGTTCCCACCACTTCCAGGCAGATCTACCGAGCTCACCTGTTCATCAGCGGCAGTGCGGAAAGACAGGCGGTAGGCAGAGACACGTCCGCGACTTACCCTGGCAGGAAGAGGCTGCCAGGACACCAGAATGTCAGTAGGGCTGCGGCTGGTAAGGCTTAGCTCAGGGGTACGGACAGGCACTGGCACAAAAAGGGAAATGTACAGTATGTATATGAGTATGAGGTGATTTACAAATAACAAATATAAACAGAGTTCATAAGAAGAATAAAATCCCTTAATGAAACCAAAGCACACAAAATAGGTTAATGTGTTTGCTAAACCAAAATGCACCGAATATACAGTGAAACGACAATGTAATTCTTTACTCCAGGGCTATGGATCCCAAGCAATACACAGTGAAATCAGCTGACTAAAATCATTAGTCTACCAGGAATATCTTCATGAGTTACACTGAATGTGTGAGAGAAGGAAAACATAAAAGTGTTGGGGTCAGTGTTGGGGTCCCACTAAGGAAACACTTGGGAACACTGCAACATACGTTTCTGTCCTGTAATAAAGACTTTAAAACACCATAACTTTACAGTGACTGCCCACTTCGCCACACTCACCATCCTCCAGTGTGTGTTGTGTGACTTGCTCAGACATACGGCTGGCTCCCATGGGCATGTAGGCCACTATGTAAAACGTGTAGTTACATGCCGGCTCCAGATCATCCACAATGTGGCTAGTTGTATCATTTCCAATCACTGCTTGGTACTCTTCATTGTTCAGACCTGTGGATACAAGCAATCAAATCTTTCAATCAATAATTCATAAAAAAAAAGTAACTAAATGGTAACTTATGTTTTCATCTGAATTTTTAAAAAGGTAATAGGAGTTAAGTAAAGTTATTATGTAGAAATACTTGAGGCTGCAAGGAAACCTTTTGGTCAATCTATCACGAGTTACAGTGACAGGTTAGTTACTGCCACCGATTTAAACTGTGCAACCAATCTATACAGATCTTACAGTTATTATTACATATAATATAAATCTAACATATAGATTTAAATGAAATCTAAGTGAGAGTCTATGAGAGCTATACTGTCTTTGCCAATACTCAACAGAGGAACAGTCTACTTAAAATACAACTAATTCCTGCCTCCAGGACTTCTCCATAAGCAAACTTGATAAAGCACCATTTTGAAAAGAGACACAAATTGTGTCTAATGCCCAAAATAACAGACAAGAAATGATAATTCTCTTTCAAGTATAAATGAACTCCGCTACATCAAATGTGACAGCATGGGAATAAGTTCAACTTAAATTCCATAATTCTTAATTAGCTAATGCGATGACGATTTTTGAATATACATTCTTATTGAGACATACAACCAGAACGCTAGAGGAAAAGAAGACACAAATGTGGACTGTGCCTTTAAGAGTAACTGGAGCTCAGTCCCTCTGAGTGGACAATAGCTGGCCTGCCCCTTTCTCCTGCCCTGACCTGACTGTTGTATGGTAACAACAGATGGCCAACAGTGCACATCACTAAGTTTCACATCACTAGGATTTGCAAATCTTATTACTCTTCCATTTTGGTCCACTCAAAAAAAAAAAAAAAAACAGATTTTGTATCCCTTAGTCATTCTGGTCAACATCACTTTTTCGGGCTGCAGAATCACAAAAAAGTATACATCTTAACTATTATTGTGCCAGAACACAGCCAAAGTTTAACATTTTTAGTGAAACCTCTAGTGATTATCTATGAATACACGTCTCTGGAAAACAGTAGGCAGTAGGTGCCAATAGTGATGTTGCATGCAATGTTATAGTAAAACTGAGATCCAGATAGGCTTCTAATGATATTTCTTACCATGATCGCAAATTACATTTAAAAATCCTTTTAGTCATCAAATAAAAGGTGACCCACAACTCACTTAAAAGCCAGCCAGCTGTACTATAAAGTGCCATTACACAAACGGTTTACACATAAATGCTTATAGCAGCTGGTTTTAGTTTCTGTAGGACCTAACAATTACGAATCAACTCAGTCTTAGACAAGCTTATTTACTCAGTTGGTACACCTCACTCTCACAAACCAACCCCCCCCCCCCCCCCCAAAAAACAAACAAACAAACAAACAACTAAGTAATGAGCTTTTTTTAGGCATACCCATACTCAACTTTGTTCAAGATTATATGCTGCACAAACACAAGAAACCTGCATTGATGATATATATGCAGTAAAACTGATTATTCCAAGCAAAGTCTTGCCATGAAGGTAGCTAGGACTTACCAGGATCCAGTACCTAATAAAAATAAAGCAATAATACTTCTAATACCGTTGAATAAGCAATAATAATAAAAAATACTGCTGTTAAAAATATTGTTTTATGAGTTACCTTCCTTTAAAAAAAAACAATCATTTCCACAATGACCAAATGGTAACTAGTAATCATAGAATACTCTCGTTATCAGTCACATCATGGCTATGGAGAGAAAAGACAACTGCTTCGTTGTCATTTCTTAAAGAAGTAAGCAAACGCGATGGGACAGAACAAGATGCTAAAAAGCGAGGGAGGTGGCATTTCTGTTTCTGACACTTGTTGGTCCATTGCTCACAAATTCATTCCTGTGCCGTAAAGGAAAAGGACACCGAACTGTCACAGACAGCAGAGCAAATCATACTGGGAGGGGACTATAAGTTACAGGACTATGTTGTTATATTCGTATTATGTTGTTTAAAGGGTATAATGTATATTTGTAAGACCCAGTGTTATGAGCAAAATGCACACCTCCAGTTCTCTCTCAGCATCACTGAAATGTTACGGTTCCAGTCCCTAATTGCACAATGTTCATTATAGCTACATTATTAGCACTAAGTCTACATGATGGCATTCAACACTATGGTATTACGTGAAGCGCTTGGATCACTGTTGTGTCTGTGTTCCGAGACCTTTTACCTCCCTGTCCACTTGCTGGATCACCTCTCTCTTGTTGTTCTTGTACCTCATTTTTCATAATTTAAGCACAGAGTTAGCATCTTTCTTGTTTTTCAATAAATTTTCATGCAAATATGTGCAAAGCTCTGCCACAAGCTTCCTAAACAGATTGCGTGAGTTTGAGGGCCACATATTTCCCATATTCACTGGCAACAATAGATGGTTTTATGACAAATGATTGGCATATCGTTTTAAAATGATAAAAATGAATGCAAAACTAACAAAGTGAAAAACAAAATAAGAATGTAACTGTCATGTATTTTAACATGTTTCATGCCAAGTTGGTGCACTTAGCATATTCGGATTTAACGTCAATAAATAGCACTGTAGGTGTAAGACTGTGTTGAGACGATTACATCATTATATAGTATAAGCTTAGATCCTGACCATTACAGAGAACAAAATGGTTAGTTTTGGTAAAAACTCATTTTTACCATTTCTTATTAATCAGTAATAGCAGACCCTTGCTCTATCTTTTTGTCTTTCCCCTCCCTCTTCTTTTCTAAGTCTTACCTTCCGCCTTCATGTAGTGCACCGAGTAGGCAATGACTTTATCTGCGTTGTACTGAGGCCTCTCCCAGGCCAGTAAGATGGCAGAGCTGGAGATGGTCTCAGCATGAATGTTTCGGGGCGCGCTGGGCCGATCCTCCGACATGACCACAATCAGCCGTGCCATGGACAGAACGGAGCCCTGTGAGTTCTCAGCCTGGCACTGGTAGATGGCATCGTCCTCAGGAATGATCTGGGTTATCACCAATTTACTGAAAAAGATAAGGAAGAACATACAGTATATAGGTCATTATGTTTCTTCTTATACAAGTCAAGGATCACTGACCTCAGGAGAACTTCATGAGGAGGTATAAAATTGGGTTTTGTAACCCCAATTGCAAGATGCGCTATATGAATTATGATGGTCCTAGCCTCAAGTAGTTGTTGTTCAATATATATAATTATGCAAACATCTTGCAGCTTATAATATAAGCTCATGACACAAATATTCATTTTCTTCTTATTATTATTATTATTATTAGGTGTCAGTAAATGTTTTTATGGTGTCTGCTGTTTTAGATTTGGGCCAGAAATAATACCCATTAGGGCTGCACAATATATCAAAATTATTTAAATATTGCAAATGTACATATCGCAATATGCATATCACAAGGGCTTGCGATAACTGAATGATTTTAATACTTCAAAAGGTTATGGGCGACGCAGATAGCAGAGAATGCTTTCTTTTCCTCAAAGAACATGAAACATATGTTGGTTATGTCATTTTCAGTTTTTAAATATATAAATATTTATAAATCTAATTTAATTTGATTTTACACACTTATAGCATTATCGTACCGCATATCGTATTATTTACAAGTTATCGCATATCATATTTTTCTTCAATATCATGCGGCCCTAATACCCATAATACCCATGGTAGAGAAGACCATATGGCCAGGAAGACCATAATTTTCACCTGAATGCCGTTGGCCTACCTGTTGTACATCTTAATCCTGCCATTGGAGTGGATGGCTTCCCCATTCTTCAGCCACTTGATGTGGGGAGTTGGAATACCCTCTGCCTGACAGCTAAAGCGAGCCGTACCTGCTCTGGGCCGAGTCTGACTCTCTGGCTTCTCTACTATTGATGGAGGCACTGTGAAATGACATTCAGACTGATTCAGAGTGAGACAGACATAACCTTCTGGCCTACTGCACAAAAGGACTGAATACTGAACAACAGTAGTCACATTAGTGAAGACTATCTCCTCACCGAGCACAGTGAGGTTTGCAGCAGCCGTGGTGTAGTTACGTGTGCGTGGTGTTGTTGCTCTACACAGGTAAACTCCACTGTGACGGGCTTTTACATTGGAGATGACAAGGTTCCCATTTCCCAATACTTTGACCCCAAACACGTCTATGGGCTTAGAGTCAGCCCTGCTCCAAGACACCAAGGGGCGAGGGTTGCCCTCTGCTACACACTCAAGAACAACAGTCTGGTATAAGCTGGCACTGATGTTCTGGGGCCCTGCAATGATCTTGGGCTTCATCAGTGGTCTGGCTCCAGGCACTAAAAGAGAAGGTGATGGTTTTATTGGCAGGAGAATTAACAAACAGTGGTTTTTGTGTGTCAGTCTTTCATTGTCTGTCTCTCAGGCACTACAAAGTAAGGTTGCCTTGGCTGCAGTTGCCACACACACACACACACACACACACCTGGGTTGACAGTAAGCATGGCCTCCCTGCTTCTTAGCTGACTGGCAGTGTTGGTGGCGATACAGCGGTAAAACCCAGCATCCTCCAGTTTTACCTCATGGATCTGCAAAGCTCCATTTGGCAACACAGCAATTCTAGAAATACATCAAAATGACTTTTATTATGTAACTCTGTCGCCATTTAACCATACAATCACACTACACAATTGGCTGGCTGTTTATCAGCATAAAGTGTAATCCAATAACCCCTGGATGGAAGTGCTTCTATATTAAAGTGATGCTTCACACAAAACAATTGCAGAACTGAGTGGGAGGTTCTGTACCTCTCTGTTTCCAGAGGCAGAACTCTTTGGTTGACTTCCCATGTGATTATGGCTGGTGGGTTGGCATTGACACTGCAGACAAACCTAGCTACAGAACCCTCGTTAACTACCACAGGAGAGGGTTGGGTCACAAAGGATGAGATACCTAAAAAAAGAGACAGAAAGAAAGATACTGCAGTTTATGATCACTGCTCCAGCGCTTCATGATGCATTTGAAACACACACACACACACAACTGGCTTGTAATTTGCACAGACATTACGGCAATAGTGTTGTCATTTTTTGTTGTCACATGTTCCTGATATTAGTAAGCAGAGCATTATTTAAACATAATTGTCAAGTTTATCATGTGACATGATGTCGTTTATCATGTGATTAATCAAATGTCAATCCATTAGCTCATTATTCAGCAATGACAATTATTCACTAAAACTAATAAGAAAGGTATGTAGAGAGTAAGGACTGTAAGTCTGTGTGTAATGGTTTACAATTATACACAATATTTATATTTAAATCAGCTAAGAGTACGTACAAAAAGCATGTGCGAACAAATGTAATTCTCCCCAGTATGACATAAAACACTTTAAATGTAAAAAAAAAAATTTTTTTTAAATGAAATGAAAATGGTATTCAATATAGTGACCTCTCTGATCAATGGATCAATACACCAATGGCAGTGAACGATGGCCATTCATGGATCATTATTAATCAATAATTGTCCTATTGACTCAGAGTCAATTCATTCAGAATATTGACTGAAATTAATCGTCCTATCCATTGGGAGAGTCGATACTTACAAAATAGAGCCCTGGGTAGCAGGATCTCATTACACAAAGTAATATTTAAGCACCATTATGTGGATTGAGAGAAGGATTCAAATAATAACACTGTTTAATACAGTAAAGTATTAAAGACAATGGTCATTTGAATTCCAACTCGAATCTACAATAACAATAACCAATAAATGTTATTTTGAAGATCTGAAATATTGTCTCAATTGTACAAATCATCTTATTAACGTTTGATGCTTTAAGGATACTATTCAATCACTGGCAACACTAAACATCAATTTGCAGTGTTAGTTAAGTTTATCCAACTTTGTCATTGCTTTCTTTTTCTTCACCCCAACACCAACCCCTCAACCCACCCCCACTCCACCACCTCTCCACTTACTCTCTCTTCCCCTCTCCCTCTCCTACTCCAAGTAAAGCATGTTAAAGGAAATCAATAAATGTTCATCACTGGATGTAAAAATCCACCCTTGTAAATCACGTTGGAAGACAACAGGGAATTAAAACAGCCTTTGTTTACATGTGCTGCTTAATTATAACTAAGAAACAGTCAAATAGCTCAATACCCCACTCCATATGTGCTATCACACTCAGAAATCAGCTAGGGTTTGCTTTGGTTCTTAACTTGACCTGTGCCAGGTTCAGCGAGTCAAGGGCCTGTAGATCACCATCTCCTCATGTAACCACCTTCGTTAGATTTCTTGGATCTGTGAATTCTCTGGGGGGATCATTTTTGCTATTCTACAGGCATAAGAGCTCTTATCATTGTGATAAAAGAGATTTTATTCTTGCTCAGGATCAGCTAGTTTAGTTACACAGCTGTTGCTGTAAACAAAGAGAAAAATGCAGTAGTTTATTCTCATAAACTTCAAAAGATTAAAAATCTATCAGGGAATTAACACCTAACCCTGATGTTGACTTTAGAAGACCTAATTTAACACTCTCTTTGAACTTATTAGCTAAAATTGAAGTGAACTTTCTTACATTTAGAGGCAAAATAATTTAGATGCTACCAGAAATTTCAGCTACATTATTGTTTGATACTGATTTTAGGGATTTAACTCCTGAGATGAGAAATCTAAACAGGCACCCTTCAAAATCTGCAAAAGCAATAAACTGAAGAAATTACCGCTCCCCCCCAAAATCAAACAGAGGCTTTATGTAATAAAGGGATGTCCCCATTTTAATCACCCCTCTTCTTTAATCAGCAGGCTTCTGTGCATGTGTGTAAAAGCGTGTGTATAAGCGTGTGCATATGTGTATGTGTCTAGCTGGCCAGTCCTGTGAGGTCAGCTAGGTCATAAAGTGAGGATCAATGCCTAGGTCAAACAGCACAAAGGTTTCCTATCAAAGGTCAGGGGTCACTTGAGCCCGTCTGTCCACTCAATTTCAGCCAGGACTTTGAGACCCCCTAACTGCATTTACAATAATCAAATACCCTGCACTATGGTGATATTGCGCAAAACTGTGAACACGTTGAAACATTTATAGGATCCTTGCCTTGCAAATCAGAAAATATCATGAGTAGGCATACTTGGTAAATAATGGTTTAACATATGATAACATTACACTTCTACAGCTACACGGATTTTATTTTCAGTCACACAGTAAGACCATTATAGTAAATAGCACTATTTTTAGTAAGTAGACTATTTTTAAGTTTTAGCAGATAAATAAAGACATCTATAGGGAGTTAGTGGGCTAATAGTTGTGGCTGACTTGTGGCTAGGCCAGAAATGACATGACACCAGACATTTTTTTCCTAAAAATTCACTAAACCCAAAACACTTCCAGAAAAAGTATATTAAAACCAAAAGATTGAACATACATTTTCTTAACTGACTAAAATATTCCTTTAAAGCCTGGCAGGAGTAACAAAGTAAACTATCTGGCTGATACAAAAAAAAGCCAGACTCTGTGAGGAGCACCAAGGCATCAATCAGGTCAGATCCAGGCAGCAGGCCAGGGCATAGACTATCACCCTGAAGTGAGACAAAGCCAGTCCCACAACCTTCCTGACCTATACGCCTCTCCCATGGGCCCTCACACAGGCTGCGAATAAAGTCAACTAATAGCCTGCCCCATCCCCCAAAAACTGCCCCAACATGAGCTGGCCTTGGCTGCACAAAGTTTTTAACCCCTCAGGTGCTGGGGATAGTGTGATTAGTAGATAGTAGAATTTTCTTAATCTACTTTCATGAAATGTCACATAAATAAGAGATAACAAGTCATTTGATGACCTTATCTTGTATTTTGTATATGGGAGTCGTTACACACCATAGTCATATATCATAATTAAAAGTATATGTAACATGATGCTATATTTATGCTCACAAAATCATTTAATCTCCTCATATCTATTTTATTTGAAATACTATAATTCTGTTTATGTGTAATATTCTCAATTGTTCAGAGCTGCAGTCTATCTATTTGACAACGTCATCACTGGCCTAGCTGAATAGGCCCAGCTGTCCTCTGTCCACAGGTCTGTGGCCAAACAAATGGCCTTAGTGCAGTGTTCTTTTCTTTTTGGGGATGGGGATGGCCACAAGGACAAAGAAGGCCAGCGAGAATGGCCTTTTAGGGATTCCTACGAGTAGCCAACCAGAAAACAACAGCATGTGAGGCACTGGCCGGACGAAACCTAATACATGCAAGTGTGTGCAGCTACAGGGTATGAAAGTGTGTGTGTGTGTGTGTGTGTGTGTGTAAAGGAAAGACTTTAAAAACATGAATTCTCTTCCTCCTTCTTTCTCAAGTACCTGAAATCTTTATGATGCTCCTGATTGACTGTCCACCCAGGCTTAAGTGCCCTTTTAACTGATTACATAAAATGTTACAGCCCTTTAAACTGAAGAAACAAGGTACCCATAAAGCTAACTGAACAAACCTGACTGATGGGAAAAGGCTAAAATGCAAATATTTATCATTAGAGCTCCAAAAGGTGAATACAGAATACAATATCTAACATTCAAGATAAAAATTTTATATTCCGGATAAAGCAACTTGTAGTCTGTGAATAAAGCGACACATGCACACACACACACACACTCTTTTCCGTCAGAATACAGATGTTGACACAGGAGTGCACTAAAAAGCTTACGCCTGATAAAACAGACTTGACTGCCTTGACCATTACTTCTGTCCCATACTCACTTGAGATTGTAAGGTGAGCTCTTTGGCTTAGGATGGCTCCGTATTTGTTGCGAGCAAGGCACTGATAAAAGCCTTCGTCTGATTGTTCTACTCCTCTGTTTACAGATGACAAATACAGAGATCCATTAGGCAAGAAACGAATACGATCACTCTCTAGAACTCTGGCCCCGTTTTTCTGCCATCGGACGTCCAGGGGTGGTTCTCCTTGGGCCAAGCAGTCCATCACTACATGATCGTTCTGAGATACTCTCTTGTCACTGGGTTCGGTCACAAACGACAACTCACTGAAACAGAAAACAACTGCAAAAGACACAGAGGACAGGCCAGAAGGTGCAGAAAGAGTGAGAAAATGGTTAGACGTTTTGAAAGTCATCAAACACTTGATAAGATACTAAAGCCAGTACGTGTAAAGCATAATAATAATAAGCTGACTTTAGGTGAAAACAGGTGAAAACAGCTCAGAACTTATATAAGGATAAACTACTGAATACTGAGAAGTCAAATTATTTCAGATCCAAGTCATACTTTTTCTTAGGATTAGGACTGACTCATTTTGGGTGCTTGCAATATTATAAAATTATGCATCAGAAGCATACTTTTTTCAAACTGATACAGCATGATATAGGCTCGATTTTACACTTATACAACAACATAAATGGTTTCTACAGAAATACTACTGAATAAATAAGGCCAAATCTTATTTAGAGGTTAGTACTGTAACATTTTTATCACTGACTACCATCTCCACCAGGACAGATCAGTCTTTAGTCAGTTAGATCACAGTGTCCATCTTTTTTGTTTTGTTTATGGTAGATAATAGAAAAAAGATGATGATAGTCCACCAGCATCCCAACACCTGAGTTTCCAGGAAGCAGACAGGGATGCATACAGCATCAGTTTAAGCTGGCAAAGGTTTTCAATCTCTTTACAATGGCCTGTCTCTGAAGCACCTCAGTAAGATTTATGTGTATTGCTTGAAATTATGTAAATATGAACAGTACAGTTGTTTTAATTGCCTAGTCTAAGTCAGTATTTTGCCCCAGCACTTTAGGATACTGGTGCCACCCCTGTGAAGACTCAAGCTCAAGCTCAGACCTTCCTGACATCCATTAAACGCAGTAAACAGGACATTAATGTTCGTCTTACCTGGAAGCCACAAAACCCAACTCAAAACCAGCAACTGCTGACTTTTCTTCCGCCGAATGAGCGCCATTTATTGTAATTTCCGTGGCATTCTGCCCGTGTTGAGAGGAGAAGCGCTCTGAGGGCTGCGCGTCCACAAACTCGCCTCACTAATAAGAGACTTTCCACAGAGCGACTTTCTGCTCAGCGTGCTCGCGCCCTCCCTCCTCACGCATTTACGTGATTGCGTCACTCAGCTCGGACCTTAAGAAGCCCCCCCATGTCAAGTGCAAGGCCATTAAATAGAGTGATGCTGCATGAGAGCACAAGTGTAGGCTTATCTTCTGTCTTACTGACACTTTTTGAATAGAAGAATCGGTTCTGGATGTGCAAATTGAACAACTGTTGTGAAAGAAGAACATTCTTTGAAAATGAATGATGAGTGAAGTGAGAAATTAAACAGCTAATGAAACTTTAAAAGATGTGGCACAGACATCCAAGCATTCCCCTCTCTCATCAGTTTCAGATAACCTTCAGTATAATGCTGTAATGTAAGTCACCTGGTTATGTTATTAGCTCTTGTGTTCTGTTTTTAATTTTAAAATATAAAACTTTATGCACTTGGCTCATGAAACATGAAAATGACACATACTTTTGGTGCATCTGCTATAACACTATATTTATATCAGGTGTGGCAGATAACCAAATAATGACTAATCTTTTAAGAAAAAAAAAAACATCCCAGAAGATATTTTTTTGGAAAATTTTGTACACCCAGACATGCGTTAGTTTGAATTTTACCTTATATACCTATATATAAATGAATTTCCCTGTTTCTAGCTTTCCCCCAAACAAAAGAAAAAGTAAAGCAAAAGTAAATGAGCAAATGGTGGCACAGGAGCTCTCAGGAGTGCATTTGTTTAATTCTTGCTAATTTTCTGACCGGTTATTTGTTGTTAAGCCCATTAAAAGCTTAATATTTGCATATTTTTGGTTTGGCTTTTTTTTTTTTTTTTTGCCCAGGAGTGTATGTCATATATTATTTGCACTCATACCAGATCGGATACACTTGCTGGTAAGAGCATCCCCTGACATGAGAAGTGGTTTTGTGCGGCTTTACTACTCCCCAAAACGATGTATTCAAGGCTGGTTATTTCACATATTTCCTGTCTCAGCTGTCCAGTGCATCCATTGCTAAGTAGTGAACAGAACACAAGTGGTAAACATTTACTGCAACTGTAAAACCACTCTGTATGTTATTTACATAGAATAATTACACAGGTAGACCAACAGAGAGACAGATATAAAGCCAATATATGCATTTTTTGTAAGGCTGCTACACATGAGTTGCACTGAGGCCCCACTATACAGCCAGCTGCCTACAAACATTGAACTTTGGGTAATTATGAAGAGATATTGATGGCCACACGTCAGCTGCTCAATAAACAGTCATATCGATCCAGTGAGTGGTATTGAGTGACCCTCCCCAGCTACCACACACACACACACACACACACACACACACACACACACACACACCACAAACCCCCTCTCCCTTTTCAGGATGTGGACAATAGAACAGCTGTTAAATCAGCTGGGCATTATCAGGATCGTCCCTCTTCAGACTCTCCCATGTACACAACACACAGGGGCTTAAAGCGCACAGATAAGACAAGACATCCTGATCATATCCTGTTACTTTTGAATACAGTGTAGGCCAACAGTATTTGTGTATAGTGACACTTTGGCTCTGAACCTCACTATATTGAATGTAGAATGCAGAATATGAGGTTAACTTTAAGAATGTCACATGACTGAAAATATTTCCATATATTTATACTGACATTGGTTGAACCACTGCCGCTTTGATGCATCACTTACACTGTTAGCAGTGTAATATCCCCTAAAAACATGTCAGGGAATCAATTGTAATTCAACAAAGTAGCATAATGTTTAGAAAAATACTGTCACAGTAAGTAATTTGTTGCAATTCTTACGAGTGTGTGAAGTGTGTGATCCATAATCCTCACCAGACCAGCTACCCTGATGGTGTTCTGATGGTCCCATCTAAATTTTCAGCTCTTGCATGTTTCAGGGACTCTTTACCTTTATTACTGTCTTCAGAAATTAAAATGCATACTCAGTGAGGTTTACACCAGATAACTTGAATCCCCCTAAAACTACACAGTAGCTTTAGTACTGCAGTTCAGGTCATTGTACTGCTGCAAAATGAAGAGTATCCACTGATGGCTTTGGCTGGATCTGCTCAAAGCCGTAGATTTTCACAAACCGCCTTGATGAAAACTCTCTGAAGTACTGTATTCTTTAATTCATGGGGCTCTGAAACATTTATGCCTACATCTTAAAGTATTCCTTGTGTGGTCAACAGTTCAGGTTATCCACTATTGGGAGTTCAGTAATCTGCCAAGTTGTCTGAAATTGCAAAACTCACTGAGATGGTTTCAGCTCATGACAACATAAACAGTTCATCATTTCAGCTACCTTCCTACCCTGACATAGAAAAGCCATCAAATCACCTCTCAGACTGACTATAAGAAAGGTCTTTAGATGGCAGTATACATACAGTAAGCAGATAACCATGTATGTACGCAGTTAAATCAGCTATTGACTAGAGCAGATTATTGATCCACCTTCTCCTCCCTCACAGCTGAGGGATTGATCAGTACACTCAGTAAAATCAGTGCAGGCTAGATGTTGTTAATACATTTACCCTGGGTTTGAATATGAATATCACAGCATTAACCATCGTACATTTACTGCATATTTACTGACAGTGAGTGATGTACATGCAACACTTGATTCGTTACAAGACAAAATGATATTTCCTTCAGTTCCATGCACTTAAAAAAGTGAAGGTAAGAATATAAACTCATCAGCAATATAAACAACTTGGCTGAAATACTAATAAGATGACTTCTTGGAGGTTTCTGCACCCTGGTGGTGACACAAGGCCAGTGAAGAGGAGGCCAGAATCAATAGGCTAATAGGTCAAAGGTCATTAACATATTGTGAATATCATTGTGGCCGTGGGAGACGGGCTACAGAACCCAAGTGCTTTTCTCCTATTGGTGAAGGGAAGAGTGAATCTGTCCCCCACAAACCCTCAGGAGAACTCAATGTCTGGAGAGGTATCAGTGTGTGTGTGTGTGTGTGTGTGTGTGTGTGTCTCTCTCTCTCTCTCTCTCTTATATATATATATATATACTTTTATATACACACACACACACACACATTTTATATTATATATATATATGTATGTGTGTGTGTGTGTGTGTGTGTGTGTGTGTGTGTGTGTGTGTGTAATATATATATTACACATACATACACACACACACACGCGCGCACAAAATACAAACACTGCATATATGAGTAACCTATATATAACTAAAATTTGCTCTTGTTTATATCCAACTTCAGTGTCATTCTACACTTACAATAAGTATAGCTCAATGGTCAAGTTATTATTATTATTTTTTTTAAACAACCTCTCAATCAAGAACTGCTGTGACAACCATTTAAAAGGTCACCAATGGTCACACAAAACAAGCTGTGGACGAAGGATGAGAACTAAAATGACTACTTGTAGCATGGACATTTACAGGAAATTGTCAGAGAGAGACGTTTACATTGGGACCTGACGCAGGAGCTGGTTGCTTGGAACGTGGGGTAGCAACAGGATCTCATCCAAAGACCAACAGAGGGCAGCGTGGTCCAAATTTACTAGATTACTCCAATAATGATAAAATGTCAACAAACTCAAAACAATACAAGATAATATGCTATAAAAACAGAACAAGATACACTGATTATTTAAAAATCTTTATTGGCTTTTAAAACCACTTAGAAAATCTCACCTGTGAGTACTTTCCATTGAAAAAAAGAGAAAGAAACATTGCTAAAATGCTTCGGCAATATTAACAAGCTACTGTACATTGAGCAGTACACCAGACAACAGCACAGAGAAAGGTTCTACTGTTTCAAATAGACAGAAAGAAAACACTTTTTTCCCTATCAGACCAGTCAGAAATACAGCATTAGACTTAATGTTTGATGAAACTTCTGTGTATCAAAAAAAGTAAGGTTCCGATTTTTCCTTCGTGAAAAAAAAAAAAGTAAATAATCAGTGCCTTGATAAATGTCAGAACATAGAAAAAATATTTACAGTTTTCTTCACAAAGGCATTTTTTTGTTAAAAAAAAAAATCAAAACAAAATAGAAATGTATGAAAAAAAGAACACATCTGTGAACTAAAATTATAGAACAATATTAACTTAGCAAACACATAGGTTTTATTTAAAAGAACACTACATTTTTTCTTTTTTTTTCTCTCTGGTCAACACAACCAGTCCCTTTTTTGTGGAGGGAGTGGTCACAACATGTACTACAATAGATAGTTCAACATACATGCGCACATACAATCATTGAATAACATAGTGAAGTATGTTCTCTTTTATTCACTTTTAATAAGGTTAAATTTTGTTTGCTTTTATCTTTCTTATTCTCATGGATGAGAATGAGTAAAATGTGTATCTCATTGAGATTAGTGCACATTGCTACACAAGGCAATAATTCATTGTAATTTTCCACGTCATATGTAATTCCCCTTTTGTAATTTACCTTTGAAAAAAAATCTGCTTTTTGCTAGCTTCAATTGTTCCATTTTTGTCCTTTAAATGTCTCACAAAGGCATGGTTACAAAAAAAGGAAAATCTTTAGTGCAATAAAGTGAACTTCCCAAGTTTGCTGAATCATAAACCATTGAATTTCCAGTGCCTGCCACTCCAGGGTTCTCTGCGCAATACATTTGACTGTCACAATAAAATGAACATTTAATATATGATTATTCGTCTTTTTTTTTTTCTTTTTTTTTTTTTTTAAATATAAACCATGCGTCTTTTCCTCTCTCAATGTACACATCACATCTGCAAAGCAGAGACCAATAGACTCTCTAAGGAAAAATGGCACATCAAGCTAGAGACCAAACAGACGGCATTACTTGCACTACACAGAAAGCCAAAAACGTAACACACAGCATATCGTGCTGGCTATAGATTCAATATGAGCAATGTAATATTTCTTCTTTTGTTTTCTCAAGGGTACTCAGACCTATCTAAAAATCATCACTTTAAGACAGTGTATTGATAAAACGATGTCATTTTTACATATGGGGCATTAATATAGTGACTACAAATAGCCAAATTAAGCTTTTATGAAGCCATTAAATGACTCTGGACAACATGCTTACCATCCATAATTACCTGTACATCAGATACATTTGCCATATACATACTATACACAAATATGATCCCACCTGAAAATCGAGTACCATAAAACCCTGTTTTATTCACCACAATTCCAACCAGTTGTCTTCAAAAATGATGTTAATTTGGAGATGAATATAACTAATCTCTGATGCTTATAGTTTTTCAAAAGCTGTTCTTTGGTATGGATTTTAGATTGAAATTCAGTGAATACCTAGTAGGTTGGACATGTGATCACAAGACATAACATAGCCTTAGATAGCATCTGGCCATCACCATACTCTTCCGATATGATACGATCATCATTTTGTTAGCCATAACTGGAACAAAATGTGAAGAAAATCTAAATGGAATGTTAAAATATACAAACTTTAAGGGATGCGTTTGAAACCACATCAATAATCCACAATAACAAAAAGCCAAGCTTTTTTTTTTATTTTTTGAAATGCAGCAAGGCCTTTAAAAATCTTTCTGCACCTTAAAGCCTAAGCCTAAAGCCCAGGACTTTGGAAATAAGGCAGATTAGTCTCCCTCATGTAATATTCACTTTTTTAAACAGTGTAGATACAGCAAAAATGTAATCCTCTTCATTATCCTTCTATTTAACAGTACAATTAATATGGCCTATTATTAAGTTTTCTAATTTTCTATTTATTAGATAGAACATAATTACTGAAAATGATGTGGCAGATGCCAGTTATTTTTACCGAGCACCTGTTAGCACCTAAATCTTTTAATTTGACTGACAGTTAAGATATGCAAGAGTGATGGCGAACTTCAGTCATGATGATGTAAATGAAGTAAACTCTTTATCAGTGTAACTTACCAACATACTTGCAAAGCCAAACACAATGCATATGCAAGACACTTAAAAACGCAGTGATTCATCATGCAAAATATTGCATTTAGTTTCACATCACTTATGATTCATGGGAACAGGATATTTAAAATGTCAATGTACTAACAGATGTTAAAGTAAAAACACTGTATTAAAAAAATTGTATTAAAATGTATGTAACTGGGTAATATAAAATTGTATTACCATAAAAAAAATTAATGCATACTGGGGCCAAATGATTCATAGCCAAATGAAAGGAACAGTAAACTATAGACAGAAATGTCAGGATGAGAAGACTGGAATGAACTGGTAAAAAGCACAATCCTATAAATGAACACTTCAGATCAGACTGGCACTTCCCACTGGACTGACTGATGTATCCAGTGTGTTGATGCAGTGGACAAATCACATTAAAAAAACATAAAGGACAGTCACAAAAACAAAACAGAACAATCAACATAAACCATAAATAGTGACAAACAGCAACAACCACAACATAAACACAAAAGGAAACAATACTAACCCAACATTTCCACTGTTGGTTGGTCTTTGTTCTCCAACCAGTCAAATCCAGCAGAATTCACAGTGTCACTGCATATCTGCTGAAACAACGGGTCGTTCTTCAGCTCCTCCAGTGTGGCGTCTTCATATTGGTCCTGTTGCTGACTTGGATCAAACAAAAGGTTGGGATCCAAAGTGTTCAGGTCATTGATGCTACCAGTAAGGTCAGAGGTCAAACGGATTTCACTAGAAAAGTCAGATGCTACTGCACTGAGTTCTGATGCCACCTGCCCAACTAATTGTGAGCTGGGATTGAGGCCATCCTCTCCCAAGAGATCCTTGACAGTGCTGTTAAAATCCAGTTGCTCCTGCTGCTGTTGTTCCTCATCCTGTTGTGAGGTTTGAGACAGCAACTGCTGCTGGCTGAGGTCTGGATCATGTTGTAGCTGCTGTTGGTCTTGTAGCTGCAGTTGTTGGTGTTGCAGTTGTAAATGTTGGTCTTGTAATTCCAAATGTTGTTCCTGAAGTTGCAACTGTTGATCTTGCAACAGTTGTTGATCCTGTAGTTCCAACTGTTGATCCTGTAGTTGAAGCTGCTGCTCTTGCTGTAGTCCAGAGCCTGATTGTGCTTGGTCATCACTAGAAAAATTAATTGATTCATCTCCAGTGCTTATGAGGAAACCAGGCTTCTGGAAGTCAAACTGTGAAGGGCTTGAGCAGACAGATAGCTGTTGACCATGATGGTTAGTGCCTTCTGGAAAGGCCTGCGTAGTCTCCAAGATTTGTGTCAGGTTCATCCGGGCTGTGTACTTGGAGGGCATATTATTGACACCCAGCCCACGCACTGTATCATCCCCATCTGCATCCATTTTGCTCAGGAGCACACTAGTGATCTTGGCACTATTAGTCTGCTGTCCCTGTTGGCCAATTGGCAACATCTCAGACTGCATCATGATGCTTAGTGGTACTGACTGGCTCCTTTGGGCCATGCTATTGGCAGTGACCACTGTATGACTGTTGGAAAGAATGCTAAGAACCTCTGAGGTTATTGGGGAATTGAATGGTGAAACAGCAGACCTCGGGGTAGGATTGGTTTGCACAGATGTGCCACTTAGATTGCGCTGACGAACAGCTGGGCTCACACTGCGACACCTAAAGGTTCCACCCCCATTCCCTGATGTACAACCTGTAACTTTGTTGTCTAATGGTGCTGGCACAGCAAAACTTTCTTGCTTGCTCTCCACCAACTGTTGTCCTTGTTGTACGGGTGACACGGCTGTTAATCGACCCAAATGCCCATCCTGGTGCCTGGATTGAGACTGAAAAGACTGCCCTGGTTTAGCAAATGCATGTGGTTTACGAAAGTGGTCCTCCACCAGATCCTGATAGCTTGGAAGGATTCCGATGGCATTACTGTTGGAAACTGATGGGGAACCTGATGTGCTGTTATATCTATTGTTGATCCAGTCCAGCTTGGCCTTGTCTGGGTGAGTGGCCATTGGTCTCTGCATGGGCTTGACTGGGCTACTGGACACTACACTGCCATCATGATAACCTGGTATGTTGGAGTTAATGGGGGTAAATGCAAAGGGATTACGACATTCCACAGGACTTGGTGGGACACTACTGCTGCAGTTGGACAATGGAGTGCTAATAGGTGTATGTCGGCCACCTAAAATCCCATCAACTGGGGTAATAGGTGCCACTCTACAGCAAGGACTTTCCCTAGTTAAGCTGTGGCCCCCTGGCAATATTTCAGATGTTGGGGTTGGAGTCGGTGTCGGTGTTGGAGTTGGTGTGGGGGTAGGAGTGTGTACTGGAGTGGTGCTACTATGTGCAGAGTGGTAGAACTGAGTGCCAGTCTGGTGAGAGGAAAGGATGGTGCTTTGAGCTGACTGGCCTTGTAAGGGTATATCAAGAGAACTAAGGTAAGGCTGTAGACTGCTATTCAGCTTCATTTGCTCCTCCATCTGCACCAACTCTTCTACTATGCTATCTTGTGTCATGTCATCGTCATTGAAGGGGAAATAGTCTATGCTGGCTTGCGCTCCATCAAAGTCAACAATGTCTTGCTGGAGAGTCAACTGAGCGGATGCTTCAGGAGGTTGGGCCATCAATGGCAAGTGGCTAGCAGTTACCTGCTTTTGTTCTGCCTGTATTTGTTGAGAGTAGTCTTGTAATGAGCTCTTCAGCTCACTCACAGCAGAGGCCTCCTGAGAAATGGCAATGGTAACTTGTTGCTGGCTCACAATTTGTTGCAATAAAGTTTGATCAGATGCTGTGCTATTACAAGAGCCTATATCAGTAGGGCTTATTCCAGCAGAGCTGTCCCCATGCTCAACCTGTGAAGAGCTCTGAGAACTTACAATAGTCTGAGAAGTGTTTCCAATGGGTGTATCAGAAAGTGCCAGGATTTGTGTTGGAAGAGAGTTCTGTTTCAGAGTGACTTTACATGGAGCACTCTCTGGTCTTGCAGGAGTTCCTGGCCTCTGTATCTTCTTTGTGGCTATAACAAGACTAGGTTTAGAATTGTTGCTGGCATCCAAAGACTGCTGGGATATAAACACCCTCTTAACTGGGATTGCATGTGACTCCAAAACAGAAGCAGAGCGCTTTCGAGGACTTTTCAAACCAAGACCAGCATCTTTTGGTGACTGGCCGGTTGGGGATGCTGTGTCATTGGATCCAATGTCAGCATTCTGATTCATAACAGTCAGATACAAAGTACTCTCCTGATGATCACTGCTGTTATTGCTAATTGGGACAGCTGCCCCTATGATTGTACTTGGAGGTGTTGCAGAGTCACTTTTGGCTCTAGTAACTCTTTCAGGCACTGGGGATGCCTTGACAAGAAGAGAAGGTTCACTGGAAGCCCTATATTTAGTGGCCCTCTCGTTCTTTTGCCCAATATTATTCCCTGGTGCAGTGCTCTGCTTTTCTGCACCAGCAGATGAGTTACTATCATTCACAGCTTCTGTTGTTACCTTGACTTCACTAATGGAGGAAATGGATGGAATCGGGGTTGTGGCAGGACGGCCAACTCTTCCAGCTCCAGATGAATGCAGAGTAGTTGAGCTTCCATTCTGAGCTTGCTGAATTTGGTTAGACTCTTCCTGGGAAACCATGCTACTGATACCAGCTGAAGCAGGTCTTAATGGGGTTGGAGTGCTGCTACCACCACTATTGTTAGGTGTCAATGATATAGCGGTCATCTTGACAACGTTAACTGAGCTGACATGTGGAGTGGGCATCACTGTTTTTATAGGGCTGTTAGTAATAAGGAGTGTTGGGGGGGAACGAAGAGTTATGCCGCTTGTGGCAGAGGGTTTGGGGAGAATCTGGGCATATCTGTGCCTGGCTAACCTGTCACCAACAGGACTGGCAGGAATATTCTGCGGAGTTTTAGGGGACTGCTTAACAGGCTGGGTTACCACTTGGAAATTCACTGGTAACACTTTTCCCTCTGTTGTTGCAACTGGACTTGGAGAAGTCATCAGCTGTCTATTCCTCTGAACCTAAAAACAAACAAACAAACAAAAATATTTTGAGAATTTATAAGGCAACAGTACATAGAGGAAAACATTCCCAAAAGTCATTTCAAAATGAATAGTGTATAAGACAAACAACAGCATGTCAACATTCTGAGATTAATATCAGTATATTAACAGAATGAATTACCGTGATGGGGCTTGGTACTGCAGCCACCACAATACCTATTGCAGGCTGTGAGGACAACAAAGCTGGACTTCCAGAGGTGATACTAGATCCAGGGCCTGGTGTGCCTGCTTCAGCTCTTCTGGCTTGGGCATCACCTGGCAATGGAGAAGTAAGTTTCTGTTCTTGCTGTTTCTTCTGAATCTTTCGCTGTAGCTGCTGTTTGGTGTCAACAGAGGGTGAAGGGAGAGTCTTCATTTGGGGCTGGAAGGAGTTGGTGTCACCAGTTGGCACAAATGCAGAGGCCGGGGTGGGCGTTTTAACACCTAGTAAGATCCACAAAGTATATGAAAAATTTGACATGGCATTAAACAAGGTTTAAAAATGCATAAATATCACACATATCTTGGTGTGGATCATCAGTATGACTAGTCCTTGCCTGTTGGGGTTCCAGTCATAACAGTTAGTGCAGCCATGGATTTAGTGCCAATGTAGTGGCTGTTGAGTAAAAAGCGTGCTAAATCCTCCACACTGTCAAACTGGCGGCTCAGAACTTTCTGTGCCCATTCACACACTAGGCCACAGGCTGCAGAACGCATCTCATCCTCAGCACTGGGAGACTGACCGGTTGGCTCCAACAGCTCACACTGAGGAAAAACAGAAGTTTGTTAATTTTGGCAGCTGATTTGGATTTAGTAGTTTTTTGGGCAACAATGCACAACAACTTTAGTTTGAAAAAAGTTTCAGTTTAGAAAAACTACAGCAATTCAATCATTTTTTAAAATTATCTATCTAATAAAATCCTGAATAGGTGTGGGTGTAACTATACACTCTGGTAATGATTTGATTCAACTCACGATACCAATTCAATTCTCAGAATATTTTGAACTTAGATGAAGAAAAATTACAAACAGAGGTTTAATATTGTAAACAAAATGTACTACAGGTTCACTGTGTCTTAACAATAAATAAATACATTTATAAATACTCCCAAAAATTTGACTGAATACAACGCCTGTGACCTGGGAAAAACGATCAACTGAAACGTACAGGTAATGAGCTCAGTAGCAGCACATGAGGCATCATGTTAACCAGAAATAGAGCTATAAAAGCAGCTAAATGCCCGTTTCTTGGGCACTATAGACTGCAGCGGCAACAGTATAAAAAAACTTCTATATTAGCTTTTAAAATAGAGGTATTTTTACATATAATGCATGTCAGTTGTTGTGACCCGGAGCTATCCCAGTGTGTGTTCTATATATTTTAACTTTTTTTTTGTGCGCGTCTGGCCCGCCTGGCCCGCCTGACATTGGACTATGTGTAATGTGGCCCGTTACCTAAAATGAGTTTGACGCTCTTGGCTAATGGGCAGATATCTGTGAGTAGGCTGTTCTAATTAGATTTATTTTTAGATTATTTACCATTACACAGTGATGAATTGCATTCAAGTCAGAGTACACAGAACAACTCTGGCACTGAAAAGAGCAAGACAACGCAAAAGAGATCAAACCTCAATAAACTAAAAACTAGAAGGAATTCACATAAGTTTTTCTTGAAATAAACCTAAGAAAAAATACATAATTCACAATACACACGTCAACTAGTAGTATCTGTTACTAGTAGTGTAGAGTGTAACTTGTCTCTGGCTTCTGTCTTTTGTGGAATATGGATGAACTAGCAGTTTTTTTATTATGTTTTGGATACCAGTAATTGTTCAGATCTCTGGCAGTCTGCTGGTCTGGCTGTACGTGCATAATACACATCATTTTTCTCCCTTCCTATAGCCTTTAACCACTTTTAGCTTTCGTCTCCTTATATTTACTAGGTACAAACCCTATTCTATGGAATTGTTTTCAGTAAGCCCTATGCTAGTATGTTATTTGTTATGTGATGCGAGGGCTATCACAAAGCTGTGTGCTAAAAATTGTTGTGCAATATTACATGAACAATGAATCAAATAATAGTTTGCATCTAGTGACAGTGTACATTTGTGTTTTTTTGTGTGTTATACATTATATAAGAAAGTTTCCCCAATTTCTCCATAAATCTAACAATTCTTGGTTTGTTAAATATAATATTAGTGGAAAAACACCTTTGTTTCTGAGATCTGGCTGATTAACACTTACCCCATCTCCTGATTTATGCAAGTCCAGGTTGGGCAAAGATGGCATATGCACAAAAGCTTTTTTCCTCAGTCCACTATAACAGTATGTGAGAAGCTGTTAAGTATCATACCATAAAAACGCTTTTGGTCAAAAACCACTACACAGATCTGTAACATTTGGAGACTATATAGATACACATTAGACAGCATACAGCAGACAAAAAATTGGCATGTATCAATTCTGAAAAGGATATTTAGATTTTCCTCGCATTCCAAGGCGACGTGCTTTCATGTTTGGAAAGACATTTTTCATGATTTTTCCAAAATCAGCAGCACTTAGAGGATGGTAGCCAAGATTGTCACAATAGCTCCTGTAATGCAAACCCAAAAATTAATTAACTGAGCTTAAAGTAAGTTAGAAGTTAGAAAACTGGAATCAGTGTCTCTTGCACAAACAGGATGTCTCACGGTCATGAATAAATAAAACCCCCTTGAGTTTAATGGTAACCAAAAACTGAATAAACCTATTTTCAGCTACGTTATCCTGTATGATGGGGGTCAACTGGCAGAACCGTAGTCCAGCAAAGTTTTTCAGTGGACCGAATAGAGCACTCGAAAAATACTGCAGCAGTGCTGATTTAAAAAAAAAATAATAATAATTTTTTTTTTTTTTAAAACGTGCCTGTTGTCCAGTTTTCAAAACATGATCCATTGTGGTTTGTGTAGCAGATGCCATAAAATAATTATGGAAATTATTTTAAAGCTTGTACCAGAGAATAGCTACAGGGCTAAAGAAATTAATTCTGAAAAGTTAACATTTTCACAGACTCATGGATTTGTCATTTTAACTACTCTTTCTGGCTTGATATTGCTTGTTAAAAAAAATTAAATAAAATTTAAAAAAATAAGACGACAAAAACAGAACAGACAGAAGTATGTGTTTATTCTTCCCACTTCAAATTCAAAGCACGTCAGTTGAGTTTGTGGCATTAGTCAAAAGTGATAGCATGAAGTTCCACTATGAACTAAATCAGTGACTTTGTACTGCCTTATTTATGCCATAAACTAAAATTGCCATAAACTACTCACTAACAGTTAAACATTAAAAGGTAACTTGTTGCCATTCAGTCATGGCAGGTCCTTATTTGGACCTTTGTCTTTGAAGAAATATTACATAACAGGACCTTTACAAATTTTAGTTCAACACGCCTGCTCAACCAGTTTAAGCCTCATGGTGTGTGCATTTTACACTCCTTTACATTCCAATACAAAATATGCTATCTTAATAAATCATAATTTTTTTTCCCATAATTGCACACCAGGTGTCTTAACATCACAACTTGTAAGTAATGTGAAGTAATAAATGAATTTACACTTACTTGTACTCATCATAAACCTCTTGTTTTGGCAGTGAGGTCTCCGGATGCTCCTCTAAGTGATTCCGAATCCAGTTGAAAGCGTACATCTGTTGGGTCCGACTGGATGACATGGAATTCTGGTCACTAGAAGAGAAATAGGGAAAATAAATGGTTTTCCAGAATCCAGTATTACAGATTTGTCTCTGCTTGTAGGTCTCGTTTATATGCCATGACAAGACAACTGTTTTTAGTTTGTTTCTGACTTAAATAGAGTTGTAAAATTTTAGTACCATGTTGCAGGACTTGTAGACCCCCTCTGATTTTCAGTCCTATTGGACATCATGGTGAGAATTAGGGATTGCAGTGATGAATAGATATGGGGAAACAAATGACAAAACACAGGATGCTGGGTATTGCAGTGCCAAAAAATTTGCAAAATATTGTTTTTAGTGGCATGATAAGATCATGAAGATTCATACAGTAATGGAAAAAGCATATGAACGACAGGGGGAAAGAATACACAGAAATAATATCACTACATTCATGATGGATGGTATTCAGATTATGTGTGTGCACATAAAGAGAGCATAACAAACAGCCATGATAAAGACAGTGGCAAGTGCAAGATAAGAGATAATGAACATAAGCTAAAATGTAAACTAAAAAGAAAAGGAGGAATGAATGATAAAAGTATTTACCAACTGCAATATAATCATTTTTTTGAGTATGAACCTACCTTTTGTCATTACCACTGCTGGGACCAGAAGGCAACTTAAGGTAGAGGTAGAGTTTTTCAATGTCTGTAAACTTCTCAACATCTTGCTGTATGAGAAAGACATAAAACAGGGAGAGAAGAATAACTGAGCAATGAGAGTTTCACTTCCTTACATGGAAACAAATTCATTCTATTCATGGTTAAACCTTTTGAAATACATATAAAGTAAATCTTACAAAGTAATTAGCCCTTCTGCAAAAAACACTTTCTGAGATGTTACAACAGCATTATCTAATCAGGCTATATCTAAGCTATATCTTTACAAGGTGCTCCTTACATACAAAATACATACAAATATTTCTCTGCAAGCCTGATTTCGTACAATGCCATTCCACTATCGGCTAGAGGTGGGCAATAGGACGATATGATCTCGACATCAAAACATCAGGATATGCTTTTCTAAGTGTCATCATTAATGTCAGATGCCAATGCTTTAATAACTCTGTTACTCACTGTGGAAAGCAACTGAATGGACACAAACAAATTTGTACCATTTTATTTTCTTCAGTAGATACTTCAATTTTCATAAATGCTGGATAAAAATCTCAGAAAATACAGCTGTCCCTGTTGGACCTTTACTAGCAAAACAATATAGTCATATACATCATGTATTGTTAAGATGTCAAAGTATCATGATAGGATATTTTTTCCATATTGCCCACTACTGCTCACCTTCTTTGCTCCTCCAACCCAGGAGTTCTCAACTCCAGTCCTCACTGGGCTGCACAGTTTGAAGGTGTCCCTGCTACCGAAAACTGGATCAACTGATTATTAACCCTTTACTGAGTTGGACTAGGCGTGTTGAGGTTAGAGAGAACTGTGCAGGGAACAGGATTCTGAGGACTGGAGCTAAGAACTTCTACTCTACATGACTGTTCGCCTGTTTCAGTTTCAGGTAAAGCTGAAGGTTGAGCATGTTGTCTCTGTTGCTCCAGGGCTGTAAATTGTCCTTCATTTATCCTTTTGGATCCCCACAATTAATATTTATAAGCCTCCGAGTCCACACATGGTCAGTGCAAAAATGCATTTTATACTATTTACCCATTTATTTTAATTCTCTTGCATCTAATCTTTTACTGAAGTGTAAATTATACAATGTCCTTGTACAATATTACAGTGAATATAAAAAGTCCACATACCCGTTAAAACTGCATAAAATTGTAACGTTAAAGATTGAGTGAAAAACAATCAAAAACATTTTAAGGAAAAATAAAAAGTTACAATAACCTGGTTACATAAGTTTGCACACCCTTTTATAACTGGGGATGTGACTGTGCTCAGAATGAACCAATCAAATTCAAGCTCATTTTCAAAACTAATTATCATAAAGTTGTCATCTATGAAATTATTCTGATTAACCCCAAATAAAGACCAGCTGTTTCTGTAGGATTTTCTTCACATCATCTTGGTTTCCTCTGACTTCTGAAGCCATTGACTGCAAAGAGCTTACAAAGCCTGTACAGGGACCCACTGTTGAAAGGAATCGATCAGGAGAGAAATACAAAAAAAAAAAAAAAATGCACATCACCAAAAGAACACCATGCCCACGGTGAAGCACGGTGGTGGCAGCATCATGCTTTAGGGCTGCTTTTCTTCAGCCAGAACTGGGGCTTTTATTAAGGTGGAGGGAATCATGAATGGTTGCAAATACCAGTCAATTTTAGTGCAAACCCTTCAGATGTCTGCAAGTAAGCTGAAGATGAAAAGGAATTTCACCTTTCAGCACGACAATGATCCAAAGCATACATCCAAATCAGCAAAGGAATGGCTTAACCAAAAGAAGATCAGTGTTTTTGAATGGCCTAGCCAGAGCCCAGACCTGAATCCAACTAAAACTCTGTGGGGTGACCTGAAGCGGGCTGTGCACAGGAGATGCCCTTACAATTTGACAGATCTACAATGTTTTTGCAGGAAAGAGTGAGAAAATATTGCCTAGTCAAGATGTGCCACGCTGGTAGACTCTTACTCAAACAGACTGAGTGGTGTAATAAAATCAAAAGGTGCTTCGGCAAAGTATTAGTTTATGCAACTAGGTTATTGTAAGTTTTTTTAGTCTTTCTATTTTTCCCTAAAATGTTTCTGATGGTTTTTCCCTTAATTTTTATACGTTGTAAATTCACATTGAAGGTGGAAAAAGTTCTGATGTGATTTAACTTGGTTTCATTTTTTTTACATCACAAAACCTGCCATTTTAAGTCTTTATACCCTCTATGTTTTTTTTTTCTTTTTTTCTTTTTAAGATCTACTTTGGTTTATCCTAAACTGATTTAACCTCAATGTACAGCACGGCAACATTTGCTGTTTTATAAGCGAACTTCACTTGACATCATCCTAATGTTCAGATTTTCTAGGTTTTAACATTCTGAAGAAAGAGCAGACATCAGGCGACAGAGGACTAAAATGTGCCGGTATCCGACATAAACAAATCCTGAGCTGCTGTGTGCCGGTTGCCATGTAAACCCTGACAGCAAGTACGCATGTCAATTCTGGCAAGCTGGCAACGCGTCTTTTCAGCACGAGCTCCGCCTCACCCCGCTTTGATTGGCTTGTGTGAATGAATTCATTTCAGCTCTTCCTATTCCATTTGTCTCTATGTTGCTAGGGGAAACCACCGCTCATGAATGGGTTGAGAATTGTCAACCAATGAGCAGTAAATAAAAAAAAAAAATAAAACAAGTGACTAGCCTGGTCAAAACATACTACCTATTTGAAAGGACTGATGTGTGAATAATTTGCTTCCTTCATTACTGAGGTCTTAGCAGTAGGCTTCCATGGATTCATCTGCACAATGAGGATGAATGGAGAACATCTCTGAGCATGTCAGGCTTTGAGATTTATGATCTGCAGTGGTATGGTCTGCATCTATATTAATTTGACAGACAAGAAGACAGCCCTCTTTTACAGACATTGAACAGGCAATTATCCATCCATCATTGTGAGGTGGTCTTTGTAAAACATCTCAGCATGAAAAGGCTACATGACACAAAGACAGTCCTACTGTATGAACACAGATGTGTGGCCACAGGTTGTACAGCTATTAAATAATCACGTAAGGGTGTTTATTTGATAAACAGTATAGTAATCAGAGCTTTTTTTAATATGGTCTTTTCATTTCAGTGTCAGTGTCAAGACAGCTGTGTATCAGTGCCTCATTAGTTTAAGAAGATTTATTAGGGGAAAGTGTCCAAGTCAGTTATACAACGTAAACCACACAGAGTCTGGGTTTGACGTACACAACACTGAAGGCTAAACTGAACGAGTCTGCATTAGTGGCCTGGCAGAGAATCAGCAGGAATGTTGTGATGTTAATGAGCCATCGAGTCCAAGCTGGGTATCTGGTGTCTTTTAAGTCTTAGGTTGTGGGTGGCTAGAGGGTGAGGGGTTGGCATTTCAGCAATCGCAAACTGAAATAGGATTCCTAACTGAACAAAATATCCTGCTCAAGTTTGCACCACCCCTGCTGTAAGTCCTAATTCTCTCACTTTCCAAATTATTTTTCCTCACAGATAAAATGCAGGACTCCTGGAAAGTGGATCATGAACTGGTGGTAATGATAGGAATATGAGGAGAAGTTTATTACTATCAATAAATGACCCGCCACTATGTTTAACAACAGAGAAAGCGAATGACGTCCACTGATTAAATGCAGCCTTTCTGCACTGTAAAAAGGGAAAACATATACACAGTTTGTGATCAATCACAGATTGTTTCTTCATGAAAAATAGATCTAGGGTTTAAAATTCAATTAAACTGCTTTGTTTCAGGGGTTCAGTGAAGAATGTTAAGACTACCCAAGGGTTAAAGCAATAAACCACGAGAGGGCATGCGCTATTACGGGTAAAGGTGTTCTTAGGAACGAACCAAACAAAAACATGATAAAATTTAATTCAGTGTTCAATTAAGAATTTAATTTATTATTACTAATATTCACAATAAACAATTCTTTCTCCATGTAATGCAGTCTGTTAACAGTAAGCTTTGGTTGCTAAGCAACATAATGGACAAAGATTAGGGCATACTATGGAGAGAACAAGGGATTTCTTGGTTTAAAACCAGGTGCATTAATATGAAAATCAATTATTGTGACGTGGTCACAAACACGTATATCAAGTATTTTGCGACTAGATTTTGAAAGGAAACTTCTCTGAATATAAACTAATGTCATTTTGTAGATATCAGATTACTAGCGTGGCATGTCTAAAGGCCATTTCACAACAAATGTGCTTCTTCTTCTTCAAATGTTTTTAAAATCCTCTCAAAATGCTTGAGAAGCGCGTCACATGGCAGTAATGCTCCTATTTTAACTAGTGTCTCAATACACGCTGTATCAGAGGACCATAAAAAAATTAGCCATGCTTGTTTATATAATTAATCTCTATTTTTTTTCTCCTCACACACAGAAGTGAAGCGGAAACTCCACTGAAATCACACAATCACACTCTTTATACACTGTGAACTTCATGTAAAATCACATTCTCATGGATAATCTGAAATAAATTAGCTGTTTATGCGCTGACCCTGTCTCATGTTACGACTTTGATGATTATAATCACGATTCTAACACGATTATACATTTGGGTGTGAGTTTTCTTAATAAAAATGAAATGCGCTGTTGAGCTGGTAGTAGATTGTACAAAACACTGTACACAACGCTTGCGTGGTGAGTGAGATGTGGGGCAGCAGTACAATATCATGGCATGTTAACTAGCAGATAGTTAGCATCAGTGTTTAATAAGGCTTGATTTTCCTGCTCAACCAAATTTTAAGCTTGTACAGGATTAAGATGATGTCCTTCACTCTACGTCCATTAGGAAGCTGTACAGTCAGCACCGGAATTATTGGCACCCTTCAAATGATTGTATAAAATAAACTTCACACACGATGGCCCTTAATCATTGACGGTGTGTACTGTCAAATCTGATCGTAAGGCTCACATCTGGTCAGAGTGCATGCAAGTCTGAGCATAACATTTTAACAACCTGAAAAATGCTTGACTTTCTGTAAAGGAAGTGGAGAGAAAATACATTTCAGTGAACCTGAGTAAGAAATACTTGTGTTCAAGAGTGCTGAAAAAAAACTTAGTTTCTGAAAGCCTCAAAAATAGCAGAGATGATGATCACAAAATGAAACACTGAGATACTTGAAATAAAATCAATAAATGAACAGTTTAAACAAAGAAAGAATGTTTCAAGAGATTTGTCTTTTGCAATCCTTTGTTTTTATTAATGGTATCATGTAGGCGTATATAGTCAGTTATGGAAGTGTGTTCATGATCACATACAGAACTGAATGGTTTTCCAGCCTCACCTGCAGCCAGTTTTGTGAACTCTATTTATAGCTAGGTTTTTACTCATTTTAATACACAAAAGTCAGATTTAACCAAAGTCAGATTTAATTAAAGCTTTATTCATAAATAGAGACAATGTTCCATCCTGAACTCCCACCTGGTACAGCTCTAAGATGCTGGATAAAGAGTATAATGAGCTCTTACCCAGCTAAGGATGAGGACTAATGAGCTGATACAGACTTACATCCATGCTTCCTAATTCACATTTACAAATTACATGCTGACACTCAACCACACTAGCTACAGTACACTTTAATATGAGGTTCTGCATATGCAGATATGGTTATTAATGTTATTTTGTATTTTTGTTGTTATTACTTGTACTACTCTACTTACTATACTTAGGGTATTCTAGTCAACGAGCTGCTATGTGTTTTCAGACGGAGAACACTGGGTCATCACGCGGAGGCATCTGACCCCCGTCTGAATGGTAGATGACGTTATTTATGTAAAATGATACAACTTACTCATGTTCTTGGTCAGTCTGAGGTAGAAAAGACATTCCAGCATTGAATAGCAACAAGTTGGTAAAACACTACCCGGGCACATAAACACAACTTGCACAAATTCCACGTTGAAATAAATAAACACCATCAACCATATTTTCCAACCAAGGAATAGCTGGAAAAGGGATAAGTTTGTGTGAAGACACAGAGCCACAATGTTTGCTGCTAACGAGCTGCTATTGTAGAGCAATACCTAAATTAAAATTTATATTTAAAAAAAAAAAAAAGAAAAGAAAAAAACAACCTTGTTCACTGATGTTCTAAGGCTTGCAAAAGTTAATTTATTTATATAGATATATACATTTTAAAAAATATATTGAATTCCAAAAAGGAGAAGAAATATTCAAATATGAAATTTTTTTTTTTAACATTTTAAACATCCAGTCAGTTTGTAGTTATTTAAAAAAAAAAAAAAAAAAATTCTACTAAAAAGATATCACGATGTCCACAATATTATTTGTGGTGATGAGAATTGCTCTTCCGAATGATATTCTGGACACCCACGAAAATTTTCTTTCTCACGCCCTGTTAATACATTACAACTAAATATGGCTTCACATGCTCATAACTGTTGCTTTAAATAGAAACTCACTTGAAGTCATTCGAAGCTATACGTATTACACAGATGGATTGGAATCATTTTTCTTAAATGATCTTGAATGGTTTTTCTTCTGGCATGCTGGCACTTTGGGAATGTGGCTGGTGTTTCATAAGACTTTCTGCCTCTACTTACTCTTAATAGTAATAATAGGGGAAGTGGTAGCTCAGTGGTTAAGACGTTGGCCTTCTGATGGGAAGGTCGAGAGTTCAAATCCCAGCACTGCCTTGAGCAAGGCCCATAACCCTCAACTGCTCAGTTGTATAAAAATGAGATAACTGTAAGTCACCCTGGATAAGGGCATCTGCCAAATGCAATAAATGTTAATAGTACCATGGTGCTGCTGAATTCGTGATTCTGATTGGTCAGAAGGTGTCCAGTTATAGAAAATTAATCAACATCTTCTGAACAATCAGAATCACGAATTCAGCAGCACTGTTATTGTTTCTATATACAACAGCTGATTCACAGGGACATGTATGGTGGATGCTCCACATAACGACATTCCTGTACGTTTCCTGCCGTAAATGTAACTATAACCTGATAATACATATGGCATCATTCTTTAATTAATTAATACAAACGTCATTTCATATATTTCATCAGTGTTTCTTTAGTAATTGGGAATTTAATATTCAGTACATAACATAATTTGTTTTGTGCAAATTTGTTCATTTTCCGTCCAAGTGGGCATTCGTATCATTTTTTTTTTTTTTTAATTCATTCACAGCTTTCAAACATTGTCAAACGTGAGGGGAGCCTTTTTCTCCCTCTAAGATCACCGCTCTTCAGATTCTTGCATGTGGTTATGTGGTACATGTGGTACAAGGGGGGACGGTCACACTTTGTTTTACATAACATTTGGCTGAGTGCAAACGCTGCAGAATCGACACTCATCTTGAGTCGAATTGTACTGACAAACAAATCAAGCTCACAATTTTAATATCATAACTTGTGTTTCCATGTGAGTAATATTTCGATTTGTAATCATTATTGTGTAGGAATGCCACAAACACCAGAATGTCCCTGGATGAAGCATGTTTATTAACTGCTGTGTTCTGAGCTGTCTTACCTTATCCGGTCTTCCAGCTTTTATTGTATTTTTACAGTCATATTTTCTGTCTCATCAGAAAAATATGACCTCATGGTATTTTGACCAAAGGTTGACACTTTGTATGACAACATCGATGGTTTGAAAATGACTGTACATGGTCTCAAATGAATGACTAGTCTACAAGACGAACATTTTCTCATTTCAAAACAACACGTCATGAACCATGTGAATTATGCAGCCTTAGGCAGTGTGTAGTGAAGCTATTTGAATAAATTAGCTTGTAAGTAAACCTTTTTTAATAAATGCTACATTATTTAAATTTAATAGCATACTCAGTATACATTTTAAATATTAAAACCAATAAAAAAATGTACAGAATACTGTCACTGTTAGTTTGGGTGTCTCATTTAGCTGACATGAGCACTTAATATTCTCAGGCTGTGACAGATAGTAGTAGTAGGATTAGATGACACAAAAATAAATATTTTTAAATAAATCTGTTAATCGAATATATTTAAAAAAATAATACAACTAACTGATTAATTGAAAAATTACTCAATAGATTAATCAATTATCAAACAATAATTAGTTGCAGCCCTAGGATGAATACACCTAAACACAGACCAGCGATCCATGGAAAAACTTGGATTTAGAACATTTAGACAGGGAAGACAAAGGTATTTGTGAATTCCCTAAAATATGGTCTTCAAAAGAACAACGCTAGTTTACATTAGGCCTCAGTGTACTTTAGGCCAGAGTCTACATTGGGCCTCAGTGTACTTTAGGCCAGAGTCTACATTGGGCCTCAGTGTACATTAGGCCAGATTCTACATTAGGCCTCAGTCTATGTTGGGCCAGAGTCTACGTTAGGCCTCAGTCTATGTTGGGCCAGAGTCTACGTTAGGCCTCAGTCTATGTTGGGCCAGAGTCTACGTTAGGCCTCAGTCTATGTTGGGCCAGAGTCTACGTTAGGCCTCAGTCTATGTTGGGCCAGAGTCTACGTTAGGCCTCAGTCTATGTTGGGCCAGAGTCTACGTAATAATATCATCATGAAACATTAGGTCTGAACCTTTTGTGTATTCCAATGTAGTTTCTTTAAAATAAATAAATAAATTAAAAAAAAAAAAAAAAAAAAGAGCCATTGCAGTGGAGTATTAAAAGGTGTTACTGTTAAAATGTAATAATTATTTAAATGCCGTCACTCATTAAAGCTTCAAGAAACCTCTCTGGAGGTAAATGAAGGTGTTAGTCTATATGTGAAGTAACATTTGGAACACACTTTCTGTAAATAGCTTATACAGCACAGAATCACCAAGATCAAAATGTTTTATAACATGCATATTTGCTATGATTCAACTGACAAGTGCATGGCAAGAGATATCAACTGGCTGACAACCAACAAATGATAGCAGTTACTTACCAAAATGCTGTCCACTTTTGATTGTACAGATTTGCTGAAAGACAAAATGACACAAAATGGTCATTAATGGTGAATAAGAAATACAAGTAGTTCAGTGGTTAAGGCTTTGAGTTACTGATCAGAAATCCCTAAAACTGTCTCAAGTGTAATTCACTTTGGATAAAAGCTTCAGTCAAATGAGTAAATGTCAGTGCATTTCTGCTGAGTTTAAGTGCAGAAGATCACTGTGCTGAGTTATATGCGAGGTGAAATATTCTCATTGTGTCCCCTGATTTATGACTATAATTACATAGCAACAAACAGAGCAGAGACAGGTGGATATGCTGTATGACTCATGTACAGTACTGTGCAAAAGTCTCAGGCGCATGTAAAGAAATGCTGGAATGCAAGGATGCCTTCAAAAACAATGAAATGAAACACCTGACATATGAAAATTCTACTATAAAGAGCGGTAAACAGTAATAAATTAAAGTCAATGTTTTTCCTGACAACCACTTGCCTTTAGAAATGCATTAGTAGTCTCGGGTACACGACTTACAGTTTTATAAGAACATTGGCTGGCCAGTTATTCTAAGCATCATGGTGAACCTGCCACAGTTCTTCTGGAGATTGATTGTCACACTTGCTTCTGGTTTTGCAGGTACTCCCTGACAGCCTTGTGTTTTTATCTGAAAGGAGTTATTATATACTATATGGCCAAAATTTTGCGGACGCCTAACCATCACACTCATATGTGCTTGTTGAACATCCCATTCCAGATTTAGTCCTCCTTTTCTTTTATAATAACCTCCACTCTTCTGTGAAGGCTTAGATTTTGGAGTGTGGCTTTGGGGTTTTGTGTTCATTCAGCCACAAGATCAATAGTGAGATCAGGCACTGATGTTGGTGAGGAGGTCTGGGGTGCAGTCGCGTTCCAGTTCATCCCAAAGGTGTTCAGTGGGGTTGAGGTCAGGGCTCTGTGCAGGACACTCGAGGTCTTCACTCCAAATCTTGGCACCCCATGTCTTCATGGACCTCGCTTTGTGCACATTAAATCTTAACGCTACAGCATATAAAAGACAATGTAGACAATTGTGTGCTTCCAGCTTTGTGGCAACAGTTTCGGGAAAGACTCACATATGGGTGTGATGGACAGGTGTCCACATACTTTTGGCCATATAGTGTATATTATGTTGTTTACTGACGTACAAAGGTTTTTGTGTAAAATTTAAAAAAAATAAAAATTGCTGTTTTTTTTTTAACTGATGCAATAATGCAAAAGACAAACACTTTTAAAAAATAAGATGCCTACTGTGACTTTTGCAATGTACTGTGTATATGCTTAGTATTTTATTTGTGTGTGTGTATATATGCATACACACACACATATATATATATATATATATATAATGTTTGTGTGTGTGTGTAAATTGCTAGCTACATTACAGCCTATTAAAGTGAATGGGGCTAAATGAATAAATAACCCACACCCGTGCCAACCCTAATCGATGGAGGCCAAACTACACCTCTGGTTAAATAGCTCAGCAGACTTGCTGACTATCTGATCACCTAAATCTGCTGCACTGATCCCCTAAAGACAGTTTTTGGTTGCTGTTGTAGTATTAGATTTAAATATGGGTCAGTCCTGGTGCTTGGTGTTTTGCAGGTTGTAGGCGCGTGCTCGCGCGTCCCCGCTCTAGCCGCTAGGAGACACGGCTAAGCTAACTGAAGCTGCAAAGCTACAAGACGAGAAAAAATGCTGTTTTTTTCCCCCCTTTCTTTCTTTCTTTTTTTTTTTTATTTAATGGGATGCTAGCGCGCTAAATCTGTCAACATGTTTTGGCAGAGGCTAGCGCGCTAATCCGGCTAACCGTAGCTAAGCTAAGCCCGAGGAAACAGACGCGGTTTCTCACCAGATCGAGTTCTTGATCTTGTCGTAGTGCAGCGCGGTGGCCTCGGTGCCCTGCAGCCCCGACAGCGCGCCGGGGAGAGACGCCGGTCCGCACAGAGCACCCTGCTGCAGCTGACCAGCCTGCTGTTGTTGATCATCGGCCATCACGGTGAGCTTGTTGCAGGGAGGAGGAGGAGGTGGAGGTGGAGGAGGTGGAAGAGGAGGAGGAGGAGGGGGTGCGAGCTTTAACATGTAGGCCTCATCAGAGACCTGCGCGAGAGCGAGAGCGCCGAGCAGCACTCCGGGTGCGCGCAACACCCGAGCTGTTTGCTCGTCCAAAAAATCAGGCTGTTCTTGCACGGAAGGAACGTTTCATGACCCGATGCTTGGCTTGGCTTGGCTTGTTTTCAAAGCATGAAGAGGAGACGAGCGAACACAAGGGAAAAGGGGGGGGTTAAAAAAAAAAAAGCGACTATTCCACTGCAGCACAACAGCACGGCGGCTGCCGCCACGGACAGTGCTGCTGCGGCCAGGCAGAGGGGGCGCATGCGCACTGCGGGCGTCAGGGCATTTCTGGCGGAAAGCATGTTGATGAGGAGATTTTCCGTGTGTGTGTGTGTGTGTGTGTGTGTGTGTGTGTGTGTGGTTTTTTTTTTTCTTCTTCTTCTTTTTTTTAAGCAAATATTAAACGAAGCCACAGTCGGGCTTTTTTTTTTTTTTTTTTTTTTTTTTTTGCATTTCCATTTCCAGAAAATGTAAACAGACCCGACTAAAGAGAAATATAATTGTCTCTAACAAACACTACCTCCAAAATAGGTCACTTTATAATGCGACAGTAATCCCCTGTATTTTCTGTGTAGTCATCATTATATAGCACCAGACTGTTCCTGGCTGCAAAATGGAAGCATAATTATTCATCTTTTGTTATTCGACTGATATGTTTTTTCCTCCATGTGCCTTCCTGCATCCTGGCACTTACTAAAATGCAGAATGAATGCATGACAGCTGCTCAGTAGACTGCATGCTTTCCAGGAAAAGATGTCTCTGCCACATCATTTTTTAAAGAAAGAGCAGGTTTAGAGAAACACTCTGACTAAAAACACGACCAGACTGGTGTGCTACATGAATGAGTAGACTAGTGTTGTTGTTGTGGTTGTTGTTGTGATGCTCACTATGACCGCTAGTGGGAGACATAATTCTCTCATTCTCACATAAATCACACTGGCACTCAGTCCATGTGAAAGTACCTGCACTTTTACAAACATCATCATACTACTTATTCTGCCTAAAAAACAATACTCACCATATTGAAAATCACAGAATTGTCAGTGGACAATTGATCAATCACACCTATATGTGGTTTTTCAATTTCAAATTCATTCCCCCTTTGCTCTTATAATAAGCTCCACTCTTCTGGGAAGGCTTTCCACTAGATTCTGGAGCGTGGCTGTAGGGATTTGTGTTCATTCAGCTACAAGAGCATTAGTGAGGTCAGGCACTGATGTTGGTGAGGAGGTCTGGGGTGCAGTCGGTGTTCCCATTCATCCCAAAAGTGTTCAGTGGATTTGAGGTCAGGGCTCTATGCAGGACACTTGAGTTCCTCCACTCTAACACTGACACACCATGTCTTCATGGAGCTTGCTTTGTGTACAGGGGCATTATCATGCTGGAACAGGTTTGAGCCTCTTAGTTCCAGTGAAGGGAAATTGTAATGCTACAGCATACAAAGACATTCTATACAATTCTGTGCTTCCAACTTTGTGGCAACAGGTTGGCAAAGACCCTCATATGAGTATGATGGTCAGGTGTCCATAGACTTTTGGCTATATAGTGTATTTTGTTTTAATTTGAGAGTTTATTTAATAATTTCTTTCTTTGTCTGAAATGTATCTGATTTCTGCTGCAATATGCGCATAGTAGGGTCAGAATTTGGCATAAACTACATGAACCTATCCTGCCTTGTGTCACCAGTTAAAGCTTTTGCTGGTGGTGTAATGGTGTAGGGTATGTTGGCACAAATTAGGCCCCTTTATGAGCACAGTATATATGTTACAGCATATCTGAGTAGTGTTGCTGACAATGAACATCTCTTATAGCCACAGTCTGCATATCATCAATAGCTACAATTCCAGGAGGATAACAAGTGCACATCATCTCAAGATGGTTCTATGAACACCTCACCCCAGAAAAATTTGATGGGGGTACCAAATCCTCTTGGAGTGACAGGGAGACGGTAATTAGTCTCAGTCTCCTGGGAAGGGAGAAAGAGTTTCCCAGAAGTTTCTTGTCAGAGTGATAAATAAGGAATGAAAAGTTTGAAAACTTGTGTACAGGGTTGCCAGATCTTCATAAAATGTTCCCAATGGTCAATAAATTTATCCTCCAACTCAAAATATCCTGCTTATATCTGTATACACTGCTTTTATATTCCAATGTCAATAACTATTGCTGACAAATGTATTGTAATACAGAAAGTATCATTATATATTTTAACAAAGAAGTTAACAGCATTCATCATATATACACTGCTCGAAAAAATTAAAGGAACACTTTGAAAACACATCAGATCTCAATGGGGAAAAATATCATGCTGGATATCTATACTGATATGGACTGGGTAATGTGTTAGGAATGAAAGGATGCCACATCATTTGATGGAAATGAAAATAATCAACCTACAGAGGGCTGAATTCAAAGACACCCCGAAAATCAACGTGAAAAAATGCTGCAGCAGGCTAGTCCATTTTGCTGAAATTTCATTGCAGCAACTCAAAATGGTACTCAGTAGTTTGTATGGCCCTCACGTGCTTGTATGCATCCCTGACAACGTCAGGGCAGGCTCCTAATGAGACGACGGATGGTGTCCTGGGGTATTTCCTCCCAGATGTGGACCAGGGCATCACTGAGCTCCTGGACAGTCTGAGGTGCTTGCTGGCAGCGTCGGATGGACCGAAACATAATGTCCCAGAGGTGTTCTATTGGATTTAGGTCAGGCGAGCGTGGGGGCATTCAATGGTATCAATTCCTTCATCCTCCAGGAACTGCCTGCATACACTCGCCACATGAGGCCCGGCATTGTCGTGCACCAGGAGGAACCCAGGACCCACTGCACCAGCGTAGGGTCTGACAATGAGTCCAAGGATTTAACCCCAGTACCTAATGGCAGTCAAGGTGCCGTTGTCTAGCCTGTAAAGGTCTGTGTGTCCCTCCATGGATATGCCTCCCCAGACTATCACTGACCCACCACCAAACCAGTCATGCTGAACGATGTTACAGGCAGCATAATGTTCTCCATGGCTTCTCCAGACCCTTTTACGTCTGTCACATGTGCTCAGGGTGAACCTGCTCTCATCTGTGAAAAGCACAGGGTGCCAGTGGTGGACCTGCCAATTCTGGTGTTCAATGGCAAATGCCAATCGAGCTCCACTGTGCCGGGCAGTGAGCACAGGGCCCACTAGAGGACGTCGGGCCCTCAGGCCACCCTCATGAAGTCTGTTTCTGATTGTTTGGTCAGAGACATTCACACCAGTGGCCTGCTGGAGGTCATTTTGTAGGGCTCTGGCAGCGCTCATCCTGTTCCTCCTTGCACAAAGGAGCAGATACCGGTCCTGCTGATGGGTTAAGGATCTTCTACGGCCCTGTCCAGCTCTCCTAGAGTAACTGCCTGTCTCCTGGAATCTCCTCCATGCTCTTGAGACTGTGCTGGGAGACACAGCAAACCTTCTGGCAATGGCACGTATTGATGTGCCATCCTGGAGGAGTTGGACTGCCTGTGCAACCTCTGTAGGGTCCAGGTATTGCCTCATGCTACCAGTAGTGACACTGACCCTAGCCAAATGCAAAACTAGTGAAAAACAGTCAGAAAAGATGAGTAGGGAAAAAAATGTCAGTGGCCTCCACCTGTAAAACCATACCTGTTTTGGGGGTCGTCTCATTGTTGCCCATCTAGTTCACATGTTGTTAATTTCATTAACACCAAAGCAGCTGAAACTGATTAACAACCCCCTCTGCTACTTAACTGACCAGATCAATATCCCAGGAGTTTAATTGACTTGATGCTATACTCTGATTAAAAAGTGTTCCTTTAATTTTTTGGAGCAGTGTATAGTTAATAGGTTAAATAAAAAGCCCATCTTGCTGAGTTAGATCAGCTGAGCATGTGCTGCTCAATAGATACCCATTTATGTGGCTGATGACAATTCAAACTGGATTGTTTTCAACCCATTCATTTCCCTGTCAATCTCTATTTACCACTTCTCATCTAAATTCAGAAATGTCATATCTGAGCAGTTGGTGTTTTTCGAGCTGTAGCTCTTGCTATGAGCTGATTTACTCAAAGAGTGAAACTGGTAAACTTTTGCCTGGTTGATAATCAGATATTGCAAATATTGTCAAGTATTACTAACAATTATTCAAATGGCATTGCAATGTTATTTCTTCTGCTACATCTGCTTTCTCAGATTCATATTAAAAGCCACAACTGTGTGCACATTATGAATGAGATCAAAATGAGAAACCATTTTTGGTTTCTGAACTATTTTCTGAACCATTTTTCTTACCACACTGTCCTCAGAACCTTGAGATTTTAAAACCTTTTAATCTAATCTTAAGAAGATTACCTTAAACTAAATCCTGGTTGTACATAAAAGGCCTGGAGGGTCCATACTGACTAAAATGTGACATAAATTACACAGGTTGGCAGATTGTATATGAGTAAGAATATATGTGTTTGAATTTAAGTGGTATTTATTTCTGGAAGGAGACTATCATCGACATATGTGTGATTTTTAACATGTTATTAAAAAAGTAATTACACTTTCAGCATAGTTTCAGCACAAAGTGGTTCTGCAGGCTAATAAATGCCCACAAATGTTCTCTTTACACCAATTATATTGATTCAGAAGATTACATGACCACTTTTGGCCATTCAATATACTGTATATTGTGTGCAATATATATTGTGTATATCATTTCAAATAATTCAGATGCGCATAAAATACACTGGGTATTTTAAAATAAATGTAAAAATTGTATTGCTATGAAATTGAAAGAAGGTCAGCAACAATTGGGAAGGTCATGACTTCCACTGAGAATACATAATCAAAAGCAATCTTCTCATGGACGTCACCTCACGTCATGACCTAATGTCATGTTTGCTTCACTCATGATGACTGTAGGAGGTTTACTATTACCATCAGTTGAAAGATTACTATAATCTTGCTGAGGATCTTTGCATATAAACTGGCTGGATATCAAGATTTAGGATGTTTTTAAGCATGGTAAGCCTATACAAAATCTATAATATTGTGTTCATGGGGTGCTAATTTTATTTAATTTTATTTACATTTTATGTTTGTTTCATGAAAGCGTAAGTGTTGCATTCTGTAGCTCCCTTTGCAGAATTCACCACTGTCTCGAAGCATCTTTTCTACTGATACCTGCTTACTTGGGTCACCAGTTCAATAAGAGACAGGTCAGCAGACAGTAAATCAGGGATTAAGTCTTGGTGTAATACCACTTTGAAGAAAACCACCACTGGAAAGACCCAGACAGTGTAAAGTGTGGAACATATAAATAACTTCAGTCCTGCTTCCCCCACCCTGAGCTTAACCACACAGCACGTGCTGGTTTACCTGAAGCTGTCTGAGTCTACAGAGGAAGTAGGTCAGAAGAGGAAACAGGGCACCACTTAATGTCTCTGTGAAAACAGAGATGCTCTTTGGGTATTCTCCACTGTTCTGAGCAGAGTATTGCAAAAATAAAAGCAACTGTCAAGCGTCAAACAACTTGGGGACTTACACACTCATACAATTGTAAGAGATGTGCTAAACATGGTTTGCAGGAAGACCCATAGGTCAGTTTCTTGCACAAATGATTTTCTAGTGTACTACAAAATGCATAGGTCTACTAATATCACCTAGATTTTTCCCCACAGCCAAATTAAATACAAATACAAAGCTGATCAAAATATCCTGAACTCATGCCCCCATCCTGCCCAAAATGGTTTCTCCCAGCGCTGCACTAACCACCCCCATGGATGGTTGTAGAAGTGGTTCAGTCTTGGTTTGCATTAGTGGTGTGGGAGTAAGTGTGAAGTCAGTCTGGGACGTCTGTGAGGAGAGCAGCACAGGTCTGAATGTGCACCTGTATGAATGTGTGTGAGAGGACAGCTTTGGGACACTTACTGCTCTGAGCACAGTTGATAGAACTGAGCTAAAACTGCAGCAGCAGTCATGTTTTGTGCATTTCCTGGCCCAGAGTCAGCCAGCAACTCACACATGTATCACTATAGCAATGGAAAAGAGGTGAGTTGTAAGATTTCTATGAGATGAAGGAAATTCAATCTTTGTGTGTTTATTAGTGTATTGATGTGTGTCGTCTGAGGATGTGTAACATAGGGATTCTTATACTCTAGTCAGCAGGTCTGAGCACATACATGCATAAGTGTGTCTGTGTTTATGTGCACATGTCCATGTCTGTGTGTGTGTGTGTGTGTGTGTGTGTGATTGTATATGATTATTGCACAAGCGTGAGATCTGTCTTAGCGCATGTCAAACCAGACCAGATAGTGTGCTTCCAGGTCAGTAATGCTTTTCACCTGCTTTGTATAAGAAGCCTTGCGAAGAGCAGCACTCATCTAAACTGTGCCATACTTGGTTCAATCAAGGTTTTTTTTTTGTTTGCTCACATGGCATAGCTTCAAAAGTCACAAACCAAATGTGTCTTAAAAGTGCAAGTCCAGCTGTAGTAGAGAGTGAGCCATGAAGTGAAATGCCCCAGTTGGTATGTGGCTGAACTCTGGCAGATGTTTTCCCCAGTGCTCTCCACCCTATTACAACAGCACATAGCCCCCTTCTTTGATCTGCACACATGGTAAGTGCCTCCAGACGGGCATGGATGACACAGAGCAAAAGGAAAAAATTAGTTGCATATGTGCAGGGCTGATTTGGGTTTGAACAAAAATTTTGGGCCAGCTAGTCAGTAAGCTTTGATGAAAAGTTTTATTGAATCCAGGCTTTTTATGCCACGAAACTGTTATTTTGTGTTTTAAAGTGCATTCCTGCGCAGTGCCACCTCGTTTTTCTTGAAAAAATTTTTGTAGTGCTGTTTTCACTGGCACCCACATATGCTTGCTTAGCTTCATGGCTCTAAGGAACCCACTGCTTGACTGCTTTGATCTTTCTCTTATGAAGTACTTTGATATCTGATGAAATTTTGAGTCCTGGATTCAAGCCTTGCCGTGAGACCTCTGCTGTCCTTCTTGGCTGCTGCGATAGGCACCCTGCTTATGTCCTTACCTCTAAGGGGCAGAGAGGTCATGCCATGGGGTGTTAGGATTATTAACGGGTCACTTGGTCAGCCATTGCCGACTGGGGGCAATTGGGTTGATCCTGCACCATATGCTGTGCACTGTGGGTTAGACCCAGGCTTACCCGATCCAGCCAATCATCGCAGGCTTTTTCAGGAGTGTAGCCAATTAAGAGCAGCTCTATGCTTTCTTGGTCAGATGTCTATATGAATGGGACCAGAAGAATCCTCTGTGACCCTAGGGTGATTCTGATCATGGAAGGCCGTTTCCCAGGCAATGCACGTGTCATTCATGAGGTCCAGGCGGGGCAGGGGGTGTAGGTGGTGGTGGGTTGGGGGGCCTCCTGCTCAGCTCCTGCATTGGCCGAGAGAAGAAGAGAGAGGAGGGAAGTGCAATCAAAGCTTAAGGCAGGTGCAAAGCAGGATCAGAGGAGTGTGTGAGTGTTTGGGAAAAACAAATCTATAAATAATCTATCTATAAATAATCTGTAAAAAAAAAAAAAAAAAATATATATATATATATATATATATATATATATATATATATATATATATATATTTAGTTAAAATAATAATAAGTAATTTTATATAGTAATAAGTAATAAGTAAGTTTATATAGTACTTTTCATTTCAAGTCAGAATCTCAATGTGCTTTATATAAAAGACAAACGAATAAAACAATTCTACCTATCTGTACACACACACACACACACACACACACATATATATATATATATATATATACACATATATATATATATATATATATATATATATATATATATATATATATATATATATATATATATATAGAACCACAGTGAAGATAAACAGTAAAAGTCCTCAAATAGTACAACAATTAATCATTAATAAACATTAATAAAACAATCCACAGTCATAAATAGTATGTTTAATGACAGGAAATATGAATAGCTCCGTTTGAACTGATAAGTCTTTAATCTGGATTTAAAAACATTTATATCAAGAACCCAAAAGTGTTTGTTAGTTTGAACCACTTGGGGAAACCCTGAAGCTTCTATTTAGAAACTAGAAGTAGAAATCTATTAGAAAGCTGGAAACCTTTGAAATTTTTTTTTTTTTTTGGTAAAAGAGCAGTTGCATACATTTAATATAGAGGTTATATATGTCCTAAAGCAGAGAATATATGGTGTTTGAAGGCTGTGTGAATCTTTTGGTTGCTCTGTCAAAGAATATAGGACTGTTCCATTACTTTCCACTTCTTTTCCATTCCATATTATTGTTCCATTTCCTTTCCATTGATGCTTACCATTTCAGTATTTTTTTTTGTTTGTTCTTTAATCATCAGGTGTACTCTCCATCTCCAAATGCTGAGGAACTGAAAAGAGATTCTGCTCCATACTCATCATTTAAGCTTCCCAGCACAAGCTTCACAAGCCCATTTTTTGGTAAACTTATCCTTGGTTGTTATATTACCCCACAATGATGACTAATAATTTTCACAGTCTTGTTGTTTACATCTGTGTGGGCGAGCAGAGCTTGCTATTGCTTTATTTTAATTTGAAAATGTTGTGTGCGTGTGTGTGTGCAGTGGAACACAGAGCTCTGCTGTCGGAAAGTGTTTGACTCTCAAGGACGCCTTGGGAGGCAGAACGAAATAAGATAGCTTCTATGTTGTATACACCAGTGCTTTTATAAGGACACACACACACACACAGGCTTTGTTTTCGCAGCTGTTTTGGAGGCATGGTTGGTCCATATTTTGAAAAGAATATCAGACTTTTACAGCCAAACCAGCAATTTTTTTAAAAGTCTTGGGGGAAAAGTGCTGTGAATTGGATCCCTCTTATTAACTATGCTTTCTATTAAGCTTTCAGCTTCTCTTCCACACTGTGGATTATAGCCAAGCATAATATAGCAGAACTCACTGCTTTTAACCTGAGCCAAACAAAACCTACACTTCTGATATGATTGTCCTGTATCTTGACACGTGTTTTGGATGAATAACAATACTAATAATAACTCTTTATATTATCTCTCTGCCTTCTGCTTGTATTTACCTGAGGACAAAAAGCCCTGTGCACTTGTTCGCCTGAATATACTTTGTCATTTTTCTGTCAGATGGGACAAACAGCTCTACAGACCCCTGGAGCTCGGTCAGTGGGATCAGTCCATCAGGTCATGGAGGCATGCTGGGATCCTCATCATCTAGCCAATCACTGTCTGGGAACAATGGCAACCTGCCAGCACATGACCGTCTGGTAAGACGTGACTTTAAAATGCAATTGTGTAGAGCCGTTGAGGAGAGTATTGATAGCTGGAAATGGTAGATTAACCTTAAACAAAAACCATTGCACAGATGTCATTTTGATGCAAAGAGGTCTTTGAAAACTTTAGGTCATGTAGGGTGGCATCTGATCCCATTTAGTCCGCAAAAATACATTGGCAGATGTCAACACTAATGGATATTATTAACAGATAATTGGTGTTTCAATGCCAAGTTTAATTAATTTCATACTTTTTTCATACATTCTCTCTAACTATAAAAAACCCTTTAAAACACGAAATGTTCTTTTTGCTTTTCTTTAGAACATACTACCAAATTCAGCACCACCTGAAGTCAGCAAGTGTCTTCCGCCAATGTCCTCTTTTCACAGAGGAAGTGGCAGTGCTTCACTTTTTGTTTCTTCACCCCATACTACACATGCCAGTTTCACAGATCGGCCCATGGGTGAGCCATCATGCTCATACGACTGAAAAATGATTGACTTATGGATATGATCTTGTGGTAATATGTTGCATATTTGTGTAATTTCAGGTGGTCAGGGGAACACTGTTGGAGGCTCACACACTGGAGATGCTCTTGGGAAAGCCCTGGCTTCTGTAAGAACTATACACCACAACGGCTAGTTTAGCTAAAATTACAGTGTACAGTAAGATCTAGAGAAGGAATGTGAATTAACATAAATGGTTAATGTTTTGGAATATTATGTCTTTGCATATTCCCATTTTTAGGCATTTCCTTCATGTGTCACAGACAGTAATGCATAGCTGAAAAATTAGGCGCTTATAGGATTTAGTTTATGACTGTTACATTATTTCCAGCAAAATGCTCTGAGACCTTGTGAGAAAAGCTTTCTAAAGATGAAGAGTTGTGCTTGTTAAGTTGAAGCATTTATTATATTTAGCTAATGTGTCTATGCATACATGAGATAATAGAAACAAATATATGTTTAAAATATTTATAGACGCTTCATAAAAAGAAAATAATATCAATCACATCAGAAACAAGATTCGGTTAATGCAATGAAGGAAAAGGAAAAGGTACAAAATAATAGATTATTTAGAGATTCCAGACAAAGTAGTTAGAAAATTCATGTATAGATGTATCTGCCTAGATGTATATTTGTATCTAGTTCAGAACAACAAGAATGAAAATTGATTATTACATAATAATCTTATGGACCTAAAATGTTGCAAAGTAGGATTCTTGAGTTGCAAAGATGATGACAATGATATTCATAAGTACCTTTTTCGATATACATTCAAATAAAAAGAAGATACATATGAGGTCACTAAAGTGCTTGCTTTAATCAGTGTCTCCCTGCTGCTCCTTAAACTCTGTATTTTTCCTTTCGCTGTGTCAGATTTATTCTCCTGATCACGCCAATAGCAGTTTTCCATCCAGTTCGTCCACTCCAGGGAGATCATCACCTCTGGCTGCTTCAACTGTTTCAGCAGGTTTTTGCCTTTCAATTTGTCATAGTTCAAACAGGCGAGTTTAGTAAAACATTTTGTAAAATGCATAAGCTGCTTATATATAAGAGCAGGTAGTCAACTGAAGTGAGTGCACATTGTTTAGCATATACACTATATGGCCAAAAAGTATTGTATGTGGACACCTGGACATCACACTGATATGTGGTTCTTCCCCAAATTGTATGATGTAACATTATGATTTCCCTTCACTGGAACTAAGAAACCCAAACCTGTTCCAGCATTACAGTGTCCCAGTGCACAAAGCAAGGTCCATGAAGAAATGGTTTACCAATGTTGGAGTGAAGAACTCGAGTGGTCTGCACAGAACACTGGCCTCAACCCCACTGAACACCTTTGGGATGAACTGGAACTCCAACTGCACCCCAGTCCTCCTCACCCAACATCAGTGTCTGAGCTCACTAATGCTCTTGTAGCTGACTAAACACAAATCCCCACAGCCTCACTCCAAAATCTAGTGGAAAGCCTTCCCAGAAGAGTGGAGGTTATTATAGCAGCAAAGGGGAGACCAACTCCATGTTTATGCCCATGATTTTGTAATAGGCACATATGGGTGTGATGGTCAGGTGTCCATGTAGCATAATAAAGAACATTAGTTGATATAAACAGAGGAACTGGCTCTCATTTATTCATCATTTAATTGTTTTATTTCTTTCAGGAGCATACCAATGGCCTCAATCAGGTGGACAGACAATACTGCCATCCAGTTATGAGAACTCCATGCAGCCGCTGGTAAAGCTTGTTAAAAAAACAGTTCTAGTTAATCTAGGAATAGCTTTCCAAAAGCATTGCAATACAAAGATAATTTATAAATTGTGGAGCCAGCATCCATTTTAACCATCTCTCTATCTGTTAACATGACTTTAAATTTGCAAAGAAATGGGAAATGGGGTTAGATTTGTGTTTTGTGCTGATGCGTATTTGAATTTTGTAAAGACGGCTTTAATATGTTTCAGATCTTCGTGTTAAGTCACCACTTCATGTATATTTTGGATTTTTCAGATGGAGGATAGACTGGACAGATTAGAAGATGTCATTCATGTCCTACGAAACCACGCAGTGGGTGGGATAAATATTAACCCGACCAATGACATCCGCAGTCTAATCGGACTGACACAGCGAGGATCAGTTACAATGAGATCAAACTGCCCTGTCACCGGACTAGTGACAAATGGATTACCAACAGATGTAAGTCCTTGTTTTAATTAACAGGCATTCATAAAAGCTCATAATCATAATTTGTTACAATGAGGAGGTGATTCAAGATCAGAAATGTATCAGTAAAGTTCTTTTTGATCATTTTAAAATGACCTTCTTCTTACTCTTAATGTAATTACTAGTAATAATAAAGTGTCCACGAATAACTAGTTACTTATATTTCAGTCCATAACTGGTCCAAACTGCTGTTATGACACCAGAGATATAAAGTAGTTGGTTTCTAAAATGCAGTACTGGTTGTTATTCTAAGTATATATATATATATATATATATATATATATATATATATATATATATATATATATATATATATATATATATAAAACTAATAAAGTCCCTTGTAGCTCTAGCATTATATTAAATATCAGTGGGCTGCTTAAGGGTTTGAATATGTTCTAAGCACAATATGATTTTTGCACATATAGGTTATGCATTAAATGCATATGCATTAAATAAGACAAGCTTGTTTTCCATGACCGCTGAAGGCTTCCCCTACAATTACAACCTCAACTTTAAAAATACTTACAGGTTAATAGTGGCTAAAAGACATTATAGTTCAGTAACACTTTAAGTTTAATTCAATTAAATTTAATTCCAGGAAAAACTCCCTGAGACAACATGAGGAATAATCCTTGAGAGGAACCAGAATCAAAAGGGAGCCTATATTTTAATAGGTGACAGCTGATAGTGGGATTAAAATTAAATCATTACAGTATGCAGGTGTAGAAGAATAAAGTCAAACAGTACTAAGTGTGTTCAGAGGATGTTCAGTATGAGCATATTGTGAATAAGAGTCTTGAGACGAGCACAGGACAGTCTTTATGATTACAGCAGTAGTTCTTAGGTACAAGTCTACAGCGTCAGGTGAGCTTATCCACTAAAGCAATGCTGAGACTAAAGTCAAATCTTTAGGGTGTTTATGTGGGACCATCTACAGGAGCAGAAGCTGAGTCAGAAAGCTTCAAGTAGAAGTGCAGCATCAGGATGAATCAGGCGAGGCTGGAGGTTGAGAGAAGCCACAGCAGTAGAAAAGCGTCAATGTTCATTCAAGTCCATCTAACTGAATTGATGTTTTTTTTTCTGTTGTTTTTCTGACAGTTGTCTGCAGCAGACCCAGGTGAGGCTGCTAATTTGGGCACACACTCTTCTGCTTCTCCTTCCTCTTCTGATCTGACTAATCAAGAAGACAGCTTAAGAGGTTCCCATGAAACAATTATTGCTTTCTTGACCCCTCTTCTGTTCCCTCTTTCTTCATTTATGATCTATGCGTTGCAGGGCTGTTCCTATTCAAAGTTTCATTTTATTCCTTTCACTTTTCTCTTTATAAGCTACAATAGACCTCACAATCTGGTTGTTTGTCTCAGCTCTGGCAGCAGGGCTGCTCTCCAGTTTGTCATCAGGTACTCTGGAGGTGAAAACAGAGCCATCTGACGTGGAAGATTTTAGACTGCACCAGGCCCACCCCAGGAACCTGTCTCACCCTCCTCATTCTAGCCGTCTGTCTCACTCCTCCTCCAGTGGTCTGCTCTCTGATGAAGAGAGTGACATCAGAGACCCTGAAACACCCAGCAATGATCCTACTAACAGAACCAGGTAACCTTCTCCCATAATCTTCTCCACAACTTTCTTATAACAGGAGTGTAATACAGTTTGATAAAGAATATAATGGTCTATTACTATTAGAGAAATCTCTCAAAATACCAATATTAGTCACTAGAGGGCAACTGGGAACCACAGTAGGGAAATTTATGTCATCTCACAGCTCCAGAGTCCCTGGTTTGATCCTGGAGCTCAGATTACTGTCTGTGTGAAGTTCCCCGTGTCTGTGTGGTTTTCGTCTGGGTTCTCCGGTTTCCTCCTACCTCCCAAGAACATGCCAGTAGATGGATAGGTTACAGTAATTTGCTTCACACCCAGTGTTCATGCCCTGCATTCTTGGGATAGAATCTGGATCCACCACGACCCTAAAGTATTTACTGGAGATGAATGACTGAATGTCTGAATGTCTGAATGAATGTCTGAATGAATGAATAATGAACGCTACTCAGAGGAAGTGTGTGGGGTTCATTAACAAAATCAGCAATCCAAAGGGACAATGTTAAACAGACCAGGGTCAAAAGCAGATACCTAGAAGATTTCCCAAGGTAAATCCAAAGAGTAATCGTAAAGCATCGCAAGGGTCAAACATCGAGACATCAATCAGAAATACAGAGGCTCAGAGCTCACATGAGAGAAAGAATAAATCAGCAAGGCTTCACAAAGAACGTAATGAACCATGTGCTTTATGTAGCTAGTGAACATGAAGTGTGTGATAACTGAGGGGCCCTCTGGTGGCGTGCCAGTGAAATGTCCCTGACCGAAGTGACACAATGTCGCTACTGCACAAGAAGGGTTAGTTAGTTAGTTAGTTAGTTATGGGTAAGTTAGTTAGTTAGTTAGTTAAGGGTTAGTTACTTGTTCCTGAAAGGGTCTTTGTAATAGAGTTTTTCTCTGATAGGGAAGAACCATTTTCACACCGTTGTAGACCAGTTATGATCTGTGTGTTGTGTTTTGTTATAGTCTTATCAGGAATAATGAGTGTTGCTACTGTATATTTATAATAGAAAAGAATAGAACAGAAATGTAGGGAAGGAGGTAATGTCTTACTTCAGAAACAGGACAGTTAAATAGACTAACAAAATAATTTGACAGATTGTTTGGTCTTTTCTAATACAAATAACATCAGAATTCTGGTGTGTGTGTGTTTGTTCACAGTAGCATCCTTGAGGATGAAGAGCTGTCTCCGGAGCAGAAGGCTGAGAGGGAGAGGGAGAGAAGGTTGGCAAATAATGCTCGTGAGCGTCTGCGAGTCAGGGACATCAACGAGGCGTTTAAAGAGCTGGGCCGCATGTGCCAGCTGCATCTGAAAAACGATAAGCCCCAGACCAAACTACTCATCCTGCATCAGGCCGTCGCAGTCATCCTTAGCCTAGAGCAACAGGTCCGGGGTAAGTACCCTTCAGTTTTGTATGAACACCTATGGTAGTAAATTAAAAAAGATCAAAATTATGAACTTAAATAAATAAATAAAAAACATTAAATCCTTAACAATTAAAGTCATCAATAATAGTTTTAAGGTTTAGGATCCATTCAAGATGACTACGTCTTCCTTAGACACTGTTCAGCCTAGCCCAAGTCACCAGATACTGACTGATGTTCTGCAACTAAACACGTGTTATTTAGTCTGAACAACAGATTTGTTGTAAGGTTATTTTTAAAAGAATCAGGTAACTATGTAAAGCAACCTTGTGTGATGTAAGAAGAAGGGCAATATAAAAAATTGATATTGGAATCAATTTAATCTGATAGTTGATGTATGGGCCAATACAGGAGAATAATCTGTGCAATACATTCTTCTCAGAGCGAAATCTGAACCCTAAGACTGCATGCTTGAGGAGGAGAGAGGAAGAGAAGGTATCAGCCATGACACTGGATCCCCAGTCCATGCATACAGTCATTCATGCAACACAACCTGATCAAGTCACCAGCCATCTCTGACAGCCTGTGTGTTTGTGTGTGTGTGTGTGTCAGTGAGAGAGAGAGAAAAAGAGAGAGAGAGTGAGAGAGAGAAAGAGAGAGAGAGAAAGAGAGAGAGGGAGAGAGGAGAATGAGAGAGTCTGGTTTAATTCCTTAAATAATATTTTCTAATAGCCATGAATACTGTGTATTTTAACAAATTTTTGCTCTTCTCTATAGCACTTTTATAGCAGTTCGCTTTATGATTGACCTTATGCAATCCTCTTCCCAAAAAAGAAAAGAAAAAGCCCTGTTTCACTGTTTATATGTACACAGATACCTGACTAACCCGTTTTCTCGTTTGCATATTACTTCCTGCAGAGCTATTTCCATGGTTTATTTTAGCATTCTCCTCCAACAGTATGTATTTAATTTTATATTATTCCTGTCACAGTGTCCTACTGTGCAATAGTGCCACTTAATGCCATTATCATTACCATGGACTACAAATGCAGCAGTTGAGATTCCTGTTGTTTCACTCTGTGTCTTTGATTAGGGTCCAATTCTGAGGAAACTCAGAAATTCATCTTAATAACATGATTACTTTTACTATTACATGCTGTATGACAGACATAATGGAATATGGAACCAAACACTAATATTTTGTCGTACTTTTTTACCAATACATTTTTACATGTAAATGGAAAGACAGTTGTCTTTGTGTATACTTCCTACATAGTATTTTGAAATAAAGTTTACGGTTAAAAAAATTTTTTTTTTGGATTTCCTTAATTTTTTTTTCTTTGGTTGTTTTCTTGCTATTACTGAAAACAGTGCCAGTCTTCCGGTTGAGTGCTGAGCTCAGGTTGCTGTTTGTGTGGAGTTTCGCCTGTTCTCCCCGTATCAGTGTGGTGTATACATATACAAAATTCAGTCGTACAGTATTGCGTACTACCTTGCTAATTTGTTTCTACCTGGACCTGTATAAACACTGTACGTGTCACTTCAACACAGAAAGTGTTTGCTGAGAAAACGGTAGCTTTTTAGCATAAAATATTAATTCACAAACATGACAAATGAATGTGACAAGTCTTTCAGAATAATTCTTTCAAGGTTGTTTTAATAGGGTTGTGGTTCGAAAAGTGGGGTCCGTACCCTACACCCCGGGGGGTCTGCAATTTTATTTTTATATTTTCAATGATATGATAACAGCAGCAATCATTATCAACTATTATTTGTAAGTTTGTTAGGTATAGTTTGTTTTTTAGGCTATTATAATTATTATTCCAATTGAATGGTTACTTAAATTAAATGGATTTCAAATGATCCCAGTCACACTACTGTGTTTCTTATAGCAGGGGTTCTCGAATTATTTTAATTGTAAAATAAATTCCATGGACCCTCTACAATGGATATAAAAAGTCTACACACCCCTGTTAAAATGGCAGGTTTTTGTGAAGTAAAAGAATGAAACTAAGATAAATCATGTCAGATCTTTTCCCACCTTTAATGTGAAATTGCAAAGTAAAAAACAATCAGAAACCTTTATAGGGAAAAATAAAAATAAAAAACTTACAATAACCTGGTTGCATATGTGCGCACACCCCTAAACTAACACACTGTTGAAGCACCTTTTGATTTTATTACACCACTCAGTCTGTTTGAGTAAGAGTCTACCAGCGTGGCACATCTTGGCTTGGCAATATTTTCTCACTCTTTCTTGCAAAAACAATCTAGATCCATCAAATTGTAAGGGCATCTCCTGTGCACAGCCCGCTTCAGGTCACCCCACAGAGTTTTAGTTGGATTCTGGTCTGGGCTCTGGCTAGGACATTCAGAAACATTGATCTTCTTTTGGTTAAGCCATTCCTTTGTTGATTAGGATCATTGTCGTGCTAAAAGGTGAAATTCCTTTTCATCTTCAGCTTACTAGCAGACACCTGAAGGGTTTGCACTAAAATCGACTGGTATTTGTAGCTATTTATGATTCTCTCCACCTTGATAAAGCCTGCAGTTCTGTTTTACGAAAAGCAGCCCTAAAGCATGATGCTGCCACCACCATGCTTCACTGTGGGTATGGTGTTCTTTTGTTGATGCGGTTTATTTTGCACCAAACATATCTTTTGGAATCATGGAATTATTATACCTTTTAGAATTGGTCTCTTCAGACCATAAAACATTTTGCCACATGGTTTGGGGTGATTTAGTTGAGCTTGGATGTTTTTTGTGAGAAAGGGCTTCTGTCTAGCCACCCTATCCCATAGCACAGACATGTGAAGAATGAGAGATTGTTGTCACATGCAGAGAGTAATCAGTACTTGTCAGATATTCCTGCAGTGCCTTTAATGTTGCCGTTGGTCTCTTGGCAGCCTCCCTGGTAGGTTTTTGTCTTGTCTTTTTGTAAAGTTTGGAGGGACGTCCTGTTCTTGGTGAGGTCACTGTGGTGCTCCATTTTCTCCACTTGTTGATGATGGCTTTAAAACCCCTGAACTTTCCACAGACAGAACACATTAGGTCAAGTTAACAGGCTAATAACTATAAGAACTTCATAATAAATATGATAACTTTGATAATATTTGGTTGTGATTTCTACCACTGTAAACTTTTTTACAACTTTTTTTTTTACAATTACATAAGTTAGATAACACATAACATATAATTACATCTATAATATTAATGACATTATATATAACAAATATACATGATGTCAACTTGAATATAGCTGAAATTTTAACAAGACTACAGTAAAAGCGTTGTTAATATAATACAGAATGTTTTGAATGTACATTCAATGTACAACTGCGGTCTGGAAAGGGTTGGGTGGAAAGTCCTGGAATAAAAATGTCATGTTTATGTTAAATAAATATGATAATAATTAATGGTTTAATGCGCCTAATGTTTGAAAATGTTACACTGTTTTCAAGTAATCATAAGGGGGGTTGTGGAAAGCACATCTGAAAGCTATAAGAGGCAAGCTGTTAGGCTGAGAGAATAGTGGTGTGTGTGTGTGTGTGTGTGTGGGCATGTCAGTTTTGACCTATTGGGGATACTGGCATGTAGCTTTTAAACAAACAAACTGTAGCTTTTAAACAAAAAAAACAAACTAACTAAAGGTTTCCTTTAGCGTTAATTAGCTGCTTTTTCAAGGAAGGTTCTCACAGGATTAGTAACGCAAACGTGTGTGTGTGTGTGTGTGTGAGGGCGTGTGTGTGTGAGGGCGTGTATATGTGTGTGTATGTGTAAGGATGTGTGTGTGTGTGTGTGTGTGTGTGTGTATGTGTGTGTGTGTGTGCGCGTCTGTGCGTGCGTATGTTTAAGGATGTGTGTGTGTGTAAGGATATGTGTGTAAGGATGTGTGTGTGTGAGGGAGCGTGTGTGAAAGTTTGTGCGCGCGCGCGTGTGTGTGCATGTGTGTATATGTAAGGATGTGTGTGTGCGTGCGTGTGTATGTGTTTGGAGGGCGTGTGCATGTGTGTGTGTGTGTGTGTGTGTGAGTGTGTGTGAGAGGGAGTGTATGCGCGCGCTGATGGGAGTTGCGGTGTGGAGTGAGGAGCAGCTCGAGCTCAGTGTGCAGCGCCTCCTCTTGTATAGACTCAGTATAAAGTTAGAGGAGTGTCATTACTACAGAGGAGGATGACTGAAGCTCCAGATCACTCAGCATTACCACCTCGGGCTGTTTCACACCAAGGAGCCGCCATTCTCACGCCTTTTCCCAGCTCTTTCTGAGAGAGATGAAGTCTCTGCTTGGAAGCTGAAGTGGGTAAGTCGACCTCTGTTCCTCTGCTCAGTGGGTTTACAGCAAAACCCCTCCAGTTTAATGAAAACCTACAGCAGAAAACCTGTAAGCCTGCAGGTCAGAAGAGCCATGCAAGACATATTCAAACAGATTAACACTGTATTTAATACTGCAGGTATTAATTCATTAGGTATTAAACACCATTAATATCTAATAATGTGAGTTATGATACAGTTATGATACCCTTGTAACACTGCTGCTTATGTAGGCAAACTTCTCTACAGTAATAGAAGACAGCAGAGTGACTTCAGGACATGTTTATTTAAAAGTTAAAAAGAAAATGTCACCTTGTGTTGTATGCTCCTATATACCGTGTCTACTGCTCATTACGTCACTCTGTGGTTTGAAGTTTTGCTTATGTATGAACATGATCTGAATGTTGGTCATAAGCAGCCTCACAGCCTGCACACAAATCCAGTCTAGTGCTTCTGAGAACCGACAGTGTCGTGTAGACTGATACAATAGGACACTGTTAACATACAAGAGTATTTGTTGAATTGCTAAAGCTCAGAGTTGTTTTATTTTGTGCGCTCAGTTTGGTGTAAGTGCAACTGGGAGACCTGCACTATTGTTTCTCAAGCTGATGTAAAAGCAACTTAGTCATCAGTTAGTATTGTTCAGTGTCAGCGTGTTTAGAAACATTAACATAAAAAGAGCCTTGTGATTGTTTTTCAGCATCTTTTGAATAGTGGAGGACCTCACGCACAAACTCACAATGGAACTACATGGAAACAGCAGGCTTCAGGATGGGTACCAGTATCTGACCTGTAATGAATATGACCAAATTCAGGCAGCACGTGGTGATGGATCAGGATCTTTTGGAGTGAAGGTACAGGTGCAGGGTATACAGGGTCGTCCCTATGTGGTACTAAATGGACAAAATAAGTCGTCACAACCTCCTGTCTACCCAGATGTCTTTTTTACGGATCAGCCAGGCCTAGAGTATGTTTCAACCATGAATGGCCAAGGTTTAAGCATCCAAAGGCCTTTAATGGATTACAGGTCAATGAGGCAGATGCAGACACCTCCTTCAGAAGTTCAGCTATCTACTAATACCCCATCCTCTCCCTTGCTAAACTACCAGAGACACCCTGCACTTCTCAGACCCTATGATCCCAGAAGCAACAATTTGGACCTACGTGAGTCTCCCAACCATATTAAGTCTAACTCTGACATAAATCAGTTCAGTACAAACACTTTACCTGTTTACGCATCCAATGTAATGGTGAAGAGAGCCAAAATCCCCCTGCCTGGTACAGGGAGAGGACAAACTGAAGATAATCTAGATTCTGGACAATCCTCAGCAGAAAGTGTACCTTGCCGCCAATCACACATCATCTGCAGGCTGTCCGTACCTTACTCTGGTGAAGACAATGGACATTCGTCAAGTAGGGTCAGTAGAGTTAGACATAGAAACCAGGTGGATCCCAAGGAGAGAAAACGATCACAAAGTGCAGGTGCATCTAGTTCTGATCACTCTTCCAGGACAAGCCCAGTATCTGCAGGAGGGCAAGGGCTGGGAGAAGGGCTGGCTCCATCAGCCTCATCAGTTGGCTGTGTGTCTCGAAATGACAGTCTTCCAAAGCTGAGGACAGGAGAGAATATTTATGAAGCAGATATAAGAACTCTAACTGCAGCCGAGTTTGAAGGACAGAGGAGTGAATGGAAGTCACCAAGATTAGGAAGAGTTAACTGTAGAATTGACAGAGGCAACCCAACCAGATGTCTTCAGCAAAATGGTGGCCATTCAAGCCCAGAAAGGGAGGTCCAGGTAAAGTTTTGACTGAATAATATTAGTTTTTGTTATTCATATCATGCCTATGTCTCTTGTGTCTGTGAATTGGTTACTTGTGCAAATTTGTAAGCTTATTAAACATAAATTGGGGTAGGCACACTATTTTGTAAAGAAAAAAAAAAATTCTGTAGTTTTCCTCCATCCTGTATGTGAAAAACAGTCCCTATGAACATGTCTATATATTTAAGGTTACCCCTGATATTTTGAAAGGACAGCAGGAGTTTGTGGACCAGCCATATGAAGATGGGACTAAACTAGCACTGTTCAACTACCTCAAAGAAGGGTATGAAGATAAACATTACAAATCACATTAGTCACATTACTCTGTATTAGGGAGATGATTTCAAAACAGCATCATGTGGATATTTTGTAAAAATCTCATACTGCTAAAGTTGAACGCTTTGTCTGAATCATTTGATGATAAAAGTTAATGAGGGATGTGCGTTTGCAAACCCATAGATAATGTGATGTTGTTTCAGCTGGCTGGACTGAAAAGTCCCCAGCTTTGCATCGTAGGAATTTCAAGCCAAAGTCTGAAAAAGTCTACTCCCTTTGATGCTGTAAATTTGACAAGATTATCTTTCTAGTACAAAAATGAGTTATAGAATGTAATTGTGGTTCTCAAACCAGATGTTCATTTACAGACACTGGACCAAATTCCCCTCAGGTAGTAACAGGGTAATATGTGGGGTGGTCAAAAAGCTAAATATGATGTGTAATAATAACATTATAATGCTAAACCTTGTTGTTGCACATTGATCCATAGGAGTGGCGAAGGAGATGAGATCATCAGGCAGAAGGTAAATCTACTGTTTGAGAAGATCCAGATGTTGAGGTCATGTGCTGTCCAGAATGTGGAGGAGGTGAGGGATCTTGCTGTCGCTGGCAGATCAGTACTCTTTAATACAAACATGAACAGTAATATTTGTGTGGTTTCTTTGGCTTGGTTTTCTATTATAAATTAGAAACATTTTGTGTTTGCTTCTAATGCAAAACAAGTATTGCACAAAAATACGATGTTAGTGATTTCTTCTTTGGTCAGAGATTGTGATTGAATTGCTTTGCGTTTAGTTGTCTGACTCAGTGGCTAAGGTGAAAGAGCTCCAGGAGAGAAAAGAGGCACTGGAGAGTCAGGTTGCTCAGCTAAAGCAACAACTGGAGGAAGAAATTAAGGTAATATGACACACAGAAATCATACACATACTTACGCACTTGTTTGAAGTGGTATTTTGAAATATCCTTATATTTGAAGAAAATTTGACAGAAATCCTGGCAAAAATGGTAAGTGATAGGATTTAAAAGCTTTTCAAAAGTAGGTATGTAGAACACCCGTTAAACTTTATGCACTAAGTGGCTTGTTGGTATAGCTGTAGCTCAGACTGTAGCTTGAAATACCAGAATATATATATTTTTATACTTGCTTTCACAGAACAGAGAGAGTCTGTCAGAGGCAAGTGAGAAGAGTTCAGAGGAACTGAAAAGACTGCAGGAGAAGTTAAGTAGGAGTGAGCAGGAGCAAGTCTCACTCCGCCAGCGACTCACTGACATGGAGAAAGAATTGCAAATCTCAATAGAAACGTAAGCTACTTTTAGCCTACAGACATAACAGCATCGGGCCTACTAGATCAAGAGCTCGAACCAAACTTGTTTTGGAGGTTTTTCAACATTGAAACCTTACAGACTGAAACTCTACTGTACAATTAGTTCATTGTTTCATACAGTATATTCCATGCTTCTGCTATAGACAGAATTATCATTCTAGTGAACACACAGATATTGCTCATGTGGGACTGTGTGTGTGTCTGTGTGTGTTTCTGTGGTGTAGAGTCCTGCAGATCAAAAGGGAGCGAGAACGGAGTCGGGCAGAGGCAAAGAATCTGCAGCAGCAGCTCTCAGACATGCACGATGTACTGGACAACACAAAGAGCACAGAGCTCAAGGAGAGAGACACCATCCTACAGGTGAGAAACACTGCTGAAACAACAAGTGCATATAATTCTTTTGCTATTAATTTAATTGCATACACAGTATTTTACTCTTGCAATCCTTCATCTTCAGAAGGGAGATTGGAAATTAATCCATTGTGGCACATAACAATAAGAAACAAGTCTAACTCTCTCTCTCTCTCTCTCTCTCTCTCTCTCTCTCTCTCTCTCTCTGTCTCATTCAGGAGCTGGCGACTTTGCGCATGGAGTTCCAGGAGCTGCAGCAGGTGCATGAGGAACAGGAGGATGTGCTGTGCTGGAAGGAGAGGGAGCTCATAGCCATAAAGGGTGCGCTTCAGGAAGAGATTTCAGCCCATGCCAAAGAGGTGGAAACACTGAAGGAGCAACACAAGGAGGAGGTTCAGAAGCTAATCAAGGCCAGAGAAGAGGTTAAAGAGGTAAGTGGGAATAATCTGGAGCATCTAGTTTATAATCAAATCGTGATTACATCCAACTGGGATTGTATTGTACATTTTCATTTGTTTATTATACCAATAAGAACAACAGGCCTTTTCATTGTCCCCTGTTCAAGGTCTCGTTGCCCTTAACCCTCTTTGGTACTATGTTACCGTTTGGTAACATACCAATTTCGTATTAATTTATGCTTAGAGTAGGCATCATGAAGAATGATGTAATATTTTAAAAGAGAGGGAGGACCCTAAAGAAACCAATATATGTGTTTCAGTTAGTCTCCCTGGATTCCATTTTGAATCCTTTAATTGACACATTTGACACATTCTTCAGCTCTTTCAGCTATCTCCCAATTGAGAAAAAATTCATAATAATAGATAAGTAAAGTTTGACTTTTAATATTTCCAGTATAATGCAATATATTTTATAGTTATGTTTGGGAAATTGTTGAAAAGCATATGTTGCCTTGGTGCCACATCATACCATTATGGGGTCCAGTGATATATAATGTGGTGTACAGTACTTAGGATTATGTACTAATCACAAGCTTTAACAAAATTTTCTTTTCATTTCTACAAATGAAACTTAGATTAATATGACTGTCAGTTTAAATTAATTTCAGGCTATAGAGTATAAGCTCCACAGATTAGTACAATTAGTCGCATCCACCTTGTTTTCCAGTGTCAATAGTTTGCGTAGCTAGAGGTTAGGTGTTTCAGCTGCAAATAATGGTGAGGTTGTAAGCCAAAGTGTCCCAGTGTTCCATCATTCTCTTAGAACAAGTCACACACAGACCCTACACACCCTAAAGTCATCGTCAGTCTGGACTCTTTGTCTTTTGTGCTTCATGTCCAAGCAGAACACAACACTAACACTCCCACGTTCCAGGATGATGACTTTAGGGTGTGTAGGGTCTGTGTGTGACTTGTTCGTGAAAAAAATGGTCTCATCCCCCAATAGCGGCAAATTTTAGAATAATTTGCCGCTATTGGGGGATGAGAAAATTTCTTTTGTCCTAGGAGTTTTCTGCACTACTATATACTATACTCTAATATATACTGTATATATACTATACAGTATATACTATATTTTATTTTATACAACAGTTAGTTCCAGTCAACTAATCTGATTGGATCAGCGGTGTTCCAGGAGTGCTTATATTTAATATAACTGCACTGAGACATTTCACGTTATGTATCACTGTGCTTGTCTATGTTCGCCAAGTAAAATTTAAATTCTAACAAAAGTTAACTAAAACCATTACTATAGTAGTGTTAGAGACATTTTTCATGAATATATGAGTGGATGCACCTTTAACAGGAAAGTACAAATCAATATCAAGTTGTTGGATAGCTATGTGCCATAACAAAATGGCAAAAAGCTTAATCAGTTAAATTTATAATCAGATACCGGCTGTCAAAATGTATGTGATGCTCCTGTGCTGCAGTTGGAATGGAAACTTTAAATGCAGTTTCTCCTTTTTCACTTATGTGGGTAAACAGACTTTAGAATGTGGTTGATATAAATGCAAAAGAGAAACATAAATCAGTTCAGGAAAGCCTGTAGTTTTTAGAACTACAATATAGTAGAAAATGACAAAAGGTGACCATTTTGTGAAGGTTTTTCCATGTCACCACGGTATGTTACAGGGCTTAAAATCACCTTTTATTCAATATTTACAAAGATAACACTTACTTCGTAATACTGTAATCTCATAAAATAATAGAATTTTAAGAATGATTTAGTATATTTATAAGATAACTTGCAAATAGCACAGTTTTATGCTGGAAGACCAATTTTTAGTTCCACTAAAACATCAAACTGAATACTTGTAGCCTTTTTGAAAACACCACTGATAACTGAAAGTGTCAGAAAGAAAAAAAGCTGAGCTTTTTCATTTGTACTCTTTGGCTTTGATCTAGAATGCTATCAGTAATCCATGTTTCTCCCACTCAGAATGTGGCAGCTTTGGCTCAGAAGAAAAAAGATATGGAGGCTGAGCATAGGAAGAGTCATGGCCAGGTTCAGGAGCTCAGCCTAGCTAAAGAGCAGCTCCTTGGCCAGGTCCGTAGTCTGGAAACCCAAATCACCACCCTCAACAACATCATCCAGCAGTCAAAGAGCCAGGAGAAACAACTCCAAGAAAGCTTGGACAAGCTGATGGTAAGGACCTCCCCTTAAGGGAGGAAAAACATTAGGGCATTAGAGAAATACAGCGAGGAGAACGCCAAGTATTGGAATGCCAAGTAGTGGATAATGTTACTAATGCATTTCTTAAAATAAATATTTGCATACAAATATTTGTACATGTTCATTTTAAACTCATTTTTTGGGTTCATCAAACCCTTTTTTTGTTATGAACAATACTGTAGTATTGTCACATTTTTCTTTGTTGAAGATTTGTTTCTCTGATCCTTAATAAGCTTGTAATTTATATTATACCCCAATTTCAACATTTTAACATTAATGTGGTGACTAGGAGGAGAAGCAGAGACTTGAGGAGGAGTTTTCTGAGGTGAGACAGCAAGAAGAGGACATGTGTGGCGCTAATAGAGCTTTGACTCGACACCTGGAGGACACACAGGTCAGTATGTCACATTTCTATAGTAGTAAATGTAAAATAAAAGTAAATAAGTGAGCAAAATATTGTAATACAGATTCAACTTCCTTATTTGGCCCTTAGAACTATTGACGTGTCTATTATCGATATGCCAGTAATACTGTTTTTCCATATTTATACCATGATCTCGGGAGATAATCACGTCAACAGTCACAGTTATACTGGCAGAGTAACACAAGTAGTTTATTGTGTATGTACTGTATACAACGAACTACTTGTGTTATTCTGCCAGCTCAGCACTGCTGAATTCTCATATCTGATTGGTCAGAAGTTGTTGATTAATTATTGATATCAGCAGCTCTGACAGTAGTGCCTGCTGCCAGGTGAATCACATACTAATGCATATATTATTTTTATAGTAACAACTCGTTCACATGGACTTGTATGTGGGACACCTCATATAATCTATGTTTAATAATAAATGAATTAAAAATATGTTGTTAATTAGCAGAGAAAAACATATAATCCTTGATATGGTGAATTTTTCTGCAAGTTGCTTATTTATAATTTTTGGATGAGTCTACAGTGTTTGCGATTTGTAACAGTCAGAGGTAATAATTGCTGCAAGTTGCTGTGGTGTAAGAGAGATAAAACATTTCAGAATGTGCTGTAATATGATGACCCCAAAGAGACTGAAAGAATGCGTCTTCCTTTCTTCACCAATGTTTATTGTTAAACAAAAAATATTTAAGGGCTATAAATACATGCTTTTGGGTAGGAAAGACTTGTCCAAAAAAAAAAAAAAGCAGTGTTTTCACTAAGTTTACAGACAGGTAATAAACTGTAGATCTGTAGATACTTTGCAAAGTCTGTAGTACTGAATTAACATTAAAAGCCTGCTCTAAATGAGCACTAATATAAAAACTGGTGATCATGCTTCATAGATATGTTTGCATTGAGTTGTAGTGCATCTCCTCTGTATACCTGTGTCCAAAACAGTCTTTCAGGAATTAGGACAGGTTCTATCAGTCTTACGCCGAGATGTCACACTTTATTAACTGTTTTTACCGTTTGTAGAGTGAGCTGACGAAGCTGAACCAAGAGCATCGACAGCTGAAAGAGAGACTGAAGGAGGAGGAGAGACAGATGGAGGAGCTCCGAAAGAACAAACGGGACCTGGAGCAGGAGAGGAGGAAGCAGGACAGAGCCTTTGAGAAACTACAAGAGGAGGTAAGAATAGATGGATGTGTAAAATAAAGGTACAAATATTCCTACCTCTGTAAGTAATTAAAGTTTAAAGTAAACAGTAAAGTTTGTTATCACATATATTATGTTGAATTTTGTTGCATTTGCAAATCCATTACGTTTCTTTCTCCTTCTTTCTGTCTCTCTCTGACTGTAGATAAAGAAAGTGCTGGTGGGTTCAGAGAGAGAGACTCAGAGACTGCAGGATCAGGTGGATGAAGCCAGAGAGCAGAGCTCAAAGGAGCTTAGTGCGCTCCGCGTACAGCTCCACAACACGCAAACTGAGCTGGAGAAACACTCACGCACCTCACAGGAATGCCAGAAAGAGGTGTTGAAAAGATGGATACAAACTTAAATATATAGTGTATATATATATATATATATATATATATATATATATATATATATATATATATATATATATATATATATATATATATATATATATATATATATATATAGAGAGAGAGAGAGAGAGAGAGAGAGAGAGACAACTGACTAGTGGCAAAGCAGCAATGTGTGGGAATATGACTTATATTACTTAGTGTGTTGTACTGTGTGCGTGTGTGTGTGTGCAGCTGTCTGGGCTGGAGGCCGAGTTGGCTCGGCGTGAGGCAGAGTTGGAGAAGGCTGAGCAAAAGTGTAAACAGCTGGAAACGAGAGTGCAGGAGCTGCAGGAGTGCAACAAAACTCTACAGGATGACCGGGACCGACAAGTCAAACTAATGGAGGTATACACTCATAAACACACACACATGCACAGGGAGACCCCACCCCCCTACAGAGTGCATGAGGGCTCACTGAATGGTTTGATGAGTATGAAAATTATGAAAATCATATGCTGTGGCCTTCACAGGCACCAGATCTGAACCACTTAAACACCTATTGAGAGAACAGTGTTCACCCCTCCAATACAATTCCACAGAGGTGTAGAATCTATGAAAGGCACATTAAAGCTCTTCTGGTGGCTCATGGTGGCCCAAAACCTTACTAAGGCACCTTATGTTGTAGGTCAGATGCAACCACCCACACATATATTAATGTATTTTTCATTTTTATGTTTGTGTATGTGTGTATGTGTGTAGGTGCGTGTAGCTCAGCTACAGGATGCCCTGACTGAGGAGCGCAGCAGTGGTGACACACTGGTACAGAGAATGGAGAAAGTCAAGGAGCAGGTCTGTGTCTAGCTCACTGATTATTGTATCACACATATCTAGTGATAGCAAGTGTTGCAAGTGAGCATTAACATCCTTAACTGCTGGCAAAACTCCACATTTCTCCACATTTCACTATTGAATTTCACCCTGTAAATGTTACATTTTATTTAGCGGTCTGCTTAGCATGCACTCTCTACTAGCAACTGTTTAAAAAAGATGTATTTTATGCATTAACATATTGACTAACATTAATGTTGAAACTGACTATGAGTTTAATTAGAATTACATAGAAGGTAATGATTTATAGCTACAGTGTGTGAAAGGAACCATACCAATCATGTGGGAGTCAGGGACTAGAAAGTTAGCATCAAGGTTTCTATTTCATATCATTTAGTTACGAGTAAGCAAAATATACACAAAATCGCTAATTTTTTTAATGCTTGTATGTAGCCATGGTATAAGCGAGGATGTCAGTTGGCAGAGTGGAAGCAGTTGTCCTCTTTGTGTTGTGGTGTTCTTTATCTGTGCCTCTCATATCTGGACACTGTTGGGTTTTCCCTGTACACATTGTACAGACCTATCCATGCATGTCCACACAGAGCTCCTGACCAGAGGCCACAGCACAAAAGGCTCGTTGAGTCACAGCCATTCTCACCAAATCTTGACAACGCTTAAGGTGAACGCTCTGCAAGCGAGTATTTGCTTTCAAGTAAGACTGTTTGCCTACAGTCAGCAAATACGTTCTGAAGTACTGGTTTCTAAGCTAACACACACTCACTGGCTCACATATCACTAGATATATTGATACAACATTAAAACATACAGGTGGATGTCTCTTCTTGTTGTTCTTTTTTTTCCGTTCCGCTTTCTCTTTCTCTTTCTGTCTGCTCTGATTCGAACAGGCAGGCAGAACAGCACTGAGAGGGTTAAGCTGATTCAGTGTTCAGCTGCTAATGGACTCTAAGCTGCTGACCTCATTTAGGTCCTATTTAACTAAGAATAGCTATTTTCAGTAGCCGTTCAATAACTGAACTTCCTCAGTATAAACACTGAGACGGATAAATAGAAGGATGTCTGGGATATCATTTGCAAACAGACATTGTATGGTTTATGTATTTTGGATAATATAATATTTTTATAATATTTATATATAATATTATTTGTTATATATTTTTTATAATATTTTTGTTTTCCCCTTAACTCTTCTATGTTGTGTGTGTTCTACAAATCATGCTTGACAGTGCGTTGTTAAGTAAGCACCTTGCTGAATACTTGCTGATATAGGTGTGTGTGTGTGTGTTTGTGTGTGTGTGTTTGCTCCTTACAGGTAGAGCAGGTGAGAGCCGAATTGCTGCAGGAGCGAGCAGTTAGGCAGGATCTGGAGTGTGACAAGATCAGTTTGGAGAGACAGGTAAAGATTTTAATGAGACAAATAGCTAAATATTGTCCATAACAATATGGTAATAAACTCCACAAAGTCAAAAGCAAAATATCAGCTCTATATAAAAAATTCGCCTCTGCTCCTGGGGATATATCTCTAGTTCAGTTCCTTCTGTCCCTGTTTTTATCAGTTAATCACACTTCTGAATGGCATCTTGATGTCCTGATGTCCTTGCTGTAGATCCTGCTCAGGTGGTTCAGTGAAGCAATGTCTCTTTCAGTCATCCATGTACAGGAGGTGGCTGGTGGTGGCTCTGCATTTGTCTGTATCATTAACATGGTTGGAAAAGTACTGAGAAATATTAGTAATATAAGGAAAAGTATAGCCAATTTAAAAAATGGACTCAAGTGAAAGTCAAATAGTTGCTACTTTTAAATGTACTCAAGCATTAAAAAGTAAATATTTTTAACTGATGAAAATATTTTCATGTGAAAGTTAACTTTTATATTTACCATTAGCTAGAATTTCACTTGTTGATAATATTAGAAGTTGAAGTGAAGTGACGTGACGTGACGTGACGTGTAGCCAAGCACGGTGACCCACACTCGGAATTTGTGCCCCACCTACAATCCCTGCCAGACCTGAGACTCGAACTGATGCCCTTCAGACAAATTCACCTTCGGGTTACAAGCCCGACTCGCTAACCATTAGGCCACGACTGCCCTGATTAGCTACTGAAACTGAAGCTAGTCTAACCTGTAATTAACAAAAACAGACTAATTTAGTTAAATACTAATTAATTAATTAATGTTAGCTAATTAGTGAAACTTACCTCAACATGTTTTTAAATTAGATGGCGTTAAGGCAAATGAGACACATTTGCTTACTCCATTTGAACCACTCCTCTACAGGTTTCACATACGGTTCAAACTCAGACACTGATATGGCAATTGCAAAACACTGAGTTTGTGTTCTTGTGTCGGTCTGGATGGACGTTTTTTGCTATTAATGGCCAAATTTGAATGTTTTGGGTTTTGTTTTGGTTTTGGGCTAAAAAATAATGATGATCTTTGTTTAAATATGTTCTCTAACACTCAAACTTGAGGCCTTCCTGGAACAGGTGTATTTATAGTGAGATCACCTGACACTTTAACTGCATACAGATGGACTCCATTCAACTAATTATATGACTTCTGAGGGTTGCACCAGAACTATTTTAGAGATTTCACTCTGCATATTTATGCAATCACAATTATATTTTTATATTAATGTATAAAATTAATTTATATTATTTATATATTATATATATAAATAATTTTGCAAACTATATTGATTTTTATGTGTGCTATTTTGTGCATTCATGACACGAATAATCCCAGTTAAGTCCATCTTAGTTCCAGTTTGTAATGTTACAAAATGTAGAAAAGTTCAAGGGGGTGAATACTTACAAAATGCACTATGTTTGAAGTAATCTTTAAGAGTGACAATAAATTGACCACATTTTTGGTAGAAAACATTTTTCTTTTCCAAAAAGAGGTTCTATTTTTTTTTTATCTCATATAATGAGAATAACATAATAAATGTATATAATGCTGTAAGTTTTGTTTTATAATAAAAGGATATAGTGAAATAATTTCCTCCTATATAAGTAATGTTCATTTAATCCAAAAATCACGGTTAATGTTAGATTGTATTGTATGATACAGTACCGTTTTATTCACACTTAGAACAAGGACCTGAAGAGTCGACTGTCGCATTTAGAAGTGTCTCAGAAGTCGAGTCAAGAAGGACTTGTTACCAAACTAGAGTTGCGAATTCAGGAGCTGGAGGAGAGACTTCTTGAACAGGAGAGGTGGGGGATCATAAACTAACAGCTACATGATACACACACTTGATACATCTCATTCATTCTCAGTGTTTTTTCCCACTTATATTTGTTTTACACAGTTGTAATCATTTGCATGTGAAGATTTTATATTTATGTGGATGATCTTGAAAGAAATAGATATAGATCAGGCTGTTTCAGTCTGGATTTCTGGATTTCAGATTTCAAAGGAGAGTATGAACTCCTGATCCAAATGGAGCGGTCTTACTGGGAGATGTTTGATGTTGCGCTCCCTTCATGCATTCTTGTTCTTTCTTTTGTGGGCAGAGACAATAACACTCTGGAGCAGGCAAACCGTAAGCTGGAGAGGAAGATGAAGGAGGTGACTATGCAGGTGAATGATGAGCAGCTCTTGCTGCAGAACCAGATGGATCAGGTGAGAGCCAGGGACCTTACTATTTGGAGCATAGTGGATTTTTTAGATTTGATGTTGGGACTCTTAAAATTCTGTAGATATAGTTCACATCTGAAAACATTTACAATCTTATAGAGATACTGTCAAATAATTAACAGAAAGTCCAGACGATGCCACAGCTATCCATAGCCGAGAGTTAAGGTCCCTGCAATTGGCTGAATTGGCCATGCTTTTTGGTTGATAGGGGTGACCTAATATCTCTCCCTTGTCAATCACAGGGACACTAGCCAATCATGGGTGTCTGTGAGCTCATGTATGCGGAAGAGGGCAGATAGTGCTTTCCTCCTAATGTGTTAATTTTGGAGGAAGCATCTCAAGATGTGGTAGCCCTCATATGATACTAGTGAGCTGGCTGGTAGGTGTGAATTGGCAGGTGACCAAATTGGCAGGAGAAAAATGGGGAAACAAAAACAAGAAGAGACTGCATGTTTTCAGTTGATTGAAATAGAAAATCTGCAGTATATTCCTAGGAGGAGAGTTGATTAGCAGTGTATATGCCCGTCCTCTTTAAAAATGCCCTGCTCTCTTTACACTGGTCTTGTAGTTAACTCTGAGACTGAAGGTACTGAAAAGGCAGCTGGATGAGGCAGAGGAAGAGATAGAGAGACTCGAGAACAGCAAGAAGAAACTTCAGAGGGAACTGGATGAACAGCAGGAGACCAACGAGCAGCTTCATAGCCAGATCTCAGCCCTGAAAACTGAGCTCAGGTCACATATCAGCTCCGTAAATTAATACACTATATTGCTCTCATGTTTACATAAATGGTGTAAAGTAATGTTGAAGATGAACCCTCTTGCCAGTTCTTAGCATTTTAGTGAGCTGTATGTTTCTGTCTTGTAGGCGTAAAACGAAACCGGTTCTGAAGAGTTTAAATGAAGATGAGGATGATGAAGAATGGAATCGGAGCACAAAGTGAAGACACAAAAGAACTGAATTATTACTACTCAGTAATATTAGATATAATGTAATGTTATCACTCTTCTCAGCCAACACACATTTCTGTTCAGTTTTCATTTCACAGTTATACTTTCATCTTTTTTTTTTTTTTTTTCCTTTTCCAAGTGTGAATGCACTACACTTTTATCTAACCAGAATGTTTTCTGATGATCTGCTGCCCTCTTCTGGTAACATAACTAGCATTGCCTCATCATATAAACTGGATAGTAGATTTGATTCCAGTTCAGTAATGTTATGTATTTCATAACAAGTTTTAGTAATCTGTGCTGGCCCATGTAGATACTTGTGGCATAATTGTAATGAATAAATATTATGAATGTGTTTAAATAAAGGCAATTTTGAACAAAAGTGTCACTTTCAGGACACACAAAAAAACAGGCTGTATGTCTAGCCAGCCTTGTGACCTGTTTTTTTTAAAATGTTTTTTGTGTTTAATGGTTAAATGAGTGCAAGGATTATTGAAACCACAACATATGGTTGTGCAAGAAAACCTATTGAACTCATTATGGTTGTGTTTGAATGTTATAATATTAGTCTGAACACAACAAAACATTTGTTAACAGTGTTTGGATGTAGTAGTTCTATTGGTCTACGATTCAATAGGATGAGATGAGGCAGCTCTCACAGATCAATGGCTTATGATCAGACTGCTAGGACTAGGCCATGGCGGTGGTGGTGGGGGCTGGGGATGGGTGGGGGTTAATGTCACTCAGCATAGACTTAGTCACACAGTGTGTGTTTGATTAGACCTGAGAGCACTGGGTAAGTGACCACAAGAGAACCATGAAGCATCACTGCACTCTTAAACATGACATTTTTAAAGAGTTCTTGGCGGAGTTTCTTGGGACATTTGTGCTGGTGGTGAGTACTTCCACTAAATCTCAGCTAGTTATATTTAATAGAAATTAACTAAATATAATGGAGTACATGGTCAGCTTATTATAGAGTTTCCTAACAACTAAGGGGACACAGTTCTGGTCCTGTATATTCAGAGTCAGTGAAACACACCTACTTCAACAAATCATAAGTGAATTAGCAGAACGGGAATCTGTACTAGTCTCTGAGTATAGAGAACTGGTTATTTGTAGAAACTGACTGGATGAAATGTCTTCTAATATCTGTTAATATGCTAGTTTGATGGCATCCTAATAACAAAGTGCATCTTGATCAGCATTGTCCGTCATCCATGAGCATACTGGAATTTTCTGTGTCAGGTGTTTGGCTGTGGCTCTGTAGCTCAGACAGTCCTAAGCAGGAATACTCTGGGTGAGCCACTCACTATCCACCTCGGCTTCACCACCGGACTCATGATGGGTGTCTATATCGCTGGTGGGGTTTCAGGTAGATACATTACCAATTAATTATTCCTCTAATTGTTATTAGAGTTCTGTCTATAAATTTAAAGAGGCACCTTAAGTACTTTGAGGTTCTAATATCACAGAGTGGACCTTGATGAATATTAGGCAATAGCATTAGTGTGTGTGTATGTGTGTGTGTGTGTGTGTGTGAGCTGGCCGTTGTGGGTATCTATTTGATGTGCACACTCCTGAAATTGCTTATAAATATTAATAATAAATCAATATAAATTAAATACACAGTGTGTATAAACAACCTAGCTTAAATGCTTCAGTATTGTAGCATTGACCTTGTTTATCTATCTATCTATCTATCTATCTATCTATCTATCTATCTATCTATATCCTTCTGTTAATTTCTATTAAAAACGTTAAGTGCTGTATGATTGTATTATAATGAATACACAACTATATGCTATGATTCTTATCTTCTTATGTACCATTTCAGTTAGGTTCTCTGAATCGAAGATTAATTCATTAGGCCTATAGCCAAACTTTGTTCTGTTTTTGTGAGGTCTCCGGGGTCACATGTGTCCTCAGGCGAATCACTCTCAACATTCTAATGGTCACATTGATCTGCACACACACACACACACACACACACACACGCTGCATGTGCAGTAGCTGTGGTGGGCTACAACAGAAACATGCAGCCTCAATAGATATCCATCCATTCCATCCATTTTTTTGTACCACTTATCCTACACAGGGTCACAGGGAGCCTGGGGCCTATCCCAGGGGACTCAGGCTCAAGGTGGGGGACACCCTGGCTGGGATGCCAACCCATCGCAGGGCACAATCACACACACACACACACACACACATTCACATACTATGGCCAATCAGCCTACAAAGCATGTTTTTGGACTGGGGGAGGAAACTAGAGTACCTGGAGGAAACCCCTGAAGCACGGGGAGAACATGCAAACCACACACACATGCAGGGCAGAGGCAGGAATTGAACCCCCAACCCTGGAGGTGTGCTAACCACTAAGCCACCGTGCGCCCCCAATAGATACATCATTCCTGAAATCCAGAAATTTTGTCACTGTCAGTGAAATGACATGGACATGAAACATAAATGCTACATCCCAAACTGTATACTTCTACGCTATATAGCAAGCCAAAATAAAATCTGTGTCCAAAATCATAATCATTAAACAGTATACACAGAATACGCATATACCGTCAACAAAACCTAGAATAGATAAAATCCCAACGTGTACACTATTCTATTCTATAATTCCAGCCAACAAGAATTTATCAGCTGAATATAAAATAATTTTGAAGTCTCAGTGGCATGTTCAGGTTTTAGACATGGGGCAAATAATTGCCACATAATGACATTACTAGATATGATTATTTTAAATGGCATAAAATATATAAGAGTAATAAACCATCACAGGTGTGTGACTTATTTCCTTATCACTAGAACATAAGTAATCGTTTTACCTTTCTTGCATTACAGTGTCTGGATATACATATTTTTATATGGTATGGATCAAAATACTGCTGCAGGGATATAACATAAAAAGTTGAAAGGTCATAGGGAAGATTAACAAAATAACTTTTGTGAATATGTGTGGAAATGTATTACTCAATCTCAGCTAACGCTTATTTTACAACCTTAAATCTAATAAGAATTGTATTACCCATAACCAAAGCAGATGTCTGTAATAATGTACGTTATTTGTATAATTATTTGGCATTTTCTATTATTGCACATCAGGGGGTCATTTGAACCCAGCTGTGTCTCTGGCCATGGTCATACTGGGTAAACTGAAGATCTGGAAATTTCCAATTTACGTCATTGCACAGCTCCTGGGAGCCTTTGCTGGAGCTGCTGGAGTGTTTGGACTGTATTATGGTGAGGGGTGTTAAAAAAACACATATACACAGAGAGCCCTTTAGCTATTTCTGCCCAAGGCAAGCATGTAGAGAAATGGACATAAATGGCATTAAAATATTTAGAATCTCTACTATAGAATCAAATCTCTACTCTATTTTTTAAAGGAGCTGGCATTAAATTACGGTATTTACCTATCCACTAATTAACAGAAGCCATTATTACAGCTTACCTGGTAGTATTTGGCTCAAAGGTACACATTTTATAGTCTCTGGTATAAAGATTATAGCTGTAATAACATACTCATTGCACAGTATGGATTATACAGGCATTGTTCCTTGATATACTGTACACTATGTATATAGTCTTAGCCTAAAAAAAACAGTAGAGCAAATCCTGCACTGTAAAACAAAAACAAAATCAGATTTACCTAGCATTTCCTATGATAAGATTACCATAGCCTAATATAAGATTATTAAACCTATTTCTAGACATTCTGTATTAATTTCAAGCTTAAAACAACCCTGTTCTATTGGCAGATACTTTTTCACATTTTAAGCATTTAATTCTAGAAAGAAGAAGAATTTAAAGCTTAGAACAACTAAAAGAATCTAAAAACAAGCTAAATAATCTAATATTTGATTTACAATAATCTCTACTAAGAGATTATTTGCCCATGTTCAAGATATTTTCACTAGATCATATTCAAGATATTTTCAGTAGACACTTACAGCACATCATGATTATACAAAATGTTACTAATTGTATTCAAACTATTTAAATGATACATGATGCATGTCCTTAGGTCTGAGTATCCTAATGTCAAAGCATAGGTGAATATTATAAATATTGGATAAAATGTGACATATGCCACAAATACTGTATTTTATAAATTGTTCAATTACAAGTCGAATAAGAAGGAATGTATTCATTGCCCGTTGTTTCCACAGATGCGTTTATGGAGTTTACTAGTGGAATTCTGTCAGTAACAGGCATTAATGCCACTGGACACATTTTTGCCTCTTACCCTGGACGACATCTCACAATACTTGGAGGGTTTGTGGATCAGGTAACTTTGCTATATATACATATGTTGTTATTAATTTATTTTTTATTAATTTATATTTTTTCAAATTATTTTTGAATAAATCAGTTTTATGGGACTAACCCTATAAATGTTGCCATAATAGCATGACTCTAAGAAAATCTAAGGAATCAAAATGTAATAAAATCAGTTTTTCTTTAATCAGCTGTAGGTCATTTAAAAAAAAAAAAAATTCTTATTATACATTTTTAAAAACCAATGCAACAATATTAAAGCAGTATGATATAAAAATATCCCAGCTTTATTAAAGGGAAGAGTGAATGGTAAATTGTGCTCAACAAAAGTACACTTTTTTAAAATAAAAAAAGAGGGTTTTTTTGTATAGTTACACATTCTTAACTTCCTAAAAGAGTTCTAGTTTGTAGTTTGTAGTTCTAGTATGAAATCATAGTTACATTCTTAAATATCAAGGGAACATTTTCAAAGCATATTTGCTCAGAGTAGATGTTGCCATTAAATGCAAGTCTAACAACAATCTAGGTGCAAATCAGATCAGTTTCACATCAGACAGTAAATGAGGCAGGCGAAATTATCAGTGTGCCCTCCTGTTGCAGGTGATTGGAACAGGTATGCTGGTGCTGTGCATCCTGGCCATAACCGATAGCAGGAATATTGGAGCTCCTAAAGGAGTGGAGCCTCTGGCCATTGGCTTGATCATCTTGGGCATCAGCGTGTCCATGGGCATGAACTGTGGATACCCACTGAACCCTGCCAGAGACCTTGGTCCCCGACTCTTCACTGCTATGGCTGGTTGGGGCGTGGAGGTGTTCAGGTAGCAGCTTGGTGTGGGATCTAATTAAACTTTTAAGGCCATCTGAGTGACAGCATGGTGCTCTAAGATCTGATCATGAGCTAACAGTTTGTATCCTGCTTTAACAACTACGTGAATTATCAACTTGTCAGTTTGGTATCATTGCACAGTATCATTGCACAGTTTCTCCGAACCACAGGTAACATTAATACATATTAATTCAGCTTTTTTTTTTTTTTTTCTATTACTGTCTTTAGGTTACGACTTTGTGTTTGGAAGTCTTTTTTTTTTTTTTGCCTTGTTTTAACATACATTAAGTTCTTGTTTTAACTTGTATAAGTATTTTATTTAAAGTGTGTGATGTAGCACTGAAGGGCTTACTACTCTGCAATATGCATAATGATAATAAAGTTGACTTTGACTTTATCTTTAACCAACCCTCAACCAAGAACACCTACACTATGCAGTGGCCTTGTTTAACCCACACTTATTTATGAGTTGTATAAGCAAAATGACATACTTCATGCCTTCATCTATTCTCCTCTCCAGCACTGCAGATCACTGGTGGTGGATCCCGGTGTTCGGGCCTTTGATAGGAGGCATCACCGGAGCTGTAGTGTACTTCCTCTTGATTGAGCTGCACCACTCCGACCCATCAGAGAAATCCCAGCAAAAAACTGAGGAAGAGGAGGATGAAGAAGAGGATGAGGACAGCAGCCTGAGGGACAAATATGAAATGATAACTATGGGCTAAACAGATAATCATTGACTATGAATGAATCAAAAATGCTTACAAATTAAGAAGAATCGTATTCATGTGCTCCAGCTGGCCCAGTATAGACTCTCGACTCTCACTTTAGCTCTCAGGCTTTCATTTGTTTGTTGTCAGGAAGTGGTGCAGGATTAAAGTGAGTAGCCTACTATTTAACGGATTATATCTTTGTACATCTTTACATGAATCCTGCTGCTTTTTTTCTGCTTCTACATTTGTTATGAGCTCAAGCTCTCACGAGAATAAAAAAAAAAAAAACTCCTTTACGGTATAATATCATTCCCAAGTAAACTGAAAAAAAAAAGATGACAAAAACGTATTTTTCCAGACCAAAAATGTATTAAACCTAGACAGATAAGGTCATTGTAGTGGAAGTATTAGGTGGTTTACTTATTATTTCTACTTTTTCATAGTTTACGGATTTCAGTTTTTTTTTTAAGTTTTGTCTTTTCAAATGAATATAGAGTAGTTCGTAGTAGCTTAGCCATTAAAAGTTAATAAAAATAGGAAATATCTTATTTGATTGTAGTATAAAATGCTGCATAGTGACAAAAAAAATTGTCAAAGTGATCCCTGTTTCTGTTTATTACATGCCCTTAATCAGCATTGCCACTCAATTATAGAAATTTTGTAATAAAGCTCCTTCTGTTCAATTATGTATTTAATCTGGTGTGTTTTTCCTGGTAAAAACATCAAATATTTTCCAAAGGTACAAAACACTTCTTACTTGTTCATTATTGCACTCATAAATCACACTCATAAGCTATTCAGTCAAACATAAATTCTCCGATCTTCCTTTACTGCTCATATTAGCACTGGAGCAGTACTTCTAATCTATTTTCCATGTGGTTACACATGAATTGCACTACAAATTTAAACACTTATTGTTGATTGGTTGGTTAATTGATTAAAAGAATACTTGTATTTACATCTGAATTTCATAATTTCCCTGTACCCGTGTATATATAGTACTGTATATAGTATATACTACTGTGCAAAAGTCTTAGACACATGCAAAGAAATGCTGTAGAGCAAAGATGCCTTCAAAAATAATGAAATTAAATGTTTCTACATTAAAAAGTACTATAAAGAGCAGTAAACAGTAATAAATGAAACAAAGTCAATATTTTGAGTGACGATCCTTCGCTTTTTTAAAATAGTAAAAAAATAGTAGTCTCAGTTACAGTGTGTGCAGTTTTATAAGGAAATGAGCTGTAAGTTACTGAGCATCTTGCAGAAGCAGCCACAGTTCTTCTGGAGACTTTGACTGTTGCACTTGCTTCTTATTTTTGCAGCAAAACCCAGCAGCCTTCATTATGTTTTTTGGTCTGAAAGTGTCTCTTATGTAATCTGCTGCTTTCTTTACTGACATACAAACATTTTTCTGTAACATTTAATTTTGTACTGGAAAACTAATGTTTGGAAATCATTATTGAAATGTACTGAATCAATAATGTAGAAGTCATAAAATAAAAATCTATAACAAAGTTTGTACCAAAAAAATACACAGTACTGTATATACACCTGTAGATGTGTATGTGTATGCACAATGCATACAGTAATTCAGATTCAGGTCAAGAGCTTCAGTTAATGTTCACATCAAATATAAGAAATGTGATTTCAGTGACTTTGACTCTGGCATGGTTTTTTGCTGTCAGATAGACTGATTTAAGTACTTCAGAATCTGCTTATCCATCCATCCATCCATTCTCTGTACTGCTTATCCTACACAGGGTCATGGGGAGTCTAGAGCCTATCCCAGGGGACTCAGGTGCTAGCCCATTGCAGTGCACAATCACACACACACACACTCACTTACACCCTACAGACAATTTTGGAAGAAAGGAAACTGAAGTACCTAGAGGAAACCCCCAAAGCACGGGAAGAACATGCAAGAACCCCTAACCCTGGAGGTGCGAGGCAACAGTGCTAACCACTAAGCCTCTGTGCCCCCCAGAATCTGTTGATCTCCTGGGATTTTTACACATAACACTCACTAGAGTTTACACAAAATAGCACAAAAAACAAAGAACACCCACTGACCGGTAGCTCTGTAGACAGAAAAGCCTTGTTAATAAGAGAGTTCAGAGGAGAATTGACAAACTATTTTGAGTTCACAATAAGGCTACAGTAACTCAAATTAGCAATCTTTACAACCAAGGTGTGCAGAAAAGCATCACAGAATGTGCAACACATCAAACCTTGAGGAGAATGGGCTACAACAGCAGAAGACCACATCAGGAAAGTTGGATAACTGCATGATTGAGCAAGTGTATAGGTGTTTCTAATAAAGTGACTGGTGAGTGTATGTTTGCAAAACTGAAATAATATGTATTAATTACTGTTACCAGTGTACTAATGTGGGTCCAATGGTGCATGTCCACATTCTCTCATTCTTTATTAGATTATTAGAGTGAAGCAGGTGTAATTTACAATTTCTGGTAGTCACATTTTTCACATTTATTGATGAAATTCAACAACTTCCTTTAGATTTTCCTTGTAAGGAAAATTAGAGTTTTAAGTCAGTAGGTCCTCAGATGTTTTCTTGGTGCAGGGAACCATGTTTAAATTCATGTCCATGGTAATCGCACATACACTTCAGAGTTGGATAGAGATTAAGGTGGAAAATCCAGTGCATTATCTGAGTGTGTTTTCTCTTATCAGTAAAGCTGCTGTCTGATTTGAGACCACATTACAGATGATGTTGATCCTGGCAGAAGTCTCCTTGACTGATATGAGATAACATTCATGAAAGACAGCGTGAATGTAGAGACGACTAGAACGCAGTTCTCCAGAACATGGAAGATGTTCCCTTGGCTCAGCAGACCTAAATTTCCACATACAGGCTGGTCAGCTCTTTGTTCAGAAAAGATTAAAGCACAATGGGAAATAAAAACATAAAAAAAAGAGACAAAGTAGTAATGCTCTGTCATCTTTTATTACTCTTATAACACAATCAAAGATTAAATCTTTTTAAAGAATTACACCTCATACATTTTATCCATTTATAGTTACATTTATTGTTGTGGAACACCTTCAAAACAATTTCAGTTATAACAGATATGAACAGTTGTTCTCTCACCAGCATCTCTTTCTTCTCTCTCTAAAAGTTAATTAGACAGTAAACACAGTTTGGTATTTTACTGAAAAACCATAAAAAGCAAAGTGCTCTGTCCTGAAGACTCTCTTGTGTACTGTTTCAAATGTTGACACTGGAGACTCCTTCCATCTCCTTACAGAAAACGTCACCATATCAACGACTACAGGTTTTTCTTTGGTAAATAACAACACGGATTTAATCTGTTTATTATTAGATTTAGATTATGTAGAGCATCCACCATACAAGTCCTTGTGAATGAGCTGTAGTTATAGAAACGCTAATAATATAATAGAATAAGCATATTAATATAAACCTGTGAATTGCCTGGCAGCCAGCTCTATTGTCAGAGCCATTATGTTATGGAAAATTATTCAACACCTTCTGACTAATCAGAATCAAGAATTCAACAGCGCTGTTGTATAAAAGGCTATATGGCTTTGTAAAGTCACACGGAGCTCAGAATAAGATTGGTGTAATACAAAAGACATCAGTGAGACTCACATTGTTATTATTCAAATGTGTGTTGAGTAATATGGGACTAGCTAATAACAGTGAATTAGCAACTGACTCAAAGCAAACAACAGCAGCCAGAGAGAGGATTGAGCTAACATGGTTTACAATCAGGTGTGTGGGTGCACAATTTGCCTTAGATCAGTGGATTTTAGAGTTCAGCTGATGCTTCAGGGGCTCAGAGTCGGTGTATGCACAAGGGGTGGAAATGGCGGACCATATGAAATAAAAATGTTCTAGTTCAATTGACATAGCTAAGGGAAAATATTCCATATTCCAAATTTTTTCACTCACAGATTCCCTTTTAGACTTGTGTGTGTCACAAAATACCACAATGTGTACCATGAACTGTTTGCTGTCTCGTGCTAGCGCTCATTAAATTCTGGCAGACTGTGTAAATTCCAAAGTGTTTGTTTTTTGGTTTAATTGAATCTCATTTTCTCAGCCCACAGAGGTTAAAAAAAAAGAAAGAAAACTTCAAAGATTTTTCAAAGTGTTTTTTTTTTTTTTAGCTCTTTTCAAGGTTTTATTAGGATAAATGTAAAAGCTGGCACTGAATGATGGATAAACCTTTCCAGGTTTGTAGTGCAGCTGTTAATATCAATCCAAAGCAGACAGCAGTTGTCTGTCTCTCCTTATTTTTCTCCTTCGATACAGAGATGGTTTTTCCTCCTCATGGTTTTTCCTCCCAGCTACAAAAATCCAGCCAATCAGAGAAGGTAATCACGTTTGCTTCTGCCTTAGCCTTTCCACACCACACCTCCCCACCTCTATTTGTCGGTCTCCTCTTTCTTTCTCGGCAATAGACATAACTTCCTTCTCTGAATTCACTAGTCAAGACAGGTCTGTGGATGTTTGTACATCTCCCAGTTTTTGGGAATGACGTTGACATTGGAGTTACTGGAGCAATGATGAAGACTGTAACTAAAATCTTCTCATTTTTCCTCCTAATCCATATTGAGGCAGCAAAAGCCAAAGAAAATACTACAGGTATGTGTATATTTAGCTTTCTTTCACAGACCAGTTATTTTATAGCTATATTATAGTGTAGGGATACGAGCAGATGTTCCTCACTACAAAAAGAAATTGAAAGGGCTAAACACAAGTACGAGGCCTTTTATGTCAAGTTGCCTGTTTCTCTTTAATTACACGCTGCACGCTAAGGTTTTTGAACATATACTGTGGAAAAATCAAAAGGTTGTAGCACAGAGGAAATTACATGTGGTAAACAGACTGATTGAAGGTTCTGAAAATGTTATATTTGGCTCTAATTTTAGATCATGTTGGGGGACTTGAGATGGAAAATGAAGTGAAGGCGCCACTGGTGGTGAAGTCGACTTTTCACATGCATTTACAAGGCAGTCTCTTTGAAGAGACCTGTGCTATCAAACCATTTCAATCAGACACTCTCGACACGTGCAACTACAACACAAGCAACCCCCTGATCATCATTATTCATGGCTGGACGGTAAGGACAAGTTTGAACCTTTACTTCTCGACCAGCTGGCACTGAAACTGACACTGGTTTATGTCTTCTAGGGGAAAATGTTTATTGGAGAGTTTTCCACATTCCTTACATGTTTAGATATACGTGGGAGTAGTTTTTGCTTCTGGACAACTGCCCGTTCCAGAGATGAAAGCAATAGAAATGTGTGCTGTAGATAGAGAGGAGCAGGTATATTTAATGTTTAGAAAGACAGACAAGTACGTAATATCTACACTGTCTCATTATTCACTGTATGTGTTCCACTGACCTGTGGTGACCTTCACTCCAACTGTGTAGATGAATGGAAAAATGGAGGAATGGGTGTTCAAGCTCACCTCAGCCCTCAAGACCAGGCTAGAGCATGTGAATGTGCTGATCACTGACTGGAGACCTCTGGCTTTCCAGCCATACCCAACTGCAGCTAAGAATACCAGGCAAGTGGGATTGGATGTTGCAAATCTCCTGATGTGGCTTGAGGTAAGAAACCCTGACATTCAAAGAGTCACAATGTCATGCTACAGTCACCGAAAATTGCAAAGGTAAATAGGTTTTAAAGGATACCTCCATAGTGAAAGACCTCAGGTATGCTTAGATTGAAATATTTGTGATCAGTTGATGTCACAGGGGGACTTTCCTAGCACAGTTACAATGAGAGAAAAAATCTCAAACATACATTATATGGCCAAAAATATGTAGACACCTGACCATCACACCCATACAGTATGTGGGTCCTCCCCAAACTATTGCCACAAGTTGAAAGCACACTTGTCTAGAATTTCTTTGTATGCAGTACAATCTTTACTTCACTGGAACTAAGAGGCCCAACCTGTTCCAGCATGACAATGGCCCTGTGCACAGAGCAAGGTCCATGTTTTGCCAAGTTTGATGTAGGTTGGGTGAAATATCAGCACCTCCTGGTCTATATAATATGATAATGCAGACTTTAATCAGGATTTAAACTTAATCAAGATACAAAGCATAAAAACAAACAGACATAGCCTATTGTGTCATACATAGAGTGATTTGGTGTTACATATTCAGTGGCCTTAGAACTGTCATCTCAGTGATGTTAGTCTGTAGCATTAATCAGCCTCCTGCTGCCCACACTGAAAAAACATCACCATATGGAACATACACACACACACACACACACACACACACTTTTGCCAAAACTAATGCTTTAACATGCCTGAACCATCACAATAATAAGCAAGACTACCCTTCTCTTCTCAACAGGAGACCACCCAGCTCTCCATGGATAAGGTTCACCTGATTGGTTACAGTTTAGGAGCACATGCAGCTGGATTTGCAGGAGGCCATTTTAAAAAAGCCAAAAAACTGGGCCGCATAACAGGTAGCCTTCTTTCTTCTTAACGTACATAATTCAGAGCAGGAAAGATCTAAAGACAAGGAGTCTTTAGTTGCAGTTTTTCTTGATTGCTTAAACACATTTCTTGAAACTATGCCTCGTATTCTCAAAACAGCAAACACAAATCCATAACGTTTCACCCAATTCCCCAAACATCCTATTTTCAGGTCACAATGAAGCTCTACACCCAAAACCATTCACTCTTGCTGAAAAACCAAACTTTGCCCTCAGACATCACACACAAGCCCTCAAAACACACTCACTACAACATAGTCTTACACACTGGTGCAATAAATTCAAAACAATATTTCCGAAACTGGTAAGTTATGTTGCTTGTGGTTCCCCCCCCCCTCAAAAACCTTTTCACATGATGAACACAAAAGACACAACCAATGTATACATTGGCACATTTTTATTCATTCATGTACTACACAGTACAACACACACACAAAAAAATAAATAAAATAAATTATTCCGCCTCAGCATCCCGTCTTTGGTCTGGGTCAGGCCAGAGAATCTCGTCCACATCACAGGCTATATTGGCCCTAGCCAGGCAGCGGGGGTAAAATCCTCTTGCATGCCTGATCCACCCCTGGCACGCATCTACTGATATGTCTAGGCAGGCTTCTTCCATGGCCTGGAGGAGGTGAACACGGATATAAGGTTCTCGGTCATATACTTTCCACTGCCACGCCAAAAAAACTCCTCTATCGGGTTTAGAAAGGGAGAGTATGCAGGCAGAAAGATGTTTGAAAACCTCGGGTTATTGGTAAACCAGTCACGATCCAGAGCAGCGCGATGGAAGCTGATGTTATCCCAAACGTAGTGAGGCTGCTCTGGCTGTGCTAGTTCCCTGTGGTCCAGCTTTAATATATGCTCTCTTAGACCTTCAAGGAAAGCAAGGAGGAGCATAGTGTTATAGGGTCTTAGAATGGCATGGCGGTGGAGTACCCCTCGTTGGCTGATGGCTGCGCACATAGTGACATTCCCTCCGCGCTGACCAGGGACATTCACAATAGCCCGATGGCCAATTATGTTCCTCCCCCTTCTCCTTCTTTTGGTCAGGTTGAAACCAGCCTCATCCACAAAGATAATTTCATGGGGAACAGGTCGGCCTTCAATCTCAAAGATTCTCTGCAAAACACATGAAACACAGTAGAGTAAATCACTACCCTGAAGCACAGTTCAAGAGGGCACAAATGGCAGCATAAACTGCTATACTGTGATGGTACATAATACTTCATATGATATCAAAACTCATACCTGAACATATTCCAACCCTGTCAGAGTTTCGTTCGAAAGGGACGCAGTATGCCTGTTTCATCCGGAACCGGTGCTTTCGGAGGATGCGATCAATTGTGGAGCGGCTGATGGCATTTATCCCTCGAAAATGATGATTATCCTCAATCACTCTCCTTTGAATCTCTCGCAGGCGGATTACATTATTGTCAATGACCATGTGTACAAGCTCTTGCTCCTCCGACAAAAGCCTTAGCCTGCCTCCACCAGGTGATCGTCTCTGTGTCCTATAAAAATAGAAGCACTCATTACTGTAACTGTCACACATCCTTTTTACAGGAAAAACTGGAAACATACTGAAACTCTATCTGTATGCGAGGCAATTTGATGCATTTCTTCATTACAGTAGCATAGTGCAACAGTGTATGTGCTGTCACAGCACAGAGTACAGCACTCAAAAGTTACTGTACAGAGCAGTCTTACTGTAAGTACACCTACCTGTTTTCCTCCCTGAAGGTTCTGATGATGGAGGCGACGGTGAAGCGACTCAAATTTGGCTGCACTCGTTGCCCAGCCTCCCTCATAGTCATACCATGGACGAGGACATGGTCAACTAAAGTGGCTCGAATTTCATCCGAGACTGCTTGTCTCCTCTCCTCCTCGACCTATTCCTTCACTTCTCTGTGGGTCCATTGTTCCAAAACTCAGTGAACTCATTCGGGCCCTTTCATCTATCTATTGAAGGATCTGATTGATGTGTGTTCAATTTTGACTCTTAGTGTTTTCACCTGGGCAACTGTGTGCTAAGTGAGCTCAAGCTGTGCTGACTTGAGTGAACAGTATTGAATGCTAGTGCTTTCAAAATGACCACATGGTGTACGCAATAAGAAATTAAGGGATTTGTGTGTAGAGTTCTGCAGTGACAGCTCAACCAATCTGACTCGTGTCAAAACAGGAGAGTAGTGTTCAGAGTTTATAGAATTGGGTGTGCTTTTTGATAAATGGCGTTATGGTTTTGAAATTTTAGTTCAAAAGCCTGGTTATAGTGTTTTAGCAATCGAGAAAAACTGTAAAAGCAAGCACAAAGAAGCGTGTGGTAATCAGCGTTAGCGAGGTATCGATGAGGAACTATTATTTCCACATCTTCCAAATGTCTACAGTTTACAGACAAGACTGTAAACCACATAATGGTGTGCGATGCATGCAAAAAATGTTCTGAGTATTCTATCACCATCCTGAATATACAGATTTTCTTTTTTTCTGCATAAAATTACTTTGACCAGCCTAAATTGTCTTGAGGTTGAGAAAAAAAGGCTTCTAGTTCCAGATGTTCCTCTTTAAACATTCTCCAACACTATGGAGAACAATGGTCTTATGAAAATCGTACTCCCCCTCACTTTCCCACAATTCTGATGTGTGAAGACACTGAATAAAGAACCTGAAAAAAGACAGGAACAAAGCAAACGAAAAACACATTCCAGTCAGCTCATTTACAAGAGAGACATCAGAATTGTCTCTTTGGGAACAAAGAGTATGTGACAAAGTACACTTTAAAGTGAGAGGATGGAAAACACAAGTTACATTTGTCTTTTTTAAAGGATAGCCTGAGGCATATAAGTATGCTGACTACTTAATGGTTTCACTTTAACTAGATGTGCATGCAAGAGAGAAGATAAAATTGAGATTTTTATTAATGTAATCATGTAATGTCTTGACTGCTCAGTGAATGAAAGAAGATTCAACCAGGACATCATGTTCTCTCCAGCTATTTATATCAAAAGAAAAGAAACAAATGTCATGACTCACCTTTGCTGCAATATCACTCCCTGCATGAGTTCAGGGGAAAAAAATACACCTGTAGTCTAAAATCAAATGTTGCTTATGAAGGCATGTTCAAATACTAAAACTGGTATAACTATGACCTGATAACAGACTATAATATACAACTGACTCCTCTTGGGCAGGTCTGGATCCTGCAGGTCCCAATTTTGAGGGAGTTCCTGCTTCTGACAGGCTGTCTCCTGATGATGCCATGTTTGTAGATGCCATTCACACCTTTTCTAAGTCCAGCATTGGGTTGGCGGTGGGAATCCGGCAGCTTGTTGGACATGCCGACTTCTACCCAAACGGAGGCTACTTCCAGCCCGGCTGTCACATGACAGACATATATAACAACATTTACCAATATGGACTGGAAGGTATAGCAGATCACTGTGAAGTGTATCATACACACAGTAGTAGAGTTTGTATTGGCAGAGTGTAACAGTGTGATGTATTGTAACTGTATTATCACCTCTCAACAGGTGTACCAAAGACAATCAAATGTGCTCACCAACGAGCTGTCCACCTCTTCATTGACTCCCTGTTGAACAAGGACCAACAGATGACAGCGTACCGCTGCCGAGATAACCATGCATTTGACCAAGGCCTGTGTCTGGACTGCAAAAAGGATCGCTGTAATACTCTGGGCTACGATGTTAGAAAGGTGTACGCTGGAGGCAATGGCAAAGGCCTCTATCTGAAGACTGGTCCTCAAACACCATTTAAAGGTCAGTGTGTTAACTCAATATTATTTTTGCTCTAGATTTCTCTAAAAGTTGTGATTTTCTGCTGTTAATGATTTAGTCTTGGGTAAGGTTTGGGAACGTATTTGAATACGGTAAAGGAATGCACACAACTACTCCAGAATTTTTTAAACTATACCTTTCCTTGTCAGTGGGGTATTACCCTCAAGTGCGCATCTTTTGTACCTTTAATGTTTTCCCTGGAAAAATGCATGGAGTTTATCTTTAAAGTATTACTCTAAAAGATAATTAAAGGAACAAGAGTGGTCCTCAAGGTTCAGTTATTTAAAGGTACACTACATTCACATTACCATGTGAATGAAATGAAAGGTATGGAACAGGAGAGGGGTATAAAAGAATTTCCAAAACATTAGATATACCATGGAACATGGTGAAGACTATCATCAACAAGTGGAAAAAAGCACCACAGTGACCTCACCAAGAACAGGACATCCCTCCAAATGTTATGAAAAGACAAGACAAAAACTTACCAGGGAGGCTGCCAAGAGACCAATGGCAACATTAAAGGAGCTGCAGGAATATCTAACAAGTACTGATTACTCACTGGATGTGACAACAATCTCTCATATTCTTCACATGTCTGTGCTATGGGATAGGGTGGCTAGATGGAAGAAACATCCACAAAAAACATCCAAGCTCAACTAAATCACCCCAAACCATGTGGCAAAATGTTTTATGGTCTGATGACACAAATTCCAAAAGGTATAATAATTCCATAATTCCAAAAGGTATGTTTGACGCAAAAAACACATCACCAAAAGAACGCCATACCCACGGTGAAGCATGGTGGTGGCAGCATCATGCTTTAGGGCTGCTTTTCTTCAGCCAGAACTGGGGCTTTTTATCAAGGCAGAGGGAATCATGAATAGCTATAAATAGCAGTTGATTTTAGTGCAAAGCAGTGCAAAAGGAATTTCACCTTTCAGCATGACAATGACCCAAAGTATACATACTAATCAACAAAAGAATGGCTTAACCAAACGATAATCAATGTTTCTGCATGGTCTAGCCAGAGCCCAGACCTGAATCCAACTGAAAATCTGTGGGGTGACCTGAAGCGGGCTGTGCACAGGAGATGCCCTTACAATTTGATGGCTCTAGAATGTTTTGGGAAGAAAGAGTGGGAAAATATTGCCAAGTCAAGATGTGCCACTCTGATAGACTCTTACTCAAAAATACTGAGTGGTGTAATAAAATCAAAAGGTGCTTCGGCAAAGTATTAGTTTAGAGGTGTGCATACTTATGCAACCAGGTTATTGTAAGTATTTTATTTCTTCCCCTAAAAACGTTTGATTGTTTTTCCCTTTATTTGTACACTTTGCTATTTCACATTAAAGGTGGGAAAGGTTCTGACATGATTTATCTTAGTTTCATTTTCTTTTTTACTTCACAAAAAGGTGTGTAGACTTTTTATATCCATTGTAAAGCATACACACTAAAGGTATACAAAAGATGTACTCTTGATAGTACCACCCCAGTGACAAAAGGTAAGGTACAATTTAGTACTTCTTTTCTTAGAGTATGCTGCATCTGTGGTGCACATGTAATTACCATTCAGAATTTCAACGTTTCCCTGCACTGAGAAAAGGACACGAGAAACGTCAAAACTCACTCTTTTTTTTATGAGTCAAATGTGAAACACCTTTTTTTGCAGAATGTCTTTGAAAATAATTCAGCCTAAGTTCTCAGTAAAATAAATATAATACTTTCAATGTTTAAGTGGGGTTATTTTAATTGTCGTGTTTGAACACTGGATAAAATTGGTTAAAAACCGTTAGAGTATTCCATTAAGGTGGGTTGGTTGATGTCAGAAGTTTCTTTTTTTCCTCCATTTTTGCATTTGCGACACTTTTCTGTTTTTAATTCCCACACAGTCTATCACTACCAGATTAAAGTCCTAGTGATGAATCTGATCGAGCAGGTCAAAGCCTCTGTCTCCATTGCTCTTATCGGAAGTGAAGGAGAGAGCCAGTATATCCCTATTACTCTGTAAGTACATTTCACATTTCGGTTATAAATGTGATTTATAAGTTATAATGTAGGGTTTGGTATCTGTTGATTCAATGACTCATTTAAGGTCTTGTACGGTCATGTGTGGTATGATCTTCCAGTCAGCACAACACCTACTGTATTGCAGTATCTCGATCATCACTAGTCTTAGCTGAGTCAATACTGGAGTGCTGCAGGCAGCCTACAGCCCTGACTCCAGCTCCACAACTTATTATGTAACACAGCAAACATCAGACTCATCCACACTGACCAGAGCAGTGAGACTGGATTACAGATCACTGTCACTGATAAATACTGTGGCACATGTCAGTCCTGGCTTGCACTGGTTCGATCCAATAGAAAGGCTAGGGTAAGTCAAATAGCAACTCAGAATGCATAACACACCAAACCTTGAGGCAGATGGGATACAACAGCAGATCACCACATCAGGTTCCACTTCTGTCAGCCAAGAACAGGAATCAGACGCTACAGTGGGCACAGGCTCACCCAAACTGGTCTGACGAAATCTCAATTTCTGCTGCAACATGCAGATTTTAGGATCATAAATTGGCATCAGCAGCATGGAAAGCTGCCTTGTGTCAACATTTCAGTCTGCTGGTGGTGGTGTAATGGTGTAGGGAATGATTTTTTTGGCACACTGTGGGTCCCTTAATACCAAGCAAGTATCATTTGAATGCCACACCTGAGTATCGCTGTTGCCCACATGCATCTCTTTATAGCCACAATTTACCCACCTTATTATGAGTACTTCCAGCCTGAAAATGCGTCTCGTCACAAAGCTCAACTGATCTCAAACTGGTACCATGATAATGAGTTCAGTGTACTTCAGTGGCGTCTTGAGTCACCAGATCTGTATCCGATAGAACACCTTTGGGATGTGGTTGAAAGGCACCCTGCAGCATGAATGTGTAGCTGACGAATCTGTAGCAATTACGTGATGCAATCAAGTCAACATGGACCAGAACGCCAAGAATTGAGGCTGTTCTGAGATCAAAGGAGGGGGAGGGGGGTCATACCCAGTATTGGTACGGTGTTACTAATAATGTGGCTGGTACACTGCATATTATACAACATATACGGTATATTGAACTTTGACACTTTCGCCCAGGTCCCTGGAGCATCCTGAGAACAAGACATACTCATCTCTGGCTGCAGTGGACTCATGGCTGGGGGAGCTGAGAGCAGTGCATCTGCGCTTGGCAGGAGAGGAGGCCTGGAGCAGCTGGTGGAGAAGAGTCACAAACATCATGAGCCGCAGCGGACACTCAAACAACACAGGGCTCACTGTGGCCAAAATACGACTCAAATCCGGCGAGAGCCAAGAGAAGTGAGTGAAATGTGGTTGGAGTGTGAAAAAGGATGAATCAGAAGTAGCACCTTTCTGCCTGCCATGAAAAAGAAATATTTTATGACTAATACTCCCTCTAGTGGCACGCTGTGCTCACTGCAATGTTATATCTGCTGATTTTAAGATTTTAAGCACTGATTTGGAAAGAAAAATGTTAATACTTGAATGAATACTTGTTACTACAGAATCCATACTACACTTTTGTTCTACTTTCAGGAGATGGTTCTGTGGTCAAACAGCAGCCGTCACACACCTCAAACCCTCACAAGAACACGAGTTTGTTCATTGTCAATATGCTACCAAAAAGAAGAGGAGCAGCAGGAATCTTCAAGAGACCACACGTGGACAGGAATTTGCCAAGCCATCACATCAAATTAAAACAGAGAAATTTGAAAGAGATTAAAAAAGGTCAATGGCTAAAACGTTTGGTTTAAAAGAAATGCTTGGATGTTACGTTATCATTTCGATTGACCATTTTTATTAATGCATTTCAAGTACTCAAAATTACATCTCTTTGCACAATACGTTTTGAAATGTTAAGTAAAAATGTTCAAAGTGAACAAAAATTTAGGTACTGTATAAAACACAGTTAACATTAACAGACAGTAGTATTTTTTTTTTTGTTTGCTTCTAACTTTTGTAATCTTTCTGCCTATACCACCTACAATAATTTTGACTCAATTCAGACAATTTCAGTGCACTTTTTTTTTCTATAAAGATTCACCAAGACTACACAAAATAAAAACCAGTAAAAGAAATGTCAGATACAGGCAGATATTCCTCCTCTATCCATGTCACACCACATGAGAAACAGACAAAAAAGAAGAAAAACTATGCACTTCATTGTATTTAAATATTCTGATTGCTGCCATAAAGAAAGAGTAGTGTTCTAATATCCAAGCCTATTCTGATGAATGTAGTGGAAATTAAAGAAAAGAAAAACAAATGTTCCCAGAATCAAGAGAAAATATCACTATATGGTCACATTTAAATTTTCGAAAAAAAAAAAAAAAAAGAGGGAAAAATAGACAGACAAGTATCAAAATCTCATATTTATCTTCAAATTTAAAAGAAATGCTTCAGGAACTGTACATAGTATACAACAGTTTACAATGGTGTCCACAGAGCAGCTTTCCTGATGGCATTCAAGCTGCTCCATGACCTTTTAAGACAGAGATCTCACATCAGTGGCTCTCACAAAATGCAGCCCAGTCACGCCATGTAGCACAATTTCTGTTTAATGCATTTAAAAAGACAGAAAAGCACAATTGGGCCCCAGGTTGAGGTCTGAACCTCTGTATACCTATAAAATCCTTACAGATGAAAGCAAAAACAATGACTAAAAAAACTCAAACGATTCTGTTTGGGTGAGACTCTCATTGTGAAAGTGAGAGGTGACCTGAGGTCAAACATTGCCGTCCCCGCTATCAGTCTCTGAAACTCCTGTCACTGCCGCCCCTTTGTCCACTTTACAGCATGGCTTCAGAAACACGGTGCACCTTTATGTCGGTGCTGGGTTGGCGGAAATGTTGGTGATACACGAGGCCTTGACATCTCACCTCACCATCATGATAGCATTTCATAACTAAATCATTTAGTATATGTTATTCAGAAATGCTACTGTAAACTCTAGTTTTAAAGAGTCAAGTAGTGAAGGGAAAATGTTTGCTTAGTTAATTTAAATGGTCTTTATTTTGTTAAAAGTATAACACAAATAAACCAATTATGGCAAGGCAAACATTTCCCATGAAGAATTTAATTAGATTAAGAAAACTTACAATTTAAGTAAACTGTGCTATGAATATCAGTGTTAGCTCTAGACTTTTGAATACCGATTACATCATATCGTTAAACAATCGGATCATTAAATTTATACAGATTTAAGCAGAAATATTTCCTCCCCTAATAAGTTCAGGCAATAATTTGGAATGTTTTAATCTTTAAACTGCTTTTGTTTGTTTCTTGCTGAGTAAAGTACTGAGTATTCCTACTTATTAAATTGTAATATGAACAGTGGATTTGCTTTAATTTGACATGGTTTAAGCAAGGCTAAAGGTAAGATCAGCATGACTACTTGTAGCTGCTGGTATTTCATAAAGACACTGGCTAATCCACAGAGGCTCGACAAGTGTCTCCATTAGCAAAAGTTAATCACCTGTAAATGCAACTGTTCTTCCCAATGAATAAACTAATTATGGTCCTTACATGTAGACTGTAAACGGATAATCAAATCCTAACCACGTACCTTTCATATTAATGTACACATTTAGCTTAGCTGGACTGAGGTCTCTCCTAGAGCACTTGCAGCATGCACGTTCAAATACACGTATTCACTAGCTGTGCAGATTAATCTTCCGGATTAGGACACCAAGTGAAATCTGAGGTGACAAAAGGTGAGAAAATAGTGGAAACATGAGGATACTGTTTCTTCACACTAGAGATTTGTAGAGGATATGTGCACCGCTCCACCAAACAAACACTGGATAAGTGATTTAAAAAAAAAAAAAAAAAAAAAAAAAAGTACAGAGTCACATGGAACAATCTACTCGACTTCATGTATACCTGCTCTTATCCTCCTGCAAATGGCAAATCCCTCCATCCTCAATCATCTGTACAGTGCCTTTATTTCTGTCCAAGTCCTGAGAAATATTGATCAAAGCGACAACTTATTTCTGCTCTGAGCAGTAGAAGAAATATTTCTCACATATAATACAAATCTCTTTTCTCTATACAGTTGTAATCTGTACAACGGTGCAGTATGCATTTGCTGCATTGTGAAAATAACAGCCTTGATCTTTTGCTTGATCATAAGAATAAATAGATGCTTTCATCTCAAACCATGTTATCTGAGGGTTTGAAAGAGAATCACAACTGAAACAACAGTGGATGAATAATCTGTGCCTGGTCTCTTAAACCTTGGCACTCTTTCAATATGCCAACTGTGAAAGGGAATGAGAAAAGAGGAAAAAAAAAAAAAATATATATATATATGTATATATAACTTCAGAACGGAAAAGTCTTGATTTTGTGTGCTGTTTATGTAATTTTTTTTTTCAAGGGAATGAAGCAAAGGTTCGAGATGTTTTTCATTGTCTTCCTGTGCTGAGATTTGACAAAGAGAGACCCGAAATGTCCACGTGGTTTGAGCTCACTTCTGCTAAACGGCGCAGAGATGTTCTTCACTATGTTCGAGTGGCTCAGTATAAAGACTGGAATGAACGGAAGCATAATGGACTAGCCCAGATATCCTCTACGGAGAGCTGGACGTATTATTGTAAACGATTCCTGTTTTAGTGTATGACTTTTGACAAAGGCTGCTTTAAAAAAAACCTGCTCGTGTTGTCACATACTGCACATTTTATAGTGTGTAGCTGTTAAAATCGGTCCTCGTTGATGCAGTGAAAAACTGGGAGTGTAGTGAGGATTTCATGTGCTGGTCCAGTTGGACTCTTTGGAGTAATGCCTTGCTCTACGGCCACACGTAACAAGTCCTGATTAAACCAAACTGGAGTTGTAGAACAGCACATAGTTATGAATTTTGGAATTCTTGACAGCTGGAAATGATTTAGTGTTTTCCAGGCAAGGTGGGATTAGTATCCTCTGCATCTGGCTGTGAAGCAGTGTAGTGTAGTGACTGTAGTGACCGTTATCCCAATGTAGGCAGGCACTGGCAGGGTGTGGTAGTGGTGCTATGGGGGGCATCCGGGCTCTCAGCGTCTCATCTGGCCCATCTGATAATTCTCGCGTGGCTGGCGGTGGTGGCGTGGGGGCTGAGGCTGGCGCTGGGACGGACGCTGGTTCTGATGGCCATGTGCATGAGGGTGCTGGTTCTGGTTGTGGTGGTGATGGTGATGATGCTGATGCTGCTGCTGCTGGCTAGCATGTTGGGCTCGTCTCCTCTTTAGTGTGCCTGTGGATTAACGACACAGACAGCACGTATTATATTAAATTTCAAACTAAATAAAATGAGAGATTTGAGTGCAGATACACTCATTAAGATTTTTTTGGTGAGAAGGAAGCTTTAAGAAATTTATGGAACTTTCTGTAGACCCCTTTACCTATAAAATAATTCCACAGACCCCCTCAGAACAGATTTATTTTATGAACATAATCCAACTATTTAAATAATAAGCTCATTATTAAATTTGCACAATAATATTCTTAAAAATTATTGGAGTCGTATATCTTTTTATTCCTGAACTTTCCACTCACTGAGCACGTTCTTAGATTAAAATGATTAGATCAGATTACATCTTTTATAGGCTTACTTATTTTTTACGTTTTTAACTAGTGAGGTTTGGATTAAACTCTTTCAATACAAAGGTACCACTAAAACAGGCTAATAACTGTAAGAACATGATAATATGTATGATATCTCTGATACTGGGTTGTAAGTTTTCTACAACTGTAAGAAAAATGAACTAATTACACTTTGAGAAGCACGGCTTTAAAGGTCCATTAGCCAAGATTAATCCATTTTTTTCCCAGAATGATTTTTGTTTGTTGCCCACCCACCCCCATTCCTGCACATGCTCACAAAGAGTAGAGTGTCTATAAAATGTCACAAAAGGCCCATTCAAACAAGCATTCCAGACCAGAAGTCACTTTTCCAAATGGGTTTTCTCAGCCACATAATACTTTTGTCCTGAGGTCATAGCTTTAACCATTTTTTGCAGGCTAAGTAAGAAATAAAAAGAGAGAGCCTATTGCACTTTTATGGGAATCAATATATGAAATCATTAAAGCGCACACAGATGCAAGGAGGTGATTGAATGCTGTTTGGTGTAAATTACCTGGTAGAGGTTTAGGTGGTGGTAGTTTGGGGTTACTACTGGGTGTGTGCACACTGCAAATCTTGATGAATCCAGCCATCAGCATAATCAAGGCAATACCCATCAGCAGCACTGCCCACCAGTAAGCCTGGGAATATCCAAATACATACATTTGCACAAAGCCATAAATAAAATATGAAAACCATTAGTAATATGGCCCATTAATTACACACCGATTATTCCAGAAACATTTCAAATTAAATATTTTATAGCTTACAACACTGTGTCTGCGTTATTATTTGTAAGCTAATATCTTATTCATGTAATTATAGCAAAACGTTGAGCTTAAAGAGATATACAATGTTATTATTACTATATTGTGTAGAATACCAGTCTTAGCTGGTTTTTAAAGAAAGACACATCTGGATCATGACATTCAAAATTGACGTCAAGACACTTGCCACTATCCATTCAGCAATGTTCTCATAAAGCTCAGGGTTGAAGATGGCTTTCTTCAGTCTGGCCAGTGGCCCATCGGCATCCACCAGCCTGCACTTCATGAACACATCACAGTAGCCTTTGAAGTCGTTGCAGGGAGAGCCAGCCTGAAGCGTGGTCACCTTCCTATTGAAGAACTGGGCCAGGCGCTCCGAGCCTGTACTGCTGCATGTGCTGGGGTTCACTGTGGGAAGAAGCAAGAACATGGAGCAATTCCCAGGATGATGGCACTGCAGCATCTACTCTCAAGCATGGCATCACATGATATCACTGAGCTATGTTAGAACATTGTGTGGGCGTGTTGTAATTAATATGGAAGAAACCCACTCCAGAGAAAAAAGGAGATTTAACACCAAAGATACATCACATTGTCATGCATAGGCAAGTTACTTACTCAGAGGCTAGAGTGTGAAATATTACAAAATCAGAGGATCTGAAACAGATTATAAAAAAAAAAAAAAAACAGAGCAGAGTGTACTGACTTTTCTCCATGCAGCAAACATGGCAGAGTTCTGTCTCATCCTTGCCGTCCCCACTAGCACAGGTACACACCTCCAGCCCATATTTCTCACAGATAGAACCAGAACAGCCCTGTGAAAAAAAATATATACATGTTAGAAGCTATTCTTCTCTTTAAAATTACAACTATATTTTCACCTTAGACTCCTGATACTCAGGGTTCAGCTTTGGCAATCCACAACCTGTCAACGCTTCCACATGTCAGCAGCATGTCATTACCCCGTTAAGGCAGACTTGAGTTTCTCCATGGCAGGCAGTGAAGTTGGCTTTGGGCTCAGAGGTGGGGCACTGGGCTGAGGCTCCATTACACATGCCCTGATGGGCACACTCCGACTCCTCACGACACTTCTCGTTCCGGCTCTTGTACGTGCACTCGGAGGTGCAGCATGGACCTTGGCTGGGACTGCAGACACAACATGACATTCAGAGCAGTGTGTAGGATTGACACAGCACATATACACACACAATACACACTTATTACAATTAGACAATTACAAGTTGTTTTTTTTTTAATATATTACGCTGTATAGTAACATCAAATTACAGGTATGTACTTTCCTAATCTTCAAAGAAGTATGAAAAGGCAGAGTGTACCTGCAGACTTTATTAGGTTTAAGTTTGCACTTCTTGTTGTCTGGCTGGTTAGCGTCATAGCAGCACTGATCTTTGCACTGGTCATTGTATCCACAGTCACACTCCTCTCCTGGCTCTACCAGGCCGTTACCACAGATTGGTTGGCCAGACTCTGTTGTAGTGTACACGAACACACACAGACACAAACGTGCACACACACACACACGGAGAACAGACAATCTGTTCAGTCACAAATACATCTCTTTGTTGAGCCTTGAATGTTCTGCACTTGAAAATCCTCCTGGAGAAGGTTTGTCAACCTCAAGTAGTCTGTAAAAAAGCTATGGTGCTAGTTAATAGAGAACAGAAAATTCCCAACACATTTTCCTGAACTGAATATGGATGAGATCTTTTTGAATATTGATGGTCTCATACCGCCAATGACAACTGCTTTATTAAACCCTGCCTATGATAAAAATGACATTTGACATACAGTATAACAGATGAAGTGTGAAAGCTAGACCGCCCTGTCCAGCTTGCACTACCAAAATCTGAAACTGATACCATTATAAGGACTAAATCTGTAATCAGTAACACAATAAGTTCAAGACCTACCCACAAAGCAGTTGCCCCGTTTCTTCTCCAGCACTTGGCTGATGTTGCGAATACTGCACACCGAGAACTTGTTGTTGTTAAGCTTGTCTCCTGATGTGGCTCTAGCATACATTATGTAGTTGCCTTTCTCTTTCTTATCCTGGCTCTTTGACTCGCCTGGAGTGCATTCAGAGCCTGAATCATGCTGTTAATAAAAATGGAAAAAACATGAATCAGTTATAGCCTTTGATTTACATCTAATGTTTCTAATTTTTGTAAGATTATATACAACCATGTACCAGATTATAATATTTTACAAACTAGCAGCGCTGGTTAAAAGAATACTGTTTCAAGTTGAAATAGCACCGGCAACATGTACAGAACGTGTTGTAAGCACAGGCAGCATCCAATGTCACCAGGCTATTTCTAATCACACAGAACCAAAACTAAGGCCATCAGGTGGTTCTGATGGTTAAATCTGCAGGCTGGTTTAAAAATTAGAATCCCTGGCAACCCTGAAGCCTTTAGCTGATTTGCTCTGCTTCCTTGATTGGCACAGGGCTTCGGTACATTCTCCTGACCTACCCAAGCCATAATGTGCATGCATACACATTTTTCAGCAGTAGACAATAATAAACTTTAACAAGGATTGACCATAAATAAAGTTTGAACGTAGTTTGAATATCGGCTGAGTGGATGGCCAGAGCAAAAAATAAGCAGGGAAGGTGTCAAAAGACTCAAACAGAGAATCAATGATACTTATGGCAATGTTCATATCACAACCCAGAAAATGCACAGCACTGGCAACAACATGTATGATCTGAAGTCTGGTTTCAACTAACTCAACAATGTTGCTTCATTGTGTAAAAACTCATTAACGGAGGTACAATGAGAGTGGCTTTATTCGAATAGTGAAAGCATTAAGAATGAAACGCCCACTTTCCCCAAATTGGTTTGATTATCTAAACCCAGGTGTAGCCCAAACTTACTGGAGAGCCGAAGTTGTGTCCCACTTCATGGGCGAAGGTGATATGGGAGACCTTTGGAGGCACGTGAGATGCATAGTTCTGCACTGTTATAATCCCAGTGTTCAGTGACTTCCTCTTCCCATCAGAATACAGCTTACTCTTTTCACAGATACCACCAGAGCTCCCTGAGAGGACGACCATCAGAATAATTGTCAAAGGACATGCAATGTCACTGGCAAAAAGACTAGGTTTCTAAATAAACACTAACATTCGCACATACATTAGAAAAGCTGGAGATCGCTTGTTAACACATAATATTATTCAATAAAAACAGAGAATTAGGGGCCACTTTACATCTAAAGTGTCCTCGTGAACTTCCTAAAAGTGAGTTGAAACCCTAGAATTTGTATGGTGCCAGTTAGGATTGGGGGATATTAATATACATCATCAAAATCAATGTCACAATATGCTTTTCGGAGATATTGTGAATATTGTGATGTCTTTTTATTATATTTTTTCAGTGTTATTTAACAATTATACACTGACCGGAAGCAAATTGTAAAATTAAAAATAATGGTCTTTTTCCAGTGTTAAAAATGTTTAATATATGTTTGTGTATTAATAATAACACAGCACTACTGTATTGCTGGCAGTTTGTGAAAAAACCTTTTTATCATTACAATATTGTGTATTGTAAAAATGCTGTTTAGAAACATATATTTTTGTCTTATTACCCACCCCTAGTGCCAGTATCATTTTCCAAACTTTTGAATGATATTTTTATACACAATTAGACAGATTTGCATGTGAGTACCTGAAGGTGCTCCCACCCAGGCCAGTCCCAACACACCATCGTCGAAATCTCTGTCAGTGAAGACATAGGCTAGACAATAATCATCATGGTTCTGCTCAGAGTTCAGCTCCAGAAACTTCTCCACACCGATATTAGCAAAACGGAAAGGGTTGGACCTGTCCCGCTCGTCACTAGTTGTGTTGATCTAGAAAAAATAACAATGTCCATAATGTTGTGCATGCTGACAACAGGAACAATACATGGTTTTGTTCATTAAATTTCAATAACCTGGTTATGAAAACTGGAGTGGACAAAGTTCCGTTTAGAATATATTTAGGCAAAAAAAAACCACCCTGGACTCACCCTAATTCTCTTCACCATGAAACTAATGTTGCGGATACCCAGGAAATCTGTACCCTGGTAGATTGCATCAATCGCCTTAACATGGCTGGAAATCTGAGAAAATAGCAGCACAGTTTCAGAACTAAATTAAAAATGTAGTTACAAACTACATTTATTTCACCCATATATTCACAAACACACAGACGCAGGTGTTTCTTCAAGTCTTTGGACTTTATGAGGCACTGTACACTAGCAGACCAAAGTAATCAAAATATAAGTGAATTCAGATAAATGAGAGAGAATTACCACTGGCTACTCTGTGGGAAGCATTAAAGACTTGAACATGACGCAACCAGACAGCCAGCACAGTGAGAAGAAGAGGGGTGTAAATGTGTGCATCTTGATTGGCTGAAGATCAGACATGCCCATCATAGGCTGGGCAACAATTAGTTGCAGTAATCGAGAGATAACGAGTGCCAGATTGTCTGATCCTCCTAATGTACACAGAGCAAAATCTTTAAGACTGGAAGACTGATGTGGCTTGTGTAGGCAAGCTTTACAATTTTTCCCCCAATTTGGTCTTGGTCCAATTCCCACCCACTAACTTTCCCCATCGCATGACAACTAACTGGGGAGGATAGGGCAAACATTTGCTTCCTCCAAGACACGTGAAGCCAACCACTTCATCTTTTACAACTGCTGCTCATGCTGCATCACAGGGCAGCGTTACACACTCGGAAGAAAGCGCTATCTGTTCTGCATACATGAGCTCACAGACATCGGCGCTAAGTGACAGGGGAGAGACAGTCATGCCATCTCTTCCACCCTCCCACAGCCAGTTTTGTTCTCCTGACTCTCAGCCAGAGATAGCTGTGGCACTGTCGGGACTCGAACTCGTGATCCCCTGCGATGATAAGTGAACCTTTTTTCTGGTGCACCAATCTGAAGCCCCCAAAGGCAAGCTAATCTTTGCATGTTACCACAGAGTCCCTAGCCGAAGCTTATCATAGTGGTGACCACAAGCCGATCTTCATGGTGTTATGTTAAATCTTTGTACTTGCTGGTAAGATAAGAAGCTCTGCCTACGCTAGGTTGAGTGGGAGACGACAGTCTTTTATCCAGGCTGAGAGATCTGTGAGCCAAGAAACCGTGTGACTGGATAAATGATCCCAGTGGTGTACAATGAGAAAAGGAACAAATACATGCAACCTGGACTCCTTGTCCCTCCATGACCGGCTGTAAGACTGTCTTGAGCCGTATAACTAAAACTATTTATTTTATATTCACGCCTTACATACAAAACATTCATGTGCATTATAAGAATAGAGTCTTGAACTTCAACAGTTATTACCTGAGCAATGACAGCCTCTCTTGTTTTGTAGTATTTGAAGAAGAGGTGGTCAGTCTGGATGAAGAGCTGGCAGGTATTTTTTTCCACCTGCGCCATCCTCTTTTTCCTTTGTAACACATGGTCATCAGATGACTCCTTCTCTGATCCCACTTCTGCATCCTGTTAGAAAAAAAATAATCTATAATCTTTATACATTGACTAGTATCAATAAAATAGTATTTTTTTTAAATCAGTAAAATAGTATTTTTTAAATATTCAACAAATCAAAGCATTATGGAAAAACAGGCAATATAAAAGAAAAACACAGTAACAAAAATGCCTAAAAACATAAGTTTTGCATAGAGTAAAAAACAAAAAAAACAAAAAAGTAGATAAGTGAGGCAGTCAGAGCTTTGTTTTTTTCATCTCTCTTCACTGAGTGCTAGTCTTGATAAAAAACAAAAACAAACAAACAAAAAAAAAACCTGCACAAAAAGTTTCAGGCCAGTGAAATTAGCAAAAACTGGTAAACTGTACTGTGCGAAGAAGTACTAAGAGATATGACAACATGACTAACCTTGACAGACTCTTCCACAGCAGAGGCCTGATATTTCTTCATCCTCTGAAACACTGAGTGGTCTGCACAGCCACCCTGAGGCCCGTACTTATGAGGATAATCTAAAAGGCATGTCAAGTGAGAAATACATAATAGCAATTCTGGCTAATTTTGAACTTACAGTGTTCTTGTGTAAACAGTTCATTAATACTCACCAATGTCATCTTCATGGTAGATGACGGAGTGGAATGGCACATTTTTGTCCCCCAAGTAGCGCTCAGCAGGCTCCACATAGTAAGTCCCATGGTGTGTATTAATAAAGCCCTCAAACTTACCATCGACAATAGAACCGTGAGTTACGCTGCCCTGCTCGCCTGAAGGTGAGAAGAGATTAACAGGCTGCCGGATTAGAAACTCTGCAGACTATTAACACGCTATTAAGTCAAAAGTCTTCCACTCGATCACTCTGCTCTTAACATCTTATAATTCCAACAGGACACTTAAACCAGTTTAACTATCAAAATGCTGCAGCGTATACTTTATAAAAATGACAAAAATGCTAATGTCTCTCACCATAGATCTCTCCAGTATAGATATGTGATGTGTCATAGTCCACTTCTTCTCCAGACACGTCCAGCTTAAAATCCTCTGAGAACAGTCTCGTGTCCCTCCTCATCCTTAAGTTAAAATGCCTGTAAGGAAAGCCCCAATAGATATTAGATTCCATACAGTTAACTACAGAAATCCAGCATCATGCAAAGGACATTTCCTTGTCAAAGAAGAACTTTTAAGAGATGGTTATGTACAATATTTCCTTCTCCTGTGTTGTAGTAACATGAGCATTACGATCACATTCTGGCTCAGACAGGAAGCGTCTGCTTTCAGAAGATGCTCTTACTGGTTAATTGGTTTGGTTTACATGTTTGTAAGATTTTGGGAAAATTGTAGGAGAGACTGATTCCTACACACTGAATGCCATTTGAGCAGATTTACTGAACTGAGAGCTCATTAATTACATTAGTCATTAACGGGAAGCATAAATCAATAACACAAACTATTCCCTTACTGCAAGGTGATTAAATGCTTGCTGAAGATTATTTATTATTCTCAAAATCTACCCAACCTCCAAAATCACAGCTTTGAAAAACGATTCTAAAGTGCTACTCTTACACAGAGGAAACGGGTAAATGTGCAAGTAATTTTGGAGGTAAATCATTATAGTATCAGTGTCGTATAGGGTTCTTGCAAGGCTCCTGTGTCTTTGTGTGTGGAACACCAAAAGGAAAACAGACCTTCCGTGAGCGTGGAACTCCAGGTGAAGGAAGCGGTCCTCATGCGAGATTGCTCGCTTGGCTATCTGGTGTCTGTTGTGCACCAAGTCTGTGTCGTAGGACAGTCCCTCATAGTGCCGAATGTATTTGTTCAGAGGGTTGCCATAGTAACCTGTGTAAGGCACAATGTGCGATTGGATATCAGCATTTGACTCTAAAGCATAGCAAAACCATCACACAAAGTTTTGTACAAGAACTGGATGTTCTGAAACACTACAAGAGGCTCTTTTAGAAAGGAAGTTAAACACTAAATACATTTAACCAGTAGTCAGATGGTCACTACTGAGTCTACAGGATATATAGCATCTTCTTTAAAGTGTTGAAATGTGGGGCGTGACAATCTGATGATTTTTTTTTAAATTGAGTGTTATAGATCATAATGGTTTATAAATCAGCTATTGAGGTCTTTTGCCGATAATTCAATGAAACATTGCCTTATGAATCAAAATCATATCATATCGTATTGTAGCAGATTCAGTGGTATTGTCAAAAAAGTCTAATTATTCCCTTAGGAATAGAAATCATATGGGGTGGAAGCCTGAGGTTTACACTCCTAGTTGAAAAAGTTCTCTACAAGGCTTTGTGAATAAAAAAAAACAAACCTGCAGGTTTATAGTACACAAAATATGCTAATGCACACTGCAAACAATGTAATATGTTGCAGTGTGTTCAGTGCTCTAGTCAAATTAAATCAGATGACTTTCCAGGAATAAATGGGTTATTTGTTACACTGAGGCAAATCACATCCAGAGGTGGGGAAAAAAATCCTAAAACTACCATTACAATGACTCTGAACTGTGAAATTTATCACAGTTAATATATGAATATAAAATATAATCCTATATTTCTTCAAATGTATAACTCTAAAAATCAAGTCACATTTACTGAGCGATTTGTTTTAAAACACTAACTAAAATGCTAAATGCTCAAACTAAATATATATACACTTCCACCAAATAATTTTTTTAAAACCTTATATCGATTAACTTTAGTGAAGATGCTCACCAACACAGCAGTCAATAATGTTTAGAATGACGTTATTGATTATGCAGCTCTATTTTAAATGTTTCACTACATTCAAAAGCCGCTGGCATCCTGAATGGAAAAACAAATGAAACACACATCAGAGGAAAAAAAATTATATTTTAACTACGTCCTAAACCAGGGCTGGACTGAATCATTGATGAGTTGATTAGATTCTGGATTTGTCTGCTTTCCAGAGATGCTGTCAGCTCAAACCTGCTCAGGGGCAAGCTTATTCAACGTAAAGCACATTAGATCAGAAATCAGTACATGTCTATTAAAAATGCGTCAGCTAGCCCACTGGCCAAGTAAAAGCTCCAGGGTGCTGCTCAGTCTTGTGATTTGGTTGCACAGAAATACATCTGAAGAGGTAAAAAACAGTAAATAACATTACGTTATAACATATTTTGAGCTAGTTAGCTAGTTAAGTGTATTAGTACAGACTGAGGGAAAGAAATGAGTATATGAGTTCTCAGGAAGGGGTTGATTTTGTGCAGCTGTTGTCCTTATTCTCTTCTAAAACGCAGCACACAGAGACAAAAAGTCAGCAAGTCGTTGGTCAACATGTCAGCTACGAGCTATAGTGTTTTCTCCTCACATCACATTTAAAAGATGACAAAAAGTTTGTACGACCCTGGTGGGTCAATCCATGTCAATTCATATAGGGTTGCTGCTGCACATCTCGGATTTAGTTCTTTTTTTTAATTATTATTATTTGTTGCTTGTGACCTAAAACCAAAGTGTGTAATGTATTTCGGCATTCTAACATTTTTTCTCTCCCCTGTAAAATATATATTTTGATTAAACATCTGATCTGATCCATGTTTACGATTTAATATCACCAGAAATATTACTCACAGCCACAAAACATTTGCCAGAAATAAAGATAAACTTGTTTTCTATCTGTCTAAATGCTCAGAAGTCACCACAGAAGGCCATGGTTTCCTCAAAACGGCAACACGTGCAAAATTCCCAAACGTGACTGATATTAGTGGCTAACAGACCCCACTTTAAAAGTCGCAGATGCTAAAAGTAACAGTGTGAGCTTAAACTATACATTTCATCGACTTTGTGTCAAAATCGGAGCTCGAAACAGACAACAGAATTCAAGATATTGACAAAGTTACAAGTTTAAAGGTTCGTGCTGTTTTGACATCAAGCGGAAGGTAACGTCGACTCAACAGTAGAATCATGAAAAAATTGTGAGAAAAATGTTTAAAGAATGGTCATGTTATGTTCCAAGTTGCAATGTCCTTCCACATTGTCTTCATATTCAAACTTAACAAGATATCAGCTCATGTTTCGTGTACAATCAGCTGTAACCATTTACACAAAACGGACATAAAAAATGCATGACCTTATAAAGTGCTACATAAATTTAAATCAAAACATTTCAATGTCAGCAAACTTCCTTTATTTGAATTATAAAGAGCTCAGCCACATGTAGACAGATAGAAAACAGGTTTGTCTTTATGGCTGCCACATTTCATGTGGCCCGTAATAATATTTCCGGAGATATTAAAGGGATAGTTCACCCAAAAATGAAAATTCTGTCATCGATTACTCACCCTCATGTCGCTCCAAACAAACCCACACGACTTTCATTCATCTTCAGAAAACAAATGAAGATATTTTTCTGTGTTCTCACGACACAAACGGACACGGAAGCGCTGCACTGTTTACAGCAGAGGAAAGAGGGACACTGTATGCAAGCTTGGTTCATTAGATTGCAAGTTGATTTTGCATTTCCTAGATGTCAGAACCTTGAGAAACTTCCTCTGCTGTAAACAGTGCGGCGCTTCGGGGTCTGGTTGTGTCGCGAGAACATCCGCTCTCACGTCAACACATCACACGTCGTGGTTCTCTCGGGAACGCATGTGTGAGATCTATGTGGATGTGAAGATATTTTGTGAATAAAGACTTAATTTTAGTTTTTTTGCGCACACAAAGCATTCGTATCACTTCATAAAACTGGGATTAAACCGCTGGAGTCACACGGATTACTTTGCGATGCCTTTATGAACTTTTTGGAGCTTGAAAGTTTTAGCTACATGGACTGTCAATGGAGGGACTGAAATCTCCCAGGTTTCATTAAAAATATCTCCATTTGTATTCCAAAGATGAATGAAAGTCTTATGGGTTTGGAACGGCATGAGGGTGAGTAACTGATGACAGAATTTTCATTTTTAGGTGAACTATCCCTTTAAATCCTAAACATGGCTTCCCAGATAAGACTTTTTAAATTAGAAAATTCAATATTTTTCAGGGGAGTAAAAATAACACGATGTTGGTATTTAACCAAAACACTTTACACACAACAAAATGAATGAACAAAATCTGACACATGCAGCAAAAATCCTATGTGAACTGACACGGACTGGCCCTGGTGTGTGTTTCTGTGTACACTCACTACATCACCTGCCTGAGATGATACACTAAACCTACTGCACTAACCAAGGTCAACACTTTGAACAAGCAGCTTACAGATCAGGTGAGTGTTAAAAGCTCTCTGCTACAGACATGTGTATGGATTAACGTTTTAATTAAATTATTAGAACGGGGTTGTGAGACATATTGCCACCAACAGCCTAACTGTAAGAGTTATGTAAGACTATTGACCTTAGATTTTTTCAACCCGTTTTTTCCCCCCCATATGGTTTGTTCAAATTGGAGCTACAGGATGTTTGCTAAATCTGAGCGACTGTGTGAGGGCCTGAGAGAAGTGGATGAGTTTCAAAAAATAAACAACTTCATCAAACACAGGTGCTGTGCGAGACATGTCGAACCTCGTGAGGCAACACCACAAACATCTATCAAGCTCTGAAAGAGCATCCGAGACATCTTTATGAGGAGTTAAATGGTCTACAGATGAAGCCACACATCAGTCCGTTTCCTGATGTAAAAAGCCAGCCAAACCTCAGTTACGCAGGAGTTTGGAAATATCAGCTCTGTGAGATAACAGACGCTATGGGTTTCCAAATGTTTTCCAAGAGATACCAGATTCCCTCACGCACGCATTTTAGTCACATTAATAAATCCCAGACATGCTGCCAGAAAGAAAATGCTAAACATACACTGTGCGCGTGAATCACACACATCTGATTTCAGAGAAATATAAATCATATTTTCTGATTATATTCAGCATTAAGTAGTAACAGACTACACGTGATCTGGATTACGTAACATGGTTACAAAAATGATGTAGTAGGCAAAAGAGGATGCGTTTGAAAACAGGCGTAACCAGTTAACAGTAACGTCTCACGATCAGCCACATTTACGATCAGGAAATGGCAATGAATCAGTCAATTCTTGTCATTACAGTAGCTTTGTGTTTATGAGAACTGATATTTATAGTATGCTAAATTATCTTCCAACATATTTTATTTTTATAAATAAACCCTGACGTGTTGTGCGCATATTTATTCACGTATACGTCGAGCTTTAATACATTCAAATATTTCATCTTCTCACTGTAAATATTATTTTTTTTTATTCCTTGATCATGCTAAAGACAAACCAAACAGGATTAAGGCTTAAGACAGACCAGCAGACACAACGCCTGCTGTCTCCGGAGCAAAGCAAAGAATATCCAATCAAATAGTATCAGAATGTAAAACGGTGCAAAATTTATAACACAGAAGGTGCATAGACGGAGAAATTCACTGAAGCGCAGATCCTACACAGATCTTACACAGATCTTACACAGAATCCATTTCATGCTTATCTGCTTCTCTGGAAAATAAATGGCACAGAATGTTATATTTATTTCTTTGAAACAGAAATAATACTTTTCAGATTAAACATCCAGTTCACTTTGCTTATTTGAAACCCGAATCCTTGTCTATAAAGCCAAAATGTGTATTATTATTATTCCTGACTGTAATATTGTCATTATTAACTGTATTCTTTATTATTATTATTATTATTGTTGTATTTTATTGTTATTATTATTATTATTATTATTGTTGTTTTTTTTTGGTTTTTTTTGCTTCTGAGCAAACAAGCTCTTGAGTAGCCAAAAGATGACAATATTAATATTAATATTTGAACTAAATGATGTGAAAAATGATGAATGGACCGAATGTGAATTTCTGTAGCAGTAAAACATTGATTTTAGATGTCATTAAGTCATAAAAGATGCAGAAAAGAACAAGCTTTTTAATCAAGATAGATTATTTAACATCTCAGCTGAGCAACATAGAAAAGACAGCACTGATAATGATGATTATTATGATGATGATTATTATTATCGTTATTATTATTATTATTATCAATCCCAGGCGAGGCTGTGTTATTTAAGCACACTGATGAAAAGCTTCATGACGCTTAGAAAACTGACATTTCAATGAAAGCTGTTGTTATAATCGTTGTGACTGAGTGCAGTGTTTAATAAAAGCCAGAAGTGTTGGTGTGGAAAGGCAGCCTGTTAGCTGCAGCACTGCTCCCTGCCTCAGCCTTCAGCTCTAACTAACAATAAAATAACGGACGCTGTTAGCTTTAGCTTCCCGGAAAATAAACAAGCCAGAAAAAAAAATAAAAATCCCCGACGGTTTTAATACATCGACTATTAACCAATGCAGAACAAACAGTCGATGTATAACAACGATTATTAATGTGGAAAAAGCTTGATATTTGATGTCATGAATGAAGGATTGTGTTTTCTAACACAATCTAAAAGCAACATTGTGAAGCGATTTCTAAGAGCTGCTACATTAGCTAGCTCGGTAATTCCGCCTAGTTTGCGAATAAAACTCTTAATTCTAGACACTACATTTATTTCATATTTGAAGCTAACTTCAGAACAAGCACGACAGCCTCGGTTGACATTAGTAATTAGTGTTATTTTGTATTTATTTCTGTATTTTTTTTACACCCCGGACACCGACATTGCAGTGACGGCTCTAGCGGCCAAGCTTGTCATGTAATTGACTAGCTGTAGCCGGCTGCCTCTTGTTTCCATCTTGGACAATGCTAGCTAGCTAGCTGTGTTATCGGCTAATAATGCGCCTCAGTGAGGTGCCGTTAGCTTGTCAGGGAAGCAGGCTGCGCCTAGTAAAGCCTGAACAGTCCGGTTTTTTCACTGTAGTGTGTTTCCAAGTCTGTTTTTGTTGCACAGAATGGCGAAAGCGGACATGTTGTATCTATAAAAACTTTAACTTTACGACAAAGGGCCTGTGTTTTTCGGCATTTACCAGTTAGCAACGCTGCGCGCGCTAGCCGTGTCCCCTCATCTGCCCGTTTAATTTCGTGCAAAAATAAAACAGAACGGTTCTGAGACACGGTTCTGTTCACACTCACCTTGACTGGATTTCAGAGCGCACAATAGGCAAAGCAGTTTTATCACAGTCATATCGCGTAAGTTCATGGTTAGTGCATTGATACAGAAAGCGCTTTATTGTCCCAGTTGAACGTAAGACGCCCCCTGTGTTTACAGCTCTCTCTCTCTCTCTCTCTCTCTCTCTCTATACCCCCTCACCCCTCCCCCCGCCCCCACGCTCACTCACTGTTAACGTCATGACGTCACACGCAGACAAAAATGGAACGTTATCTGGCCCCGCCCCTCATAACAAAAAGCAATAATGTTAGTCTTCCATGAGAAAGATTTCTCCAATAACTGAAACAATTTATCATTTCTTTTTTTATTTGCATTTAACAAATACTCAGAGGAAAGGAGCAAAGTCATACAGCAGTGTACAGAAAACAGAACAGACAGCTTCACTTAGAAGTAGTTATCAACAGCAGAAGGAAGAAATATCATAATTATAAAACATTATAGCTAAACTGTCCTGAAAAGGGCACTGATACAAACAAATAGCATTTAAAGCATCCAAAAAAAAAAAAAAGAAGTAAAAGATGGGATGAGGATATGGACTATTAATTTCTCATCAGACCAGGATCGATTAAGGACATGCACCCCACAATAATCCATCCATTTTCTGTACCGCTTATCCTACACAGGGTCACGGGGAGCCTGGATCCTATCTCTGGGGGACTCGGGGCACAAGGCAGGGGACACCCTGGATGGGGTGCCAATCCATCGCAGGGCACAATCACACACACACATTTACACACTACGAACAATTTAGAGATGCCAGTCAGCCTACAATGCATGTCTTTAGACTGGGAGAGGAAACCAGAGGCGAGATTCGAGCCCCCAACCCCAGAGGTGCGAGGCAAACATGCTAACCACTAAGCCATCGTGGCCCCCCCACCACACAATAATCAACAAATGTAAATACTGAGGTTACCTAACGCTTACCAACAGACAACGATATAAGTTATGTAGCTATAACTAGCTATAACTAGTATTGATTATTACTGTCAAAAGTTATGTAGCTATAACATGACTAGTACCGATCCAGACTGTCACAAAATTACACAGCTATAATGTGACTAGTAATGATTGCTACAATTTTTACTTTTACTGTTGTCACAACATAGGTAGTTACATTGCTACAACAAAACTTCGTTAATCAGGAAATGTTGTAGCTACGTAACGACAACATAATTTGGTTAGCTGGAACTGTACAGTTTGATCCTCTGATATTCTTTAGTCTCATCTGGTCATTTGACTCACATTTACAAACTCACATCCGTTTTTTCCAGTTAATTATGAAGCTAGCGTCATTGTTATGCGACGACAGGCTAGTAAACTGCTAGTGCTGTGGGGAGATACAACCATTCAAAAGTGTAGCTACAGACATCTCTTGAACCATGGCAGAGCAGGCATACAGTCGGTCCTGGCTCCAATGCCAACATGATATGAAAGAGTTGTTTTTGGCAGAATGGGTTGTTGTGGAGAATAGGAAATTTAAATTTCATTCCAGACCTGCATTTAGAGGCTTAAGTATTTTATAGATTAAAATAAATTTGTTACATAATTTGCTACTGTACCCTATGTTGGCTAAATCTAAAATGTATATAATCACTTTATAGAGAAAGCTACACATTTACTGTGCTGCCCACTAGCTGTAAATAAAACATGTAAACTAGCATGGCTTATTAAATTTTTACAATATACATATACATACAGTCGGTCCTGGCTCCAATGCCAACATGATATGAAAGAGTTGTTTTTGGCAGAATGATATGGGAATTGGATATGGGTCAGGTCTTATATACAGTAGATCTAAACAGATGGGGCAAAATTATGTGTTTTTTTAGGGGTGACAGCAATTTGCTAACATCGGTGCTTCTGTAAGTGGGTGTATTTGTGAGAGATGTTGGTGTAGGCTGCTAAATCCTCAGCTGGGATTGCTTTAAAAATAGGCTACAGTAAGTATAAAAATAGACCTTGTGATACCAGTTAGTATATAATCATGGTTTCACTTGGATGTCTATGCATTTGCTTTGAAACATTTAATCCTCCTTGCTCATGCAGCACTCGTGAATGAGAGTATTCATTATTGCATCCAGTTTATCTAAATATACCATATACCAGACTGCTAATTTTCTTACAGTAAATTGCAATCTGCCGAAGAAGAACAACAATATAATAGTCCTGGTACTATATTTTCTATAAAAACAATTTAATGCCAGTCTTGCCATTTCTGGATTTTACAGTGACATTAGCATAGTGTATGGAGAAAAGCCAGTGTGAACTGCCGGTATACAATCTGTGGATAGGACCATGCAAATAGCAATATCCCCATGATGCTAATCAACGTATAATACATATCCTGTACAGTGACATTCTATGTAACAATATCATTTATATATATTGGACCAAACCCAGACCCTGGAGCTGTGAGGCGGCAACGCTACCTGTCGTTCCAGTATGTGTTATTTTGTGTGAAATTGAAACTCATGCAATCACATGTTTGTTCTTGTTCATCATGTGTATGTAAAAACAATGTACTCAAGACATTGTTTCAGTCCTCACTGTCCACTATTCCTACAGCAACATTAAAACTAATGTGTAAGCAGAGAACTATGATTCAATTTGGAAAAAATAGGCTTAACACCCTCGTTTAAATAGAATAGATTAGTTTAACTGAGTGCAGTGACAATAGAATGATTAAATCAGTTAATCCACATCTTTAGTTGGGTCTGTTTAAATTTTATTATGTGGAATTTAATTTGCATTTAATGTTGAGTACTGATAGTAAGTGCTGATAGTACTTATGCCCCAAGGAGTCGATGCTATTTAAATGTATGATTAAGGTTGTAGTTGTGAGGAATTGTGTGAAAAAGGTCCTGCTCGCTTGCACAAGCCCCCACACAGAGGATCAGTGGATCAGAAAATGGTAGTAGTTGCTATAATACGTGATGCTGTTTTCCTTCACACTTCAAGCTGGGCTGCAGTGAGGATGTCAGACACTTATTTTTAAATAACCTGACTGATTAAACTCAGTTATTTTCTTTGCAGGAGGCTGAGCTGAAGAATGTTCTTTTCAGAGCTGGAGATCGGTTGAAAGTCCAAGGGAGGATTCATTCTGATGCTAAAAGGTAAGCTAAGACTAAAAGCCTGCTAATAAAACTACAGTACTTTAATCTTAATATTATCTATAACATATTAATATGCAGTACATTATATATGATATATTCAAATTAAAGTAGAAGTACAGAAGTATGGTATTTTTATAACAAAATATTTAACATAAACCAGGTGTTCTTGTTCACTGAATTAGCTGCCCTTGCAATTTGTGTTATATCATTTCAGTAATAAAATTTCAGTACTGCCATAAATTTAAAAATTACAGGACTTATAACCTGGCATTTTGCTCATATTAATCAATGATAAGAAGAGAAATATTGTGGAGAATAGGAAATTAACCTAAAATTTAAATTTCATTCCAGACCTGCATTTAGAGGCATAAGTATTTTATAGATTAAAATAAATTTGTTACATAATTTGCTACTGTACCCTATGTTGGCTAAATCTAAAATGTATATAATCACTTTATAGAGAAAGCTACACATTTACTGTGCTGCCCACTAGCTGTAAATAAAACATGTAAACTAGCATGGCTTATTAAATTTTTACAATATACATAATGTAGTTTCAGAGAGTTTCAGAATGTGTTGCTCAGCTCATAAAGTAATACTTAACCTAGTTATCTATAATCATGTCTATATTAACCATATCTATATTTTATATTTCTGAAGGTTCCAAGTTGACCTAGGTTCCAGCTCCAGTGAACTAGCTCTTCATTTTAACCCTCGTTTTCATGATGGTGATGACAAGGCGCCAGTGCTGGTGTGTAATTCAAAGTGTGATGGAGTCTGGAACAAGGAGCAAAGGGAAACACACAACCCTTTCCAGCCAGGCTCCACTTTTAAGGTACAACAGAGGCCATATGACCAAACAGTATACAGTATATGTTTATTGTATTTAAAGTCTGTCTTTGTATTCACAAAATATATTTAGTAAGTTTTTACACCAGTCACTACTGATATAGGTTATTAAATCACACAGTGACAGTTGTCTGAATTAAGCAGATTACATAACAGTGAAAGATGAAAAGTAGGAGAAGTAGAAGAAGTGGGATGTATAATCTTGCCATCATTACCATCTCTTTCCCAGGTTGTAGTGAAGCATGCGGGAGGACTGTTTGAGGTGATGTTACCTGATGGGCATGTGATTGAGGTCCCCAATCGGCAAGGGCTGGAAGTCATCACTTATATTCGTATCAAGGGTGATATTAGCCTCACTTCTTTTAAGCTGAAATGAGAACAGTGTTATCCTGAGAAAAACAGGCCCTCTGCTGTTCAGAATATAAAATGCCTTGTGCTACTGGATAATTATAAAACTAACAAACAACCAAACCAACAAACAAATATGTACAACATGTGTAGAGGTGGCTTGTATCAATTGGCTGTCAATTATTCAAAATATCACTATACGATTTTTGGCAACCACATTGCCTTATTTGTGATTAACAAACATTTTAAAAGGATTAATTTGGATTTTGTGGATTGTTTGTGATTTTTGTGGGCTATGGGAGGTATTTTGTGCCAAAAATAAAATTAAAATTAAAACACAAAAATTAAAATGTTCACCCCATTCGCTATTTCTCTTCCCATATATGTATGTATTTCATTATCCCAAAATGAAAATGAAATAAAATAACTCCATTTGCATTTAAATTTTCCATGTAAGCCTGCAACATTAGTGTCAAAAATAAAACTAAAACCAAAACATCATTTTCTCATTTTATTTTCTTCATCTGTATAATTAAAATAAAATGCTAACAGAAAAAAGAAAACCGAACTACATGTTGGGATTAGGAACACCTGTACACCTGCACATTCATGCAGTTATCTAATCAGCCAATCATGTGGCAGCAACACAATACAAAGAAATCATGCAGATACAGCGCAAGAGCTTCAGTTCGTGTTCATATCACAGATCAGAATGTGGAAAATGTGATCTCAGTGACTCAGTGATCTCATGATGAAGTTCCTCCCAATTAGATTGCATGCTTTTCTCATGTAAATAAATAACATAAATTGGCAGACAGAATGTTTCTGTACAATTCTGAATTCATTCTGCTGCTACCATCATGAGTTATAGCATCAATAAAGATTAGTGAGAATGTTCCAGAAACAGCCTTGCAAACCCAAGCCATGACACTACCTCCACCGCACTTGACCGATGAGCTTGTATGCTTTGGATCAGGAGCAGATCCTTTCTTTCTCCACACTTTGGTAGAAGTTAATTTTGGTTCCAGAACATTTGTGGCTCATCTCTGTATTTCTTTACGAATTCCAATCTGGCCTTCTGATTCTTACTGCTGATGATTGATTTGCATCTTGTGGTATGGCCTCTATATTTCTGCTCTCAAAGTCTTCTTTGAACAGTGGATTGTGATACCTTCACCCCTGCCTTGTGGAGGTTGTTGGTGATGTCACTGACTGTTGTTTTTGGGTTTTTATTCACACCTCTCACAATGTTTCTGTCATCAACTGCTGTTATTTCTGTCATCAATTGCTTTTCTGACATATTCCAGGTCTGGTTGTTAGTACACCAGTGGTTTCTTTCTTTGTTGTATTGGCTATACCCAATGCTTATGCTTTTCTCAGCTTCAAAATGGCTTGCTTTTGTCCCATAGACAGCTCTCTGGTCTTCATGTTTGTTTATCCTTTTTAACAACTAATGCAGTCCTCACAAGCGAAACCCAGGACTCAAACCAAGAGTAGACATTCAGAGATATTAATTATTTAAACCAGGGATGTCTGGTTTATTACTGGCCCTTTGTGGATAAGATTGGAAAATCTGCAGGTTTTCATTCCAACCAGGTTTGATTCCGCCTGTTTAATCAGTTGATTTTAGCTTTCAGTAGACTCAGGTGTGGCTTCTGCTTTTTTGGAATTAAAACCTGCACCCACACCAGCCCTTTCTGGAGAAAACTGGAAACCCCAGGTTTAAACAATCAATCTAACAGGGCACACCTTGGCAACAAGAAACACCTGTCAATCACCTGTTCCAGTATTTTTGATCACTTGAAAAATGGATGAGTTCCAACAAAAGGTGCCATGTTCTAAGTTGTTTAACACATCTAGATGTAAATATCAGGAAAGCAGAAATACTGATTTATTGTCTCATATATATCTTTTGATCTCAAACCCAAATGTTTAATGTACTGTTGAGAGGCTAATTTCAGCGAGATTGTAAATCATTTCAAAATATCCATTTCTAGTCAGCTAGAATCAATCTGTAAAACTGTATACCATTAGGAAAGGAAACAAAGGAAAACATACAATATCATTAACTTTACTGTAAATCCAGACCTCAAAGGCCTGACCATCATTTCCTTTGACAAAACAGCAAAGCTTCATTAATATCAGCAAACCAACATAAAACCAATGCAAAAGACTGTTAGCCTTTATTTACCTACCCAACAGCCTACTAGTTTATATAGCTAGCAACTTACATTTAAGTTATAAATTCAAAGTATAACTAACTTTCAATTAAAAAATGAGAAGATCAGGTGAGCTACTGTTAAGGTAGCTAGCTAATAGCTAGCCATAGCTGACAACATTTTAATACATTTTAATACTTAGCTATCAAGGTTAGTTAGCTAGCTACTCAAAATATCTATTGATAAGAAAAGATTGCTTTAATAAACACTTATAAAATAATTTTATTAGGTTATTGGGCATCTTATTGTAGATATACTTGACAAGAAAAGAGATAAACGAGCAATATAGCTTTGGGTGACCAGACACCCAAGACAGAGGGGTTGTTATAACAGTTTTATCATCTTCTCACACTCATTTCCCTCTACTCCATGCTTGAATCTTAAAAAAAAAAACAGCCAGCTGGACCAGGTAAGGCAAATCTTTGATATACTTACTAACTAATGGCCTTATACTGTCCTAAGTTGCTATATCTGCTGAATAAGGTTAACCCTTATTAACCCTTTTCAGCTTTTCTCATTTAGCAGTTTATTTACTGTGGGCTATTTATTTTCTTTATTTCCAAACTTTAGATAAATGACATGCTTGGCCAGTTTGCATGTAGCAGGTAGAAATATGTTTGAAAAAATTAGCCATACTGCAGTTCTTTTTAAATTTTTAGGTTCAAGAAAATCAAATTGCAAATTTCAAGTGCTATGTCACTGATCATGCCCACCATCACTATTTACCCCACACCCTCCAGGGTCTTGATTAGTTACTAAGCCATGTTGAGCTGTGCTGTCCGGTGAAACTTACATTACACTTATATTAATAGCAATGGGCATGTACAGGTGTCGATCCCATGATGGGTAAGACTCCCAAGGCTAAAGTGGGGCAGCCTAGACAGGATGACACAGCCACTGGGCATGTACCGCTGTGTGACGAGGTGTCGATCCCATGATGGGTAAGACTTTACAATCATGCTTGCTGATGAAATATAATATTTGTGTCAGAATAAAGAACTGCTTTGTTTAAATTAATGCTTTATTTTTCTTTTTTACACAGCCATCCATGAGGAAAGTGGGATAGTGTTCCTGTAGCTCAGTATGATCTGGTAGATTTAATTAATTAATTAATTAACAAAATTTCTTCAGTAGAAGTCAGGTGAGAATTTTGTTGTAAAAATGAATGCTTAACCTTCTATGTAATTGTGGTGTGATCTTCTGTAATTTGTAAGAAAAACAGGACTCCAAACTAGTAAAGTAAAAAAAAAAAAAGTAAAAAATTTTTCAATCATTATTAAAAAGGAGAGACTAAGACTAAATTAAACTTCTATGACATTTTGTACTGGGGCTAATATGGTAGACTGGAGGTCGGCTTATCCACCCTCCTACCCCACCTATCTACCTTCCTCACTACCCAGTAGCAGTGGTGTGTGTGTGTGTGTGTGTGTGTGTTTGTGTATATATAAATGAAATAGATAAAGTATACCAAAATATGCATAAATTTACATATATTATAAAACAAAAAAAAAATCTAGGCTTTGGATAGTTAGAATTTAATTAAAAATTAAAGACTTTTACAGAACATTTGCTGTAATATTATTTATTCATCGTTTAATCAAGAAAATACAATGCCCTGTTATAAAAATTGAAAATTCCTCTATAGTAAGCTTCTAAATAGGGATAGCAGTGAACATTTTTAAAAGGGACAAACCCAGTAAACACACACACACACACACAAAGAGAGAGAGAGAGAGAGAGAGAGAGAGAGAGAGAGAGAGGGGGGGGGGGGGGGGGGGGGGGAAGAGATACAGAGCGAGAGAGAGGGAGGGGGAGAGAGAGAGATACAGAAGGGGAGAGAGAGAGAGAGAGAGGGAGGGAGGGGGAGAGAGAGAGATACAGAAGGGGAGAGAGAGAGAGAGAGAGAGAGAGAGAGAGAGAGGGAGGGAGGGGGAGAGAGAGAGATACAGAAGGGGAGAGGTAGAGAAGGAGAGGGAGGGAGGGGGAGAGAGAGAAAAAGAGAGAGAGAGGTAGAGAGAGAGAAAGAGAGAGAAGGGACTTTCATATATACTGTATTATTTTAGTCAGGTTACACAATTGGTCCAGCCTGTATACAATGACATTTATATAGGGGATATTCATTTTAACCAATCAGCGTTCGGTTCTGCAGTCAGGCGCCGTCAGGAGCCAATCACATGCGAGAAGACAAATCATGTGACCGTTGTTTTTTTTCCCCTGGATGTTATTTTTCTGCAGAGAAACTGTCAGCTCGAATGTCCTGAATATGGCGACGCTCGCCTCTTAATGCTTTCAGAGCGACGTTTATTTACACAGGTATGTCTCAGATTGTTGTCTGATTATTTTGTTTATATATATAAATGAGGTTAATATACACACTTAAAGAGAGGCTAGTGTCCTGTCCTGTCCTGGCCTGTTAGCTTAGCAGCATTGGCAGAGTTAGCCAGTTAGGAGCTGACTGCTTATTTAGTTCACTGGAAAATGAACCCAGATTTCTTATTATATTTCTTGGTAGATAATGTACACCTGGTAACTAACTACATCTTATTGATTAAACTGTCTGAGTTGTTGGGTTATTAACTGCTGTAAGTAATCTAACTAGTCATACAGTTTACAGGAGATGTGGATAAGTTGATGTGAGTCAGTAGTGTAGTATTTAACTAGCTTTCTACATTAAATGTGTGTAATCAATAATACAGTGCTGTTGTATAACATTGTGTTACTTAATGGTCTACAGTGTACAAGTTAGAAGCTCTTAATTCCAGCTGGACACCAACCTGGTGATAGTTAAAGGAAAGATCCAGCCTGAAACATATACAGTATGTTTATGGTGAAATGTTTGAGCTCATTTGTTGGTTATTGCTGTATTTTTATTATTCCTTTGGAAAGTTAGGACTTGTGTGCTTCTCTGACATCACACGGGGGCTAGCACAGTTACATTCATTCATACATTCATCTTCGGTAGCCGCTTGATCCTGGCGGCGATCCAGAGCCTGGCCTGGGAACGCTGGGCGTGAGGCGTGGAATACACCCCGAATGGGACGTTGGATGGGACGCAGTGCATCATGCACACACACCTTCACACCTAGAGGCAATTTTAACATAACCAAACCAGAGAGGTAGGAGGAAAGCGGAGAATCCAGAAGAAACCCACGCAGACACAGAACATGCAACAGTAACCCCAGGTCAGGATCGAAGTAGATCTGTGAGTCCTGGTGCAGTTACAGTGGCGTTTAATAGAAGAATCGCAAACATAAGGGATAACAGTCAGGTTTTGCTGTTTGATCCTAAGAACAAAAGAGTAGGAGCTTCTTTTCTGACTGACCGTTTCCCAGAGATGTTCAATTTCATGTTAATGAAAAGTCCATTAGCATGAATGTAATAGCATGAAAGTTGAAGTTTTGGAGCCTTATTTACTTAAGCAGAGTGTACAGATGAGGTGAGAGAGCTCGACAGGACTAAAGCGCTGCTGCATCACTATCTTTAGGCAGAGATGAAGTCAGGGTGCCATTATCAGCAGGTAGTTGAATGGCATTGTGGGAACATTAACCAAAAAGTCAACTCAGAATTCGTTTGCAAAATAAATCTTGGACGCCAAGATTAAATTTTTAATTAAAAAGAATAATATGCAAATCCTGAAGGCATAGTCCTAAATTTATGTGTTGACTAAAATGATCAAAGTTCATTAAACACTAATAGTTTCGCATTTCAACTCATTTTTGAGACTTACTGATTATGCATCAATAATAAAGGCAAACATTCTGCATGATTATGTCTGTGTGATCAGGGTTAAGAATTGAAGAAGTATTTCTTTTCCTCACAGGCATCTCTGCAATATAAGGATGTGTTTTCTGATCATTAACTTCACTGAAATGAAGGCATGACTATTATATGGGTTTCAGATTCACATTTACTGTCTCTGAATAAGGCGATACTTTTGTGGTACACACGAGGCCAGAGGTTTGTGACTCTCTCAGTCTCACCATTGTCTCATAATCCATCTGGTCAACTTCATATCAGAAGACCTCTGAGCTACAGATTCAGAGATATCCACCATAACTGGAAGCTCAGCCAGAAGAGCAGCATTCGGAAACTATGTCCCTGCCGATTTAGTTCCCTCAAGCACGGGGTTTTGCTGTACACCAGCGTTTCCAGTTTCAGTACCTCAGCCTGCCTTGGTTCCACCGACCAGAGCTATCGCATGTCACGATTCAAGAACACGTTGGAATCTGTATCAAAAGCCGTGAGTGGGACGCAAGCAGAGATTTTCTCCAGGATAGCACGGCTCAAACCCAGTGCCAGAGACAGCGCCGTAGGTGCCGACACAACACCTCTTCAAGATCAGAGGAGTGGATCAGCTTTGGCTACATCGACACCAACGCTTGTATCTCATCCTCCATCATCGCCTGCAACCTCACCACCAAACACAAGCACAAGCCTTCCTGAAACCTCCTCTGTCCCCGTTCAGTATGTCCAAGAGGAAGTAAAAGCCAAGAAATCTCAGTCTCAGACCTCTAAAGCAAACGGACCAGCTACATCAGCGCCTCCACCCACCAGCTTCACATCCTCCAGACAGAATACACATCTCTTTCACCCAGGTTCTTTCAGTGTCAACCTAGATGAGACCTATAATTACCTGGCGCACCATGTAAACTCTTATTTTAGCAGCTTCGCTATGGATCAAGAAAAGAAGAAAGAGGCTAAAGAATGTTCGGACCAGCCGTCTGAAGTGCGTGTAAAAGACCAGACACCATCTGAATCATCTGCTCCTGTCTCAGACCCAGGTTCTTCCTTGTCACCCAAAAAAGGCCTAGGACATTACTTGACATACAAGCCTACCGTCCAGGCATTTGTAGGAAACTACATTGCCCCGCTGGTTCCCAGGTTTAGGACAGAACCAAAGCGTGCACTACTAGAAACGGATAAACCTCTTCCTCCCGAAGACGCTGCTTCAAAACCGAAGGAAGTAATGGAGAGTAAAGAGCAGAAAGCAGCCGAGGAAAAGGCCAGGAGACTGCTGCTTCAAAGAGAGAAGGTACAGAACCTGCATGGTTAATAATTAAGTAATAAAACATAACAAGGCAACCCTGACATTGATTATTATCCAATAACAGCTATAATGTTTTAGCAATTTGCCAACAACTATGATTTAAAATTAAAGAACACGTCATATTTTTTATTTGTTTATATTTGCATTTAACGTTGTGGAACGTCCTCGAATCCAGATAGCTCCTCTTATCACTTTTATAGCCTCTATAACCAGCCGTTCCCTCACCAGTCTTTCTGTTTCCTCTCTCGCGAAGTTAATACGCAGCTTGTCATGTTGCAGAGAAACGACAAAATTCAAAGCTCTCTGTCCTGAAGACTCGTGCCTTGGAAAATTCAAAGTTACACCTTCAACTCTGACTGTTACCAAGTGCTGACACTGGAGACTCCTTCCAGAAAATTTAAATAAACATCTCTTAACAGAAAACTTCACCATATCAACGATTAAAAACTTGTTTACGTGGAGTGTCCACCATAGTCCAGGTCTCTGTTTAAGTTAACGATGACGTATTAGAACGAGTGCATTAATATAAACCTTGCAGTTGGAGCTACTGTCAGAGCTGCTGTTATGGAAAATTAATCAACACCTTCTGACTAGTCGTATCATTTATTATTATTTGTTGCAATTATATTATTACCTTTAGTTCCTAGAGTCTGCTGTAAACAGGACCTTTGATATTGTGGTATTGATAAGGACCTTTGATATTGTGGTATTGATAAGGCACTGGTTCTTGCACCTACACCGTAGTATCTTATGTTTCGCTGTTGGAGTTAAAAAAAAATTGTCCTGTATTTATGACTTTTCTTTTTTTTAGGCTTTTCTTTAGTACTTCATATAGTATTATAGTTCTGCTTATGTCGCTTTTTGTAAGGAGTGTTTATCTGTAAACAGACATTCCCTTATCGAAACACATAAAAGTCCTGTGTCACGGCCATAAATAAAAAATAATCTCTCTCTCTCTTTTTTTTTTTTTTTTTCCCCCCACTTCTATAAATATCAATGTATTATGAAATATTTGATTTTGTCTAATGAAATAGAGTGGTGTAAAGCTATGGAGCTGAATTCGAGACATGCCATAATGAAACTGTTAACTGACAAACATTGGTTTTCAGGCAAATGCATTTGTGCCCAAAGCTTTACATTTGGCATTTGCTTTCTTTAATAAGTAAAACCTCGTAAGTTTCAACAGTATATGATGACGCTTTTCATTCCAGCTCTCAAAATAGACTGAGGAATGCATGTATATCAGCACGGTGGCTCATGTCACACGTCATGTCACATGCCAGTGGTAAATCCATCTGATCAGAAAGCAGCTAAAAAATTATGCTATACACTGTTTTGTAATTGATGACTGATTTAATTGTGATGTGATGTTTAAAAGAAGAGTTTCGTAACTGTTAAAGTAGAAGCCAAATGTACTTTCTTGAATTCAGCAAAGTATTAAAGAAATTATAATATTAGTGATTGACTGTAACTGATTCTTCCCTCTCTCAGATCATTGCCCGGGTGAGTGTGGATAATCGGACACGAGCGCTGGTCCAAGCCCTGCGCAGAGCATCAGACGTGAGGCTTTATATCAGCAGGGTGGAGGAGCTGAGCTACCATCTACTGGAGTTCCCTGAGACCAGGCTCGTGGCTGTCAAGGTAAGGCATTCAAAAAGGACAAAGTTTGTGTATGGAACTCTTTTAGTAACATAGTGCGTAAATGTATTCGTAAGCATCAGATTTCCTTCATACTCACCTGTATGCTGATAAATGCCAATTACCCATAAAGTTCAAAGTGCATTGCTATGACTGATTTGAATTTAGTTCTGCCCTCTAAACTCCATAAAAGGTAAAGCTCACGGGGAGTGAAAGCACAAAATGGCAACTAAACAGTGAAATAAAGGAATGTCTCAGAGGCAGAAGTGGGCTTTATAAGCTCTAAAGTGTTGCACAGCATTAAAAGATGATGAATAAAATGAAATGAAATATTTGTCTTAATTTATGGATTTGTGTTGGCTAGCTTTCTTTTTTGTTATGAATAAATTCGTTTGTATCCAGCTTGATAAATAAGGCACATTACTAGCATTTAATATTAGCTAGCTTGATGTGATACTTTTTTTTTCCTATCCATCGACATGGTTGCCGCAGATCCTTAAAGTCTTTTTGAAATTGAAGGTCTTAAAATGGCTTAAATATGTTTAAATTTGAACTATTAGGTATTAAATTCTGAACTTAAGATTTAAGGCAGATTTAGAAATCTGGCCGCTGGGTCACGTATCCTTTCGTGCCATTTTTCCTTTTTCACTTTTGGGGAACTTGAAAATGCTAGAACGTTTTCAGAGCTATATGGAGTAGAACATAGGGGTGTTTTCAGGCCTGCTCACATATTTGAATTTATCTGGTTTCATTCTTGTTTTGATTAATATTAATTTTTATTTGTCTAGGTCTTAAAAAAGACATTAAAAAGCATTGAATTTGATTTTAAAAATGCTGCGGCAATCCTGATAAATCATCATGTATTCATTAGAAGTCCATATACACAACCAGCTCAGTAAAAATCTATAACGTGTGTATGACCTTAACTACATCACTGGCCTGCTAGCTGCTAGATATTTACCTAATGTTAGCTAAACAGAAACATAGCCAAATTCAAATTCAAATTTTATTTGTCACATGCATAACCATACACAGTACGACTTGCAGTGAAATGCTTTTTACTGTTCCAACTGTTCCAACATAGAAAAGAAAATATAGAAAAATATATGCATAAAAAAAATATATGAAGGGATTTAAAAAAAAGTGTAGAAGTGTGTGATAAATATATATATATATATATAATATAATATATATACGTACATACATATATGGATGGTGGCAGCACCATCCAGCAGCAGTCCGACAGTACAGAAAAAAGTGCAGGTATGTGCATAATGTCCTGCTGGGTGCTGTTCCCAAACCAGGCTGAGATGCTTCCTGTCAGGTTGCTCTCGATGGTGCAGGTGTAAAAGTTCTTTAGTACCTTAAAGGGAAGTCTCTCAAGTGTCTAAGGTGATATAGATGCTGTCGGGCCTTCTTCACCAGGGTGTTATGATGGTAAGACCATGACAGGTCCTGCGTGATGTGAACACCAAGGTACCGGAAACTATCCACTCTCTCCACTGGGGTCCCGTTGATCGTGAGGGGTTGGTAGCTCCTCTCCTGCTTCATGCTGAAGTCCACAATCAGCTCTTTGGTCTTGCTGACGTTCAGGAGGAGATTGTTCTCCTGGCACATTGTTCAGTCTTGGTTATTGTAACTAGCTGGTTAACTTACTCTGTATTTTTGGAAAAAGTTTCTATGGTAATATAATAGAACATAGCTATTTGGCTACGGAGTTTTCATTCCATAATTTTTTTTTTTATCCTGTCCTAGCTCTAGTGTTGTACTACAGGCTGAGATACTATACGTGTTAGTGGTCCTCAATTAATTTTTTTTAACAGAAGTCTCTTTTGAAATATTGTGTTGGTCATAGAAAGGTTTAGATTTAAGTTAATATTTACAGTTTTAGCTGGAGTTAGGCTTTGTATATGGATTAGATTAGACTCATGTAGATTCTATTATGTCTAATAACATATGCATACAACACTAATACAAGTACGTGAGAACTAGCATCTGTTTTTCAATCCAACGTCTTAAGTAACCTCTGTGAATTACTAAAGTATCAGTAGGTATCATTTTATTAAGCTCTTCAAAAACAACTAATTAGATTAGTTAGATAACTACATGGATGTACAGGTGTTCTTAAAGTGGACAGTGAGTGTATATGTCGGTGTATGTTCTGTAAACTCTTCTAATTTTTTTAACAGGCTACTGAGTGTAATTTTACACATTGGTATGTGTTTGTGCAAACAGTGCATTGTTCTGACTGAAGTGAATGCTAGTTCTGTGTAGTGGTAGGTTTTGTGAATGTGTTTGTTGTTCAGATAATTCTCGTGTCCATGTCAGTTCAGCTGTGTTACTAGTATGACTACATGTTGTACTGTTTAGGTTACTATTGTTGTGTTACTCCTACATAATAATGTATGAGTAAGTGTTTAGTAAGTGTCCAGAACTTATCTCTGCTGACTCTCAGGAAAGTTGAGTTTTAGGTCAATAATAAAATGATTGTCTTCATTATCTGGAAATTTGTATTAAGCATGGTGGTGGTAGCACCATGGTATGGGGCTGCTTCTCTTCAGCTGGGACTGGGGGTCTAGTCATTCCACTGTCCATCTATGTTGGCACTATCCTGCAGATCTCCAGCAGACAGCTGAAGAGTTTCACCTTCCAGTATGAAATTTGTATTAAATGTGTATGCATAGCCTCTAATAAGTGTGAATTTTTTAATTTTTTTTTTAAATGGTATTGGTTTTGTTCTCACCAGGAGAAGGTGATTCCATGCTTGCTGCGCCTGAGGCAGGCTAATGATGCGGCTCTAAAGGCGGCTGTCAGAGAGGCCCTCACTCTGGTGGGCTACGTTGACCCGGTGAAGAGTAGAGGGATCCGCATCCTGTCCATCGATGGTGGAGGAACAAGGTATGCAGCCTAACCTCACCAGTAAACTCAGAACTCCAAAATAAGCTCAGCAATAGGAAGAAAAAAGTTCAGCATCAAGATGTGCTGTGCACTGCATTTTTAAAGTTCACTTTGTGTGTCTGTGTGTGTGGTTTTCCTTTCAGAGGACTGGTGGCACTTCAGACTTTACAAAAGCTGGAAGAGATGACGGGAAAATCAATTTACCAGCTTTTTGATTACATTTGTGGTGTGAGCACAGGTAAGATAACATTTCCTTACATCTCTGTATGAGGATGAAAACTTTCCTGTGAAAAATAATGCATAGCTGTAGTTAAGACGTCTTCTGACTGATTGCAAACTCTGCATGGTTGGCCTTGTTTAATATTTGAGTACATTGTGCTTACAAGAGAAAGTGATTCCCCCAAACGTATCAGTAGCATATAACTCTGACATTTATCCTGATACGTGTCAGTCTGTTTGAAAATACACAATGTATGCCGGTGATAATGGTTTTATAAACTTTCATTCTGTCATTCGTTCTGTCATTTTTGTCATTTTTATCGTTTTTGTATTGATGGCTAAGAGATCTGTTGCAGTTCACCTGATGAACACCAGGGGGAGCTTTTAGCATTATTCAGGACGAATTCAGCTTTCTCAGATTATCCTGTCTCTTACCCTCGGAAGCGCAGTAGGGAAATCTGCAGTAACCAGATCCCAAATGTATTTTGCAGTGTATTCAGCATCTATTTTAATACTCTGTTGATCCTTTTCCAAAATCATGGACGCTGCCAAAGCCTGTATAATCTCCTTTGAAAGTACAGGATGGAGACATTTTAGGGATTTTCTGTGCACATTCAACCACACTGGCAGAGCACCAGTGCCATGATGTGTGTGTGTGTGTGTGTGTGTGTGTGTGTGTGTGTGTGTGTGTGGGTGCATAAGAGGTACGTTCCCTTAATGCTGCCCCAGGTCTGCTTCTTATGAAAGCTACTCCTCCAGGGGGGCTGGCATTGAGCCTCGGAGTGGCAGTTGGTCACATGAGGGGTGTACTTGAATCAAAAGTTGACCTGGTGTGTTTAAATTACTTAAAACCTACTGGATACAAGCAAGCAGCTTCATTTATCAAACACAAACAAATCTAATTTGTGTGTCCATTTTTAATCTGGACACATTTTTCCATACACAAAGTGTTTACTATTTCAGAATCGTTATGCTTATAGATATTACACCTTGCAATAAGATAATGACAAGGACATGACATAAAGACAACAATGGTAATATAATATATATCTGATATGCTAGCTGCTCTCCAGACAATGAGGAATCGTTTTTTTTCTGTTCACATTTATTCACTTAGCAGGGCAGGCAGTTCTTGCCAAAGTGAATCATTTAAACATTATTCTGTTTTCTATATCTAGTATGTACATTGATGCTTGTGTGTGTTTCTCCTTAGGTGCAATATTAGGCTTCATGCTGGGTGTGTATCATATTCCCCTGAGTGAGTGTGAGGAGATGTACAGAAAGCTGGGCTCTGATGTCTTCAGGCAGAATGTCATTGTGGGTACCGTGAAGATGGGCTGGAATCACGCCTTCTATGACAGTGAGATCTGGGAGAAAGTTCTGAAGTGAGTAGTGTAATTTGTTTCTGCAAAACAAAATATGCAGTTTTGATTTGGATATTTGGGGTCATTGTGTGTGTTGAAAGATCCATCTATGCTCATGTATTAAATTCACGATGCTGTCAGTGTTCAGTTTACATCCTTTTTTTATATGCTGATTTTTCTACAGGGAAAGAATGGGCTCCGATCTTCTGGTTGAAACCTCAAGAAACCCTGATTGTCCTAAGGTTAGTATATGAAAACAGATTATTCAGGTTCGAATTATTCAATTTATTCAGATTTGTTCTGACTGGGCCATGATGTGACGTAGCTGTGTTGTTTTTATATCATCTCTAACAGGTGGCAGCAGTGAGTACGGTAGTAAATAAGGGCACGCCGTTAAAGGCATACGTTTTCAGGAACTACAACTTGCCAGTAGGCGTGCGCTCCCACTACAGAGGCGGCTGCCAGCACAAGCTCTGGGAGGCCATCCGAGCTTCCTCAGCTGCTCCTGGATACTTCCAGGAGTTTGCACTGGGCAATGATTTACACCAGGTATGACCTAGCATCTCATAGTTTTCCTTATATGCTGTTTGTTCACCTAAATGGTTTTTTTTTTTTTATTTTTTTTTTATTGTTGTTGTTATTTTTGCCTCATATTGCCAAAAATTGCTAGTTTTCTTTCTGACTTGAAACGGCTGCCCTGGGGTCACTGGCAGCACCTAGTGCAATGACCATGTTTTCTTTTAGATCAAACTCAACCAGGATTCATACAGAAACATAATATTTGAAGCAACAAATCTCAATTCAGTCAACTAAGTAGTGTCTTCTGTGTCAATGCTGTTAGACCCACTAGTAGGTCGCGTACCTTTTTGATCGTCCTGGTATTAATTTGATCACATAAATAATCTTTACCACAATTATCACACATTTATTTATTACTTATCACACATTTATTGCCCTGCCCATCCACTGTGCTGACAGTCACTCACTGTACAATGCCAAGTCTCGAAAAAAACGATCGTCCTGCGCTTGCTTTGTTCTGTCATGTGGCTGCCCAGTCCGAGTGCTTTAGCATCAGTTTGGTAAATTTATAGTTTGTGGATTATGAAGTAAAATTAAAGTGAGTAATCTTATGACATAAACCTCTGGTCCAGTTCACATTCATTTTTCTTGACATCTAAATTTTCCAATGATTCGTAACAGAAGCTGGAAATTGAAAACCGTGAGTGCGGAAATTTTAAAGATGCTAATGCCATCGGTTTAATTAAGCATTAAACATCATCACCCAAGTTCACTTCTCTCATAACTTCAAATGTGACAAAATGCATTAATTTCACCGTGGGTGTGGGTGTCCTTCGCCGTGTCCAGAGTCGAATCGCTCTAGCATGTTAGGAAATAAACATCAGATAAAGCATCATGGCAGAGGCCAGTGGTTTTTCAATAAATTCTCAGAAGACTCTCCTGAAAGCCATCCCAGTGCTGACTCATCATATATGATGAACATGACTTGTGTTTACTGTTTACGGCTTCCCTTTACTAATGTAGATCATTTGGTGCTGGTCCTTATTGCAGTGTCAGCATCTGCAGGGAATGGTCAAGACATGACTGCGGAAGGGAGATAGATAGATAGAGAGGAAGAGACTTGCAGACATGATGTCCGTCATGAATTAACCAAAAACAGCGGACCACTTAAGCAACATCACTAGCACTACTTCTAGTCCATTAGAAGTTAAGAGACTGACACAGAGGAAACTGACTGGACAGAAAAGCTCTCATGTCTCTCGTTGTTTTAAGACTTGTGCTGTCTTTGGCAAACAGCATCTTAGTGCAAGCTTGGCCTATCACAGGATATGTGCTTTTCCGTCGAGGCTCTGTTATTCTAACATACAGGGCATATTTATAAAATTCTGACATCTTGCATTGTAAGTTTTATGTTCACTATCTGTATAAATAAAAAAGGGTTACTCTGTATTTAGAGTAATCTGCTTTATCTGCTCTCGGAGTAAATCGTGACAGAGCAGGTGTTATAGCTGAGCACTGTGTGTTTAATTGGAACATGTGGGACGGATGGAGTGGAATGAAAGAGAATTGCTGATGGATCCCTGCAGAGCAGGGATTTCCTCCTTGTATGATAAAGATATATACTCATTATGCACACACTCTGACTTTAAGAAACTGGAGCACGTTTTTTCACGAGCCTGACATTTATCCAAGCTGAGTTTGAACCACATAGCAAACCAAAACTCATTAAAGAAGCAGCTAATTCAAGAGGTACTTTTAGTCAAGACTTCCACTACAGATGATCCTAAATATTCTTGCTAATTTATTTATTAGGGGCCGTATTCAGAGCTGCGTTAATGAGGATTTGATATTAAAATTGCACACATCAATATTCAGATCTCTACAGAAATAACCACAGGGTTGTGTGCTATTCAGAAGCTGAGAGTTACGGACATGGGTTGGAGTTTGAGTGAAAGAGGAACATGTCTCAATTACGTGTGATTCTGAACTTCAGTGGGTTTTTGGATCGATGGATCATCTGTGTAACCCAAGTGTGAGTATGTGTATCTTTCACCAGGTAAATATTCTGACATAACTTTTGGACTTAAGTCATCGACATCGGCTGAACACAGCCCTAGCAGATTAATTAATAAATGAATATCAGTTTGAATTACAGTCCTAGTGCATATTTTGTTTTTACATTTTGGATTCTTCTAAATAAATAAATAAATAAATCTAATCCTGCCAGTGCAGTTCAGAGCCACTTAGAGTACAGGTACAGAAACTCTCACACAAGAATCTTTATGGCATTGCAATTGATGTGCCATGCTTAATAGTTATACACCAGATCAATTCTTTTAAATGCCACCTTCCCATATTTCCCACAATATGTGCATACACACAATGGTCCTTTTTGCTCTTGCTGGTATTGCTGGTGCCAGGGCCCTCCCACACTCTTTTAGATGGTATGTCAGATGGTATTGAGTGCCCTATTATTCCACTGACGGCCTTCTTCTTAAACCCAAAGTTCAGCTCTGAGGTGCAGACACTGGTGGACCCTGCTGTTCTCTGTTTACTGCTTTTAAAAAGCATCCGACTGGTTTTCAGCACAGCAAAAGCTCTGAGGTAACGCTGTGTTTCTTATGGTGTCCTCTTATTTTTCCACTGATGCCCACAGAGCAATCACGGCACAATGAGCCACTTGTCTTGATATTACTGGCCATGTCATATCTTCAACTCCACACAGTGCATCTGAGCTTATTATTTAGATTTATGTATTTATATATTTATTTATACCACAGTGCAGTTGAATTCTCAAATCTAAATAGATAATAAACAGCAGATTTTATTCTAATACCTTGCTGTCAATAATAATAATAGCAAATAATAATAATAATACTAGCTCATAAACAGGGATTTCAGTGGTGGGCACTCCACATGATCTAAGACTAATAATAAACATTTAAAAAATTGTGGTGTTGTTTAACAGAAAATGTATAATTATTGACATGGGGAAGTTTTTTTTAGGAGATATTTATTTAACGTTAATGGAAAGAGTTGCGAGTAAGAGTGCTTACTAACAGCCATTGTACTTTGCAAAGATTCCAAGCACGATAATGTCTTGATTTATGCTTTCTGGTTTCTCTGTAAAAGAAAGAGAGGGAGAAAAGCACATGCTAGTGAGGGAACGAATGTTTATCACAGCTACTGTATTATGTAAGTGATGACAGGAACTGACTTGTCTTGCGGAAGTTCCACAACATTACATGCAACTCTAAATTGTTAAAATGTGCAATATGTCATTCGTGAATAAATTAAACATTGTAATCATTGGTCCATCGCTGTGGTATAAGTGCAGTAACACACTTCAGACCATGTGGTTATAGGAAAATAATTCAATTCATGGTGGTAACGGCACTCTGCTTTGCATCTTGCCATATCACACCACCCTGGCGTGGATTATTGTTATACTTATAACCGTACGGTCTTTCATGTGTTATTCCTTACATAAGTAAGTGTCTAATTAGGTGACAGTTGAAATGTAATAGATGTAACACTGTTAACACTTAGCTCACTTCCTCGTAAACTGTCCTACAAATCAAAGAATGAAAGACTCATCACCTTTCAAGCAGATTGGCATTGGCAAGTTGTCATCTTCCCCAACAATTCTGCATCATTTACATATGCAAGCTTTATACCATGGCAGACCCAGAGGCAGGAAGTTGGTTCTGAATGCCCAACATGGCGTCCTTTCAGCAGTTGCCATGGACTCTGCCATAGCGGCATCCAGGCATGAAGGCTGTTAGCTTGTTTGTCAGCACCCTCGCTCAGCTGAAAGACGCTCAAGGCAGAATTTAGAAAGTGCCCAGGAGAAGTGAAAGTTGAGCCTCACCTCGGCTCTTAAAGCCTCGAGCTTCAAGTCGTCTGCATTATTCTCAAGGCTCTGTCCCAGTTCAACCATTTTATGAGTTATTATTGGCTTAGCTGTTAAAATGGGTGCATTCTGAGATTGCTGTACCATTTTTTTTTCCTTAAGATACTCTTTGAACACTGAATGCTGGGAGGCTCATGGCTGCCAGGCGAATGTTTACTGGGCTAAAACACACCCACGGTGCAGCTTGATGGCTCTGGTATGACGCCCGTAGAGATTAGACATGTTTGTTGATTATATTGACTGCCTAAGGGCATGGTGAAAACTTATAACCCAGATGGTTCCTCTCACACACAACATGGAGATGAAATGATTTATCTAAGACAGCCATATTTTTTTATGTTGCACGCATTTTTATTCTTGATGTTTTGTTCACCCACATTGAGTGATTTATAATGCATGAATCTCAAAGGAAAATCTGCTTCACAGTGTAATTCATTTTTATTTGTGGTTTATGGGGTGCACTTGTATATATAGAGAGTTAATTAGTCATTTGCAATTTGATAGTGTGAAATTAATCTTTTTTTTTTAATCTGAGTGCATTTTATACCATAATAAAAACACCACCAGTGCTCATTTACAATTGATTCCAAAAGACAAGAGGTTTAATATCAAGCTTAGGCATGCATGCATATTTATGTGCGTGTTTCAGTCTTCCATGATCTAGCTTCATTTCCTGGTGTGGTCTTAGCCTGAGGATAAGGTCTGCCTTGCCCAGATGGGACCTTCTTGTCTCACGTTTTATGACGACAACTTGAACCTCATTTGAAGCCTCCGCCTCCTCAGGTCAAAGGTTACAGTGGAGAACTAGTCAGAGTAATTGCATAATGTTGCGTGTAATGACCTTTTGCCCCAAGCAATCAAGTGAGAGTCATGGCTGTCCATCATACTAAAGCAGTGTTTTAGTGTTTTATTTGCTAGTGTGGCTAGAAGGCGATGATGTTGAATTGCTTTGCTTGAATTTCGAACGAACACACATGTGTTTGTGTTCTTTTTCATTACTGGGCCATGCTAGATTACACTACAGGAGGAGATTACACTACATGGGAATGAAGAGGGCTTTTATAACCCATAAATAAAGGATGTATCAATATTGTTTGAATTTAATGGTAAAGAATCCTAGGAATGTGAGGTCACAGGATATAGAGGAGCATTTCTATTATAAGATGCCTGGAGTGTGCATAGTTCTCTTTCTTTAGCTTGAGGAAATGCCTTTTGGTCTATAGACTTCAAAGAAAGCAGAAATCTGCATTAAATCTACCTTCTGCTTGACGGTTTAATTATTCCTAACTCTTCTTCATTAAGTTCTTCCACTTAAATCTATGTAGCTTGGGATCATCAGAGATTCACAGCATACCATTACTGTTTCTGCCAAGACACTGGGAGATCTTTTGCTAATTGCTGAGGTCGTTGACTGCACGGTTATAGATTTATGCCTGGGAATGCTCTCTGTGCTGGTGTCGGTGAAGAGAGGACATCTGCACTTGTTCTGCAATCCCTCAAAAGAGCCTTCTGTCCATAGAGAAGAGAGAGAACGCAGCAAGAAAAACATAAATGCAGACTTGCACTGATCAGAGGTTATTGTCCATATTTAGGAAGATTTGATTATTTCCTTTGTGGAGGGGTGGATAGCAAACGTCGAGGTAAATGTTAAGACTAGCAGAAGTAGAGATAAATAATTGAGACATGGAGGTAGTTAGAAAAGTGGAGTATCTTCAGGGGAAGTGATAAACATGCTATTTTGTTTAGTTTTGAGTGTACCGGAAATTGTTGTATTGTCTGGTGAAATTTTCAAGAAAATGGTTGTGTGACGTGTAAAGCAAATAATGTGAAGATACACAAAAACCTCTTGTGATTAAAAGTGGAGAAGAGATCTAAAACCTCCCTGGCTGACCACACTTTGACAAGAGCTAATGCAAACAATTAATAGGCATCATCATAACAATACCTCAACCAATAAAATATACATTAAACAATATAAAGCTGACACTTACAGCCCCAAATGGGTGTAAACCACAGGCTACCACGCGATACGATACGATTTCCATTCTTAACGCAATTATTCAGTATTTTTTTGATACCATTGAATCTGCTACGATACGATTCGATATGATTTGATTTTCTAACTTCCATTCAATCTGGAGATTTATGACTGTTGCCTTGATTCTTTTCTATCATTGCCTTTGAAATTAATCAGACGACTTGGATCGTTGCGTTGTTACACCCCTATAGCCACACACACTTCACTTCATTAAATATTATTCCGGTTGTTATTATTACATGCTTTCAGATAAATCACCTGAAAGCACGCCATCCTGCTCAATATACAATATGTTTATATTTTAAGTTCTGGGGTATTTCTGGTTAGCACAGGTTTGTGAAGTAGCTTCCTTTTGAAAGAACAAGTGTGTGTGTTTTTTTTTCTTTCAATTAAACATAAAATAAGTAATTAATAATGTTATTAAATTTCCAGTTGTGTAAAAAGTACAATTAATTATTACTATAGACATAAAAAAATATCCAGCGATAGGTTTTCGGTTTCAGCCAAGAATTTCTATTTCGGTGCATGACTAAATGCTTTGTATTAGCAATGTTAACATTTTTTTCTATCCACTTTCCCAAAACTGGCAATAAACCTCCAGGGCAATGGTTAGAATCAGTAAATCAAACTTTTAATTTGGTAACGGAATCACCTTCTTTTAGACTTTTATTAAAACGTGGCACATTATACAACAGTTAGTTCTGGTCCACTAATTTGATTGGTCGATCTGCATTCGAAAAGTGCGTATATTTGCTATAACGGCACTGGGACCTTTCACTGTTTGACGTTTGAGTGTTTGCCACCTAAAATTCCACTTCCTAGTTCAAAACCATTACTGCAGTAGTGTTAGCGACATCATCAGCAGACGTGATTACCTACAGCACTCGCCCTGTGGCCTTGTGCCCACGGCCGAATCACAGCCGTGCCGATATTCAGTATAAGCGCACTCTTGCTCATGTGATATTGCTTAATTATCGTAGCTGTATGCAGCCATTTTAAGATCTTACCACTGTCAAGTGATCTGTTGCTTACAGTAGTTTTTTTGTACGTTTCTGCATCGGCTCTTTTGTTGTGTTTTGTAGTATCAACTTCTACTATACTGCGATGGGTTGGCACCCCATCCAGGGTGTCCCCTGCCTTGTGCCCCGAGTCCCCTGGGATAGGCTCCAGGCTCCCCGCTGTGTACGATAAGCGGTACAGAAAATGGATGGATAGGTGGATGGATGGAACTTGTACTGTTATAGTCCACTCCTAATTCGATTCTTATTTACTAATGTTAAAGCTGTTTTGTGTTGCTGCCTCAGCTACAAATTGCTGTTTATTTTGCTTGCACAATTCAAAACATTGTGTTTTAACATACAGTTGGGGTTATAAGTTTACATACACCTTGCAGAATCTACAAAATATTAATAATTTAAAAATATATATATATTTAGTACTGCCCCGAATAAGGTATTTCACATAACAGATGTGTACGTATAGTCCACAAGACACAATAATAACTGAATTTACACAAATGAACCAGTTTCCGTACGCTTGATTCTTAATACTGTGTGCAGTTACCTGGATGATCAACGACTGTTTTTATGTTTTGTGATAGCTGTTCATGGGAAATAGCTTATTCATGGCAGTACTACATAATAAAACTGAATGCAATTTTTATAATCCCTCTTTTTTTTTTTTTAAACTATTAATATTTTAATAATTCTGCAAGGAGTATGAAAACTTACTTTCTAATCAAATTATTATTCCATCAACAGCTGCCACCAGAAGTCGACCACCCAGATTTGTGTATGTTGTGCAATGAATTTGTGCCAAAGCCCATGAGAGAATAAGGAGAATGACCTCTCGTTCTGCTTGATTTAAGAAAGAGTAATATTAGTAGTCCATTTCCTGAAAGAAACTAACCTTTCCCCTGCCACATGCTGGGTATTTGACCGTCAGCCTTGGCTTTTTATGTGCCATGATTTAGTCCAGCTTTCAGTGTGCACATTGCCATTAAGCACACTATTGTTTCAAACCTCAATCCACTTGGATTTAAATATACCTCCATTAGAGTGAGAACATGGCGTTGGTCCAGATATGGATCCCTACAGGCGAGTTAGAAAAAGCTTCAGAGGAGCCAAGAGCTCTAATGCCCATTCGTTGGTGTTGAAGTCTGCCAGTGCCAAGTGTGACAACCTTGTTTATCTCTCACTCTCTCTGTCTCTCTGTCTCTGTTTCTCTTCATCTCCTTCTCTTCTGTTCTCTCTCAAGTCTCTGTTAACACATAGATCAATTTGTTCTTCAGTTTTCTTCTGTCTTGGGCATGCATTTGTGAATTTCTTGCAGTTCTTTTGTAAATTAACTATTGATTCATACAGGGTGTAACCCGCCTTACAGGCGTTGACCGTCTCTGGAACGGCTGGCGTGTTCCAGATAGTTTGGCCAAATTTTAAAACTAGATTAAGCCTTGTTTTTATTAAATGTGAAAACTTTGGATTCACATGAATTAAACTAATAAGTGCTTCTGACAAAGTAATTACTGTGCTGATGGTCTGCTATTGCTCATAGCAACAGCTTTATCTCGACTTAATGATTTGGGAGTACTGAGGAAATGATTTAGCCTTTTTTTCTTTTACTACAATTGCTTGGTTGCTGATCATGTCTGTAGAAGGCCTTGCAAATGCTTATAGGAACAGTGATTTTGTATTTGGGGAAGAAAAAAAAATTCAGGTAAGCCAGTTAGTAAATAACGTGCCTTTTATTCAGTATAAAAGGTACACTATGAAATAATATTAATGCATATACTACTGTATTATTGTTGAGCAACATTAGCTGAATTTTTTTATTTTGTAGTGCTAAACATTATGAGGTGTTGTTACCTCACAGCTCCAGTGTCCCCGGTTTGAGCTCAGGTCACTGTCAGTGCACGTTCTACATGTGTTCATATGGGCTTTCTCATTGTTTTCTGGTTTCCTCTCACCTCCAGTAAGAAACATGCCAGTAGGTGGATTGTCTATGCTAAATTACACGAGTGTGTGTATGTGTGTGTGGTATTCCATCTATGACGTGTTCCTGCATCACTGCCTCAGTGTTCCCATGATAGGCTCCAGATCCATCCCAACATTGCACTGTGACCGGGATAAACCGGTTACTGAAGATGAATGAATAATGAATTAATAAACATTGTAAATAAAAAAGAATCAAATCTGTTGTTCTTAGTCTTGGCTGTTTTGTCTTGACACTTTTGATTGATTGTCCATGCTTCCACTCCATGGCACCCTTGCTGGTGCAGACTGTTCCTTTGGTTTCTTAGACCACTGGGTTTTCTCCAATTTTATTGCCTAGCCCCTAACCCCATCCCGCATCCATTTTCAGTTCTCCTCGCCAAATTTCTTTCTCTGAAAAACCTTGCAGCACTGACACATTTTCCCAGTTCTTGGGATGAAAGATGCTGTTGTCTTGTATGCACTCTTCATATTGACTGCCAAACCCCCTTCCAGGGGAACATTGATCTTAGCTTGGCGAGCAAACTCATTACGCCCAGCCTGGAGTGGCAGGGGTAAAAGACAGAACTGAGACTCCAGAGGCCCAAACCTCTCCTCCAAAACATATGCCTCAAGAATGCACCAAACCTGGGAGGCCGTTCCTCTGACCTTCAGTCCACTAATGAGGGACCCTGTCTTGCCATTTGAAGCTGTCCTTAAACTCCTCATTTTATGTTCTCTCTGCTGCCATATGGGATTCCTTTGGGCTTCCCAAAAACATGCTGGTGGATTGGCTACTCGGAGTTGCCCCTAGGTGTGAATGAGTGTGTAAATGTGTGTGCATGCTGCCCTGAGATAGATGAATGAATGAATATTAATTAGGGAGTTATTTTAAGAAGCCCAAATGCATACCTTGCCTGTCTGTAACCTTTTGACCTCGATGTCAGTAAATACATGGTGATAACTGTTTTAGATTTTATGGAGAAAAGTTGTGTGTTGTATGTAAATAGAGGGTGGTGAGACTCACCAGACTCTCTCTCTCTCTCTTTGTAGGACGGTGGTTTGCTGATAAACAATCCAACAGCTCTGGCGATCCATGAATGCCAGTGTCTGTGGCCAGGCACCCCGCTGCAGTGTGTCGTTTCTTTGGGCACAGGGCGCTTCGAGTCGGCCAGCAAGAACACTGCCACTTACACGAGCCTGAAGACCAAACTGACCCACGTCATCAGCAGTGCAACAGATACAGAGGGTGGGTGTGAAGAAGCATAGCGCCAGGAGTCTTATATTGAGACATTTTTGTTGCCCGTTATTTCATTTACACCATGGCTGCTTACCAGCATTTGTCTTGGAAGTGTGTAAACGGCTGGAATAGTTGCATTTCAGTCATGAATAGTGTACGTACTTATTGTTTAGCACATGATTAAGCGTGCATGCGTATAAGACGTCATGCCTTCTGTATGCCTTCCATTAGGGATTAAATGGGATTTAAGCATGGAGATTATTTATAAAACTTGGATTAACAGTCCTCTGGCCTGGATTTCTCACTCCCACTGTTTTCCTGCAGCACTAAACACTCAGAGATGTGTGTTTAAATATGTCTTTAAAACTAATAGTACAATAAATAAGATTTAGATACAGTAATACATTCCACCCAAGTTAATGGAGTCAGCTTGTCTATAGAGCACATACAGGTATTATGCAGTTATTAATGACAGACTTTGCACTTTTATGCTTTGTGTTTTAGTCGCAAAGACATGATGACTGATGATATAATAAATGACTGATGGTCATTTATTATACCTTTAACTCATGAACCATTTTCTGAGATTTGCTTAACTGAGCATGCGACTGAGCAGTAATGCCCTTTAGACAGCGCTCCTGGTTCACAGGTTAAGTCATCACACTGTCATGCTTGGTCTGTGTGTAATGAGATTGCTGGTCCCAAATGTAAAGTGAGAAATTTTGAAAAGGTTATTTAACTTGGGATGACTTTGCAGACTTTTACACTGAAGATTTCTGCACATTACTGCTGTAGTAAAAACCTATTTGGTATGCTGTACCATGAGAGTAGTGAATATAGTGTGTCAGTGTTCAGTGGTTTGTCTAAGCACTGTCAGTTAGACAGGAATACTATTATTATTTAATATGATTTAGACCAGTTTGAGATGGATGGCTGACAGGAGTGAATCCCAACTGAAAACTGACTGAACAGGCTAGAATAAGATGCTGTAGAAATCATGAAATAGGGTAAAGAAATAGAAATTTGAGAGATCGATTGTCCTGTTCTCTTTAATTCATTGATCATGTTGTTTTGAAATGGCTTGATCTAAAGCATGAAATGAGTTTGATACCATTCCTCTTACCAATTTTTCCTTCCACCTCTCTTTTGTCTCTTCTCTTCTCTCTCTCTCTCTCTCTCTCTCTCTCTCAGAGGTGCACACCATGCTGGATGCCCTGCTGCCTCCCAACACATATTTCCGCTTTAACCCATACATGAGCGAGGACGTGGCTCTGGACGAGAGCCGCAGCGAGAAACTGAACCAGCTGCTGGCAGAGGGAGTGAGATACCTCGAGCGTAACGAGGAGAAGTTGAAGCTAGCAGTGCGCATGCTCACACAGGAGAAGAGCTCGGCTCAGAGGCTGCTCGAATGGCTCCGTCTCAAATCACACATGTACGGCGACCTTCCACTTATTTCAAAACTATAGACAATATTATGTCACAGAATAATTTGATAACACTTCCTGTGATATATGATTAGAGTGATATCCTGGGCACTAATGCTGAATTTACTTGCAATTTACTTCTAGTGTAAAAACACTGTTACTTATAAGGATGATGTATAACATTTGCCAAGATTATGACAGTGTATCTACATGCATACGTTATTTATAATGATAAAAGCACTTACAGACAAAATCTGCAGGACATGCTGATATTTTCAAAAAAAAAAAGTTAGCTAACATTGTTATTGTCAAGGACTCTATAAAGACAGAATCTACCCTGAGTCTATAGCATAGCTGCTATATAACTGGTTTGTCATAATTTAAAGAAAACTAGCACTTTTTAGGGAATATCCAAGAAAGAAGCTTGCATATTTCCAAATATGCTTAAATAACAAATACTTCAATTCATTTGGCTAGTTGGCAACAAGTAGGAATTTGACACAAATCCCTGTGTGCTATATTTGCAAACTGAAGTTTAACGATAATTTCAGGATGAAATTTTCAAGATGAGACAAAATTGGCAGATCAGGTTTACGTTCTGTATATACGTACATACCATTTTAAATATTTTAAACAGATAGCATTGATACTCAGATCACAGATCAGTGTTGTATAGTTGTATAAACTGGAGAATTCAGTCTTCACGGACTGAGGCCGAGCGACTTTTATTTTGGGTGCATTTTACATAACCAGAACAACCTCATACACTAACATTTGTTTTCCACATCATATGTCTTCATAAAGAGCTTAATTAGTAAATGGTAATAAATTATATACTGTGTCATCGATGATTAGACTCTATTTGTGCCTAAACAAATAATATACTGTTGTAAACAATACACTTTTTGTGCACTTCGAAGACATTTAAAGTAAACACACCTCAGTTTGTTGTAAGAACTTTTAACTGAACTGAAGCTCTTTTTCTTTTTTTTATTGTACAGTTAATTGTTGTATTTCTTTGAAAGACAATTGTGCAATCGGATGTTAAATATCTTCCATCAGGACTAATGGCGTTGATAAGTATTATGTTTTAAAATGATTGAGTTTCAATGGAAATTCCTATTACAGTGCTGTTAGAGGTAAGACACTGACTTCATTAGCGCTATTTATCAATTTAAAAAAAAAAAAAATTTTCCCCCAAATTATTTCCACTGGTTTGTAAGTTAAAATGGTGGCCTGTGCCATGTAGTGTGTAATCTGTTCATACCAGTAGCTCTGAATTGATACCGTGACTGGCATGGGTGAGACCTGTGCTTAAGTTAATGGAAGGAACAAGAACGTATGCAGTGTTTGATGTGTATGGCTGAAATTTTGAAGCATTTTTCATAAAACCTAATTTGCTTGGTTATTTCAAATGTCCAATCCTAGAACATTTACAAGAAAAAAAATTTATTCGCACCAGAGCATCTCAGCTTGAGATATGTGGTGGCATTTTTCAGGTTGGAGGCACAAATTAAAGACTTGAGAACCTAATAAAGGGATATACCATATATAACAAGTAAAGAAAGAACTGTACCTGTGGATTGTACAGCCTGTATGTTTTGTTTAAAGTATTTACACTCACTCATCGAAATCCTAGCTAAAACCGCTTTTGTAGTTTAAGCCTCATCATTTCAAAACACTTTTCCAATTCTGTTGTGTGCCATAGTTCTCTCCATGTGCGCTGGTGTGTGCAGGTTGTGTTGTACATGTTAGTCATAGTGCCTGGCTGAAGAAGAATGAAAACTGCTAAACAGCTGTGACTGCAGCTGTTAGGACTGAAAGAGTCGACTGGTCAGCATGGAAGTGTACATTTCTGAGCAGGTTATTCCTTCCGTCCATACTGACCTAGTGATGCTTGTACCTAGCTCATACCCTGAGTTGCTGTGTGAATAAGTTTCAGTGATAAAATCAAGAAATTTAAATGAAAGGTAAACAAAGGTACACTCTGTTGTGTAGGTGTTATGACGGGACGTCATGGTGTCTAAAGGGAAGTGATGAATACAAAGGACAAGGGGTTAAAAAAAAAAAGTCTGATGTAGTTGCCTATATTGTTTATCCTGCAACCTCTTGCTCACAAGTGATGTAATAAAAAAATAACATTACAAACTATCCTTTGTGCTTTGCATTTTATGCATGTCTTCATGTCTGAATGTTTGTTTTTACCCACTGAAACAAATGTTTCAAATTTTAGCTAGTTCAATCACACAGGACTTTCTTCTTTCTGTCTTTTTCCCAAGGTAGAATGGTAAGAAATGTTGACCCAAGGGATTTTTAATCATCTGATGTAATCTTGTAATTGTGTGTGTGCGCGTGCGTGCGTGTGTGTGTGTGTGAGAAAGAGAGAGAGAGAGAGAGAGAGAGAGAGAGAGAGGCAGTCAAACAGAGATGTAGAAAGAGAGAAGGACAGAGAAAGATGTAGATTTTAAATACAGAGAAAGAGAGAGAGAGCTGGAGAGACAGAAAGAATAACAGAGACAGAGATGTAGAGATAAAGACTGACAGATACAAATGCAGAGAGAAAGACAGAGTAGTAGAGAGACGTAGAGAGAGTCAAAAAGACAGAGAAAACAGAAACATAAAAGAGATATCTGCATCTCTCTAGGTATGTATATATTCATATATATATATATATATATATATATATATATATATATATATATATATATATATATATATATATATATATATATATATATATGAGAGATGGATAGAGACAGGCGAAGAGATGTGGAGACAGAAACACAGATATTTTATATGAAGAGAGAGACAGAGTGGGAAGGACAGAGACAGTGAGATACATGTGTAGAGAGAAAGAGACAGACATAGACAGAAAACTGGAGAGAGCGAGAGAGAGAGACAAGCTAGACAGACAGCAGGTTTCTCTGTGTTATATATTGTTAACAGGGGTTTGGTCTGCTTCGAAATGCGAGGTTCCCATGTTTCTAGGACAGATTGCATCACGAATGCAAACACAGCTGTCTCTGCTGTAATCCTGTAAGCTACTTTATTTGACTTATAACAATTGTCCTCCCTCACTGCAATTTGGCTTCAATATCCTGTGAGACGATGAGTGGAGCTTTCTCTAATTAAACAGTGTGACAAGGCTTTTATTTACCTTGTGTTAGCTCACCTCTTCAGCCGGCTTGTTATTGTCCTGGACCCCCTATCTAAAGTTTGTAAAAATCAATCTTTTCTTGGAGCACGATCAATGAATCATATATTGTCTGAGCAAGAAAAGTGATAAATGTCACAGGTATCATTATATTCCAGCTTGCCCTTTAGAGAAAACAACACCAAGCACCAACAGAAAACTTAATTGATAACACTTAATATATGACCTTGGGGAGCTGTATGTCTATCAGGTAACATACACACACAACAAAACCTGAAACTCTAGCAGGTACTTACTGTAATTGCTACATCTGAAATCTGAGAGCTGCTAAAACTTAATGGACTTTCTTAAATTAAATGGGAGTTTAATCACATTCATGCTAAACCATTTTGCATGGAACTGCAGTATAAAATTACTACAGAGAGAATGTAGGTGGTGGTGGCATAGGCACAGTCTCCAATTTCATCCTGAGCTCAGGTTACTGTGTTTCACACGTTCTTTTCGTGTCCACATTGGTTTCCTTCCACCTCCCAAAAAAAACATGCCAATAGGATTGGCTAAGATAAATTGAACAAATATTTAAGTGTGTCTAAGACAAACTGGTCTTCTGTCCAGGGTTGTGTTCAAGGGATCCACCATAACCTTAAAAATGATAAAGCGGATGCTAAATACAAATAACTCCACACCGTTTGAACGATGTACAAAGGGCACCTCAGTGGTTCTTTGGATGGTTAAGGGTTCTAACTTCCTAAAATGGATTTACTTGGAAACTTTCCTGAGAGTATTCTGCAAGCATTTGCAGCTAAAGTTGCAAGTGTTGCATCATGGTGCCTACTTTTTCCTGTTACTGTGATTTTGCCCACTACATTCGCTGACTGTAAGCTTACAATATTTCTGTGGATTAACATTCTAGTGCTGATTTCCATTTAGTTTAACTAATGCAAAAAACATCCATTTATTAAGACGTAAGCCAAAATTAGAGCTCAAACTAAAAATTCCAGACAAGAAATCAAAAGAGTCTCTTGATGTCCAATAAGGGATGTACAAGGGTTTAAATGTTTAAATGTGTTAAGTAAAGAATAAAACATAATGGGACATGCTATTAAAGAAAAATAATCAACTTTTGCGTGATTACATTCTCCAACTTCACGTTAGTCCACATCATACCACCAAAAAAATTGATTATTTCCTCACAACAGAAAATGTTTAATTCTGCTTACACTATAGCAATTTGCCTACAGTTACCTTATTTATTTATTTATTTATTAAAGAATGACTTGTAATAATTTTTAATCCATTCTATAGCTACATGTTAATGTTGCAGTTAATGTCTACAGTTAATGTTGCAGAATGTCTGTAAAACAAGTTAGTTCGTGTCATCACTTACGTTAAAGAGGCTATAAACATTTGTTCCAGTTGCCTCTAATCAGGCAAAAATCAGGTCATCAGGCAAAAAAAATGCAACTTGCCATGTTACCGAGAAACAGGAAAGCGCACCATACTCCATCGTGAAGACTTTCACATGGTGGAAAACAGCTTTGCATATAACTGTTACAAAGCGCTGACACTTGAGACCCTTTCCATAAATGATAAATAAACATCTTCTTACAGAAAGCTTCACCATATCAATAATTATTCCTTTGTTTATAACAATACATTTTTTAAAATAATCTGTTTATTATTAGGCTTAGATTATATGGAACCTCCACCTTACAAGTCCCTGTGAATTAGTAGTGCTACAGAAATTATAACTTTTTAAGTCAAGCGCATTAATATAAACCTGTGATCACTGGACACTACTGTCAAAGCTAAGCTGTTATCAAAAAGTAATCAAAACCTCCTGACCAGATCTGAATCAGGAATTCAACAGCACTGTGGTCCTCATTAGGCAATGTGTTCCACTGCTTGAATTTGTGAGAGCTATGTAATGGCTGGCTTGTTTGAAATGGGAGAAGAAGAAGGCTCTTTCTGTTTGATCAAATTTGAAGCTTCAGGAGAGACAGACAGAGGCTCATTCAACACACATAACGTGTGAGCTTTTCAGGAAGTGGGAGACTGAACGAAAGATGGCTCAAACATTGATAACAGAAAAAGGATTGGACTGTTCTTTAAGACAGTCTTTTATTTCTGTGGTTTAAATATTGACCTTATTTGGCTTTAAGTTGAGGTGGTGTTAAAAATATCTTTGTCTTCTTTCTTTTAGTTAATTCTGATACTTATATACAAGTGCACTTTATATTCTCACATCCTGCTTTCCTTTAAAATGCTCAATGCTATAAGCAAATACACTATATTTATATTCACCCAGAACATGTGCTATTATGGATAAAACCATGATTCGGTTGGATGCAGATAGCATGAAGACATACTGTATATGTAGGCAGTGTGAGATGAAAGGCAGGAATAATTAAAATACTTCCTTTTGTCAGAAGTGGTGCTGGTATAAGCACACATCCCATGAGCCCTTGCAGCTGATAATGAGAGGTGCCTGAGGGGTTGGTGGTGAAAATAAGATGCAGAGGGAAAGAGGGGGGATAAGGATTGATATGAACAATTGGAGAGGTGGTGATGTGGGCCATGTGAACAGTGAGATCCTTTTTGTTGTTCACTACTGTGCCATTTTGGCTTGTCTCTCAGATAAGTATGATTATTCATCCTTTTCTTATGCTCCCTCATACTTGATCATTATCAGTCTCTGATCTGAGCCGCCACTGAGGGTAGTAGGTTTGAGAGAAGAAAGATTTCATTTTGGTCAAAAATGATTGTAATCACTGCTGTGTGGATGTGTAAGGCCTGAGAAGAGACACATGAAAATCCACAATATACAAAAAAAAAAAACAATTTGCATTTGTAATTTAAAGCTATTGGATATAAGATTTGGGAATACACCCTGGATGAGATGTCAGTCCATCACAGAGCATCTCACACACACATGTTCACATACTCATTCACACCCAGAGGCAATTTAGCATAGCCAGTCCACATACCGGCATTTTTAGCAGGGGGAGGGAAAACGAGAACCCAGCAGAAACCCATGTGGACACATGTGAAGCTCCACACAGGCAGTAAGCTAGAGCTCCAGGTGCTGAGGGAACCTTGGAGATGTGAAACAGCAATGCTACCTGCTGGTATTATGTACGGTCTGGGATGCAGCCCAAGTACTTCATCTCAGATATAATTATCTGCTGCCAATGTTGCTGCCATCTCTGTATTACAGAAGTGTTATGAGAATAAAAAAAGAAAAAAGAATCAGTGTGACTTTCAGTGACTCAGTACCAGGTAAAAGAACAAAAGCTCTTGCCTTTAACAAGATTGTTAAAACTCACTCTGATAGCTATGTGAGCTCAGCCTCTGATTCTGCTGAGATCATTCCCTGTATCATTGACCTGATGCCACAGTGTGTGCTGATTCTGCAGAATGAGCTAGCCATTTAACGTTAGCTATCTAGCTAAAACACAAGTTCTCAGAGCTCTAATCTCAGATCTCTAAGTGCTCTCAGTTCATACACAGTCCCACAATGCTTTGTGCAGCTGTGAACCCTATGGTAGTGTGCTAACACTAGTTAGCTAAAAGATGGTCACACCTGGTCATTTCCGTGTGCGCGTTTAAGAACACCTTAGCGTTCTAGGAGCACTATACTAATACATTGTAGGGCCTCTTTTTGCTCTCAAAACAGCCTCAATTCTTTGTGGCATGGATTCCACAAGAGTTTGGAAATATTCCTTTGAGATTATGGTCCATACTGACATGATTGCATCATGCAGTTCCTGCAGATTTTTCAGGTGCACTTTCATGCTGCGACTATCCCGTGCTACCACATTCCCAAAGATGTTCTGTTGGGTTTAGATCTGGTGACAGGGAAAGCCACTAAAAAACATTGAACTCACTGTCATGTTCAGGAAACCAGTTCGAGATGACTTTTGCCTTGTGACATGGTGCAATATCATGCTGGAAGTAACCATTAGAAGATGGTAAATTGTGGCCATGAAGGGATGCACATGGTCAGCAACAATACTCAAATAGGCTGTGGCATTCAAGTGATGATTGATTGGTATTAATGGGCCCAAAGTGTGCTAAGAAATCTTTCCCCACACCAACACACCACCTCCACCAGCCTGGACTGTTGACAGAAGGCAGGTTGGGTCCATGGATTCTTGCTGTTGGTGCCAAATTCTGACCCTACCATCTGTGTGCCAAAGTAGAAATCAAGATTCATCAGCCCAGGCTGCATTTTTCCGGTCTTCGGCTGTCCAGTTTTGGTGAGTCTGTGCCCACTGCAGCCTCAGCTTTCTGTTCTTGGCTCACCGCAGTGGAACACGACGTGGTCTTCTGTTGTTGGAGCCCATCCACCTCAAGGTTCTATGTATTGTGCATTCTGAGATGCTTTTCTGTTCACCACAATTGTACAGAGTGGTTATCTGAGTTACTGTAGCCTTTCTGTCAGTTGGAACCAGTCTGGCCATTTTCTGTTGACCTCTCCCATCAACAAGGCATTTCCATCTGCACAACTGCTGCTCACTGGATGTTTTTTTCTTTATTGCACCATTCTGAGTAAACTCTAGAGACTGTTGTGCATGAAAATTCCAGGAGATCAGCAGTTATAGAAAAACGAACCTGTCTGGCACCAACAATCCTCATACTTAAGGTATGAGGATGGTTAAAGTCACTGAGATCACATTTTTCCCCATTCTGATGGTTGATATGAACAATACCCAAAGCTGCTGGCCCATATCTCCATGATTTTATGCTGCCACATGATTGTCTGATTAGATAATTGCACGAATGAGTAGGTGTGCAGGTGTTCCTAATAAAGTGCTCAGTGAGTGTACACCACAAGCCAGCAGAAATCTGGACTGACTCACTCTTTCCTGCATGTGAATTTCCAAAATACAGTGAAACACACAAACAACAAGCTGGACATTGTTAGCTATAACTAAAACTAACAACTGGGTAATGATACAAATCCCACAACATGGATAAGATAGCTGACTAGCTAGCCACCATATCGGAGAGCAAAGAAATGTCTCATCTTTTCTGCAACAACATAGCTAAAATTTAATCTTTTTTCTCTTTTCATAGTATCTGGTTGGATTCTATCCCTGTTTCACTCTCGTTTTTGAATTTGAATATACTCACTGTCTGTCACCTCTGGCACTGTGTAGCCAGATTTTTTTTTTCATGCCTAAGGTAGGATGTGATATAATCCGAGATGGCGTATGTGCCTGAAATCTTTGGCCAAATCCGACCCGACAGCTCTGACTATGAATTACTATTACAGGCTTTATGTGGATGAGCCTCAGCAGCTCCTGAACACTAGGTTTTATAGTATTTCTATGTCAACTCAAAAATGATGGTTTGCTTTCATTTTTAACAAGGGTGGTACAGTTTCACAGCAGGTAGCATTGCTTCCTCACAGCTCCAGGGTTCCTGCTTCGATCCCGAGCTCGGGTTACTGTCTCTGTGGAGTTTCTGTGAATATTCTTCTCCATGTGGGTTTCCTCTGGTTTCTCCTGCTATCCAAAACCATACCATGGTAGATGGATTGGCTAAGCTAAATTGCCCCAGGCGTGAGTGAGTGTGTGAATATTTTGTATGTATGGTGCCTTGCAGGATGCGTCTGCGCCTTGCTCCCAGTGTTCCCGAGACCCACCGCAACCAGATAAGATGTATGAATTAATATTTTTTTTTAAAAATCCCACACACCACATATTAAATTATTGCATTTGTTTTAACATATAATAGGCTATATGACAGAGCATCACTTTTGTTTCAAGAGAGGACCTACAGCGCCTAGGGAAGACGTGTGTATGTGTGTGTCTGTGTGTGTCTATGTGCGTGATGTGATGTGTGTGATGTCTGTGTGTGTGCCTGTGTGTGTGTGTGATGTGTGTGTGTATATGTCTGTGTGTGTGATGTGTGTATGTCTGTGTGTGTGTGTATATATCTGGGCATGTGTCTATGTGTGTGATGTGATGTGATGTTTGTCACACACACACATCTGGTCAGCTTGCGGAATCCTCTTTAATATGCAGAACCACTTGGCAAGGCAGTCTGCTCCCATCTGGGTCTGTGGTCTGAGATTCCATTTGATCAAGACCTCTGCAGTCGCGCGGTGAACTGCGCATGCGCGGAGAAACGCCGCTCGGTGTTGGAATCGTTAACGGAGATCCAGAAGCAGCAGCAGGATCAGACATCCAGACTCAGTTATACCGGGGACAGATAAGAGCAGGAGGGAAGGACAGCGAGCCTGTTTTGAGGTAGGTAGCGTGTCTTCGCTCTTATTATTTACTATTATTATTTATTATTATTATTATTGCTACAGTGCGCAGGTAATTCCGCTATGCTGCGGGTGGCTGTTATTATAGAGCAGGTGGCAACACAAATGCGCAGTGTTCGAGGCCAGCAGTAAGCAGTGCTGCCGCTGCGCAGCTGCTTCTCACACAAATGTAGGCTTTACATACATTTTAAATTCCGTATGATATTTATTTTTTCATTTTAAGGATGTTTAACTGTTTACCTCTGCGATGGACAGCCATTTTTTTGTCTGTTTTTTTTTTTTTTTTAATGTTTTGTTTTTTTGACATCCATACTCATCCGCTTTGTCGGTGTCAGCCCTGACCTGTCATGATGAACGGCGCGCGCGATGAGGCGTGTGTCAGGATTACAGGTCAATTTTAGCAATAATAGGCTTACTGAAATCACATACGAATGGTTATATCGCACAAATCGTGGTTCTTTACTGTAAATCTTAAAAAAAATAATAATAATAATGAAAGGTTCACAGATATGCGATAAGCGCTCGGCTGCTGAATAGAGAAGACAGAATACAGGTGCACGCGGATGTGTAGCGCGCGCCTCCGCTCTTTATTATTATTATTATTATTATTATTATTATTATCACTATTACTATTATTATGGCCTTTCCAGTGTCCCATTAGTATCCAGCCTTACTGCAGTGTTTATGTATGCCTATTTAAAGGTGCAATAGCTCTGTCTCAATTTTTTTTTTTATTCCTTACTTACTACAAATAATTAAAAAATTTTTTTTTTAAATGATTAAAAAAAGCACAATAGATTAAGCTAAAGTGAATTAAGTCACTGTTTGGGAAACTGACTTCCGGTCCGGAATGCTTGTTTTTGCTTGGATGTGCCTCCTGTCAGTCATTTTATAGCCTTATACTATACTGGTCACCATTGATCCTGGGGGCGGAGCTTTGTTAAGATAGGCAGGAATTCACCTACCCATTAGAGACCTAATCATGAAAAAAAAAAAAAAAAATCACAACAAATGCACCTTTAATTATTACACTCCACAACAGCTCACGATTTATTCCGACTTATTAGTCAGGAATTGATTGGGTTTATTATCTGAGTGCTACTGCATGTGTGTCTCTAGATAATGAAACACCAACATCATTTTACCCCCTATCCAGCAAAACCTGTGGACACGAGCATCAAACATCAATATAATAAAATCCGTATAAAATAATCCATATAAAGTACGCATATGTGAAGTGAGTTCTTTTTTGTCTATTTTATTCGAATGAACTTCAAATTGGTTAAAGTGCAGACTCGCCTCCGTTATATAAAAGTGTCTTTAGTCCAGAGAGATGTAGTGCAAACAGAAAGATAGAACAAGTACCGACTACATGCATGTCTCCTACATAATGCCAGCTCTAAAGATGAAATATATGCTTGAATGCCATGAATGCCATTTTATATCATAGCTGTTGAATTCCTGAATCTGATTGGTCAGAAGGTTTTGATTATTTTTCTATAACAGCAGCTTTGCAGGCTATAATTCAAGGTTTATATGAATGTGCTCGTTTTTTTGTGGTTTATTGTTTCTATAGACACAGCTCATTCAGAGGTGGACAGTCTATGTAAACTAAGCCTAATAATAAACGGATTAAAAAGTGAGTTGCTATTTAGCAAAGAAAAAGCATGATTGTTGATATGATGAAGCTTTCTGTAAGAATGTTCATTTAAAATTGATGGAATGAGTCTCGAGTGTCAGGGCATTGTAATGGTCTGCAGGTTTTTCACCATGGGAGAGTTTTCAGGAGAGACGACTTTGTGCTTTTCAGTTTCATGGTAACATGACAAGCTGCATTTTTTTCTTATCAGCTTCAAAAGAGAGGAAAAAAAGAGAGTCTGGTGAGCGAACAACTGTTTACAGCTGCTATAACATAAGTAATACAAGGAACTAACTAGACATTCCACAACATTAATTGTACCCACGAATGTATACAAGGTATGAAGTGTCATTCGTTAATAAATAAATTGCTGTGGTATAAGAGGAATAAAACACTTTCGAGTATGTTGTTTTAGGAAAATATTCCACTTCAGTCAGTTGAGCAGCATCATATCATCTTGTCATTGATTATTTTTCTTTAACTGCATGCCTGTCATGTTTTATTCCTTACATATACACATAGTTGCCAGTCGGTTAGATAGACTACAATTATCTACTATAGGGATGCACTGATGCCAATTTTTCTATTTTTGATAAGGTATCAAAAGTCTGTGTATTAGTCAATACCTGATATTTATCTGACAATGTAACTGCATCAGAAACAAAGCCAACTCTCTGCAAAGTTACACGAAACATCAGATTGGTGATGATAACATTAAGAAAAATTGTATCATGTGCTCACATGTTCACATGTTAGATCTAGTTTGTGTCTATCAACATAACTCATGTTTTACACCACAAAATACATCAGTCAATCAAAATGAAAAGTATGTCAAATTCAACTCAATACTGCTCCAGGATTTGAGGATAGTATTTACCCCAATACATCCCTAATCTAGTGTCTAATAAACTGACAAATTACTCTATACAATAATACATTATACATGTTGATGTCATACTGCATATAACTGTGCTTTATGGTTACAAATAAAACATTTATTTAATCATAATTTAGTTAAACGGAGCAGGCAAGCTGGCCAATTAAATAAATAAAGCTTCAGTTAATGTTCACATCAAACATCAAAATGAAGAAAAAGTGTGATCTCTGTGACTCTGATCGTGGCATGGTTGATGGTACCAGAAGGGTTGATTTGACTCTGAAACTGCTGATCTCCTAGTATACAGAATGTTGCGAAAATAATGTAACATCCAAATAAAATAACACCCATGCTACAATCAAAGTCATTGAGATCATATTTTTTCCCCATTCTGAAGTTTGATGTGAAGTTTGATGTGAAGCTCTTGACCTGTATTTGCATGATTATTTGCACTGGGCTGCTGCCACATGATGAGATAGCTGCATGATTGTTATATGATATATATATACACTGTATACATACATACATATATATATATATATATATATATATATATATATATACACACACACACACACATTTTTTAAACAAACAAAATGTTAATCAATAACCACAGGTGTCATAAATATCTCGTGCTTCATTGGCTTTTTTACGCTAAGTGGTTCACGTCAAAGCCTTGGTATTTTTCTCAGACGATAATTCTTCAGCCAAACAATCACTTCTCTGAAAAAAACATTCCCACCCTCCCCCTATTTGTCTTCTCGAGTCAGTTTTTCATTCATGGAGGGACCCCTGACACACACTCTGCCCACCCAAACACACTCCACACACTCACCACACTGCATTCCATGACTGGGTCAAATCACCCAATTAATACAGTGTAAATGATGAGCGACGTGCTATTGTCTACTGGCTTTCAGCAAAGACACAGGGCTTTTTCATCAGCTGCTTTTGAAATGTTTTAGACAACTGTGACTTCTATTAACGTCAGCTGTCACAAAATGAAGGGAAGACATCAGACTTTCTTAGATGTAGAATTAAGAAACGTTTCATTCTAGAAAATGTCACTGTGAATTGATTTCACCGTTACTTTGAAATTTGGAGTGTTTATATCCTTAAAGGCCTTCACTAACCACTGTCCATCACCAGCTTGGCAGATGGACTAAATAAGCAAATGGATAGAGATGCACTTAAAAGACACTTTGTTGGATTGTGTGTTTGTGTGTGTGTGTAGTTTAGTAAGGAATGGACTAATCGTGTGCAGTTTATCACTCAGAGATGCTGATGGCAAAGGCAGCACTGTCTGAAGGGTGAGCGATCTCGCAGATCCACCCTGAAAATGGCTTGGAGCCCATGGGAAAGAACCATGGCGTAGGAGGAAGAGCCTAGCTAGCTGGATATGAATGTCACTTATTCCACTCTGTGGGTTGGCGAGGCATGCTGGCTATTCTGCCGCCAAGCAGAGCGAATCATCAGCGCCTTGTGCCGTCTGCCAGTCACCGGCTGTGGAGTGTCTGCTCTTCAAAAGAGAACAATGCAGCTCATACAAGCACACATAGGCTGTTGGCTTGAGTGATATCATAATGAAGTCCTCTGAGGAATTAAACAAATTGCGTCATATTATTTTTTAGCAGCCTTTCTCACACTGACTCTCTGAAGTGGAATTTGTTATAATGCTGTAGAGAGACTTCTCATGGCCTTGTTTAATAGATTTTTAAAAATAACAAATAAACAAAAGTTGTTTTCTGTATTTTGAGGACATGAATCAAGACTGCTGATCACAGTAGTTATGGGAATACTGGGTGTGAGGCAGGAATACACCCTGGATGGGTTGCCAGCCCATCGCAGGGCACCATGCACACACAGATTCACACACCCACTCACATCTAGGGGAGTTTTAGCATAGCCAGTACACCTGCTGGCGTATTTTTTTTGGGAGATTGGAGGAAACCCATGCAGACAGACACAAAAAACACACACACATATCCTGGAAGTCTAATGAGGAAGTCTAATAAGGATCAGTAGTTTTTTTCTGAGAGTTCAAACTCAAAAAATCTGCCTCTACAGCTGAACTCAAATGGATCAGAAAAACACTAGAAGAGGATATAAAAGAAATGATTTACTGATTATTAACACACTATGATAATCTTGGTAAAAAAAAACAAATCTGAGATCAGTTATGAAGCTCTCAGGTGATATGTTTTAGTAAACAAATCCTTTGTAGTCCCTCAACATAAATCCCCACATTGCTGCTTCTCACAAGAGTTTTGCACTGCTCCTGAACAAACAGAGGCTTGTTCTCTTCTCTAAGAGTTCTTTTAATAGGTTTGTCTTGGAGAGGAAGCTCTTCTCTTCTCTTCTCTTGAAGTGAGACATGTGGTGCTAAGTGTACAAGCCACATGGAGCTCTCACTCTTTCCCACTTGTTACAGCTCTACAGGTTAACTCTTGCTGAAGCCAGAGTTTATAGCAATGCACCCACCAAAAATCATCCATGTCCATGGGTCCACGACTTCTAAATTCAGAAAATGAAATTCAGAAAACACCTTGAGGGAATCCATCTTTCAGACTGTGAACACAGATTATGCTTTGCAAGTTCTCTATTAAAATATTTGAAATCTCAGACAGTGGTGTGTAGTCATTATTTCTGCTATTCTAATCAATGTAACCCAGAGACCAATAAGTTGTCACAAATTTCTCCATAAGCTCATTGCATGGTTCCAAGAATGACAGGACAAGTTCTTGTCTTGTGCTTTTGTTTATACTGCAAAATGCTTTTGTTTCTGCTCTAGTCCTGTCATTGGTTGATTACCCTAATGTGTTCACCTGTTCTGTGTCTCACCCTCATAAATTTGCTTATTTCTGCCTTGTTGTTTCTGTTCCTCCTTGTCTTTCCATGCATTTATTGTCCAAACCTTGTTTCCATAGTGCCTTATTTTGTAGTTTTGTGTTCCCTGCTTAGGATCAAGGATTATCCTAGCTTGTTTCTGTGTACCGGTGTTTGAACCCCGCTATGGACTTTGACTATGATTTTCAGATTCACACTAATAAAGCAAACACTGAGTATACTTGCGTCCTGCCTTCACTAACAGGACGTTATATACTGTAAGTATAGAGATACCGTAGGTCGATGTTGGTGTGTAAGGTGAAGGTTGCTGTGTTGGTTGTGCTCTGTTAAAGTCACTCTGCCACCCAGAGAAAGTAGGTTTTAAGTTGGTAGTTTTTGGGGTGTTGATTTGAGGATGGGGGTGATCAGCAGTGGAGAAATGTATAAGGATCATGTACCTCAATAGGACATTGAAAAGGGCAAACGGGAAGCCATGGACAAAGGAGTTCTGTTTTCTCAGGCTCCTCTGGCAGGCCTCTTGTTCTTGCCTCTTTCTTGTGAAGAGGGGCTAATGGGGGGGAGGGGGGAGTGGACTGAGGCGCATCACAAAACCACTCCTGAGCTTCCCAGGCTGCCTGGCTGCACTCTAGACAACCTCTGGGTGACAGATGTTTGAGAAAAGCTGACCAGTGTTGGAGGTCAGGGAGGCGAAGGTGTTCTTTACTTACTTGACAACAGTGCATGGAGGGAGAGAGCATGGATAAGGATGAAGAGAAAAAACACAGTGACATGGTTTGGGTGAATGTCAGGCAACTTTTTTTTTGTTCACATTATTATATGCGCAGCATGGGATCTTGCTATTTCAAAGACTGTGTGTGTGTGTGTGTGTGTGTGTATGAGAGAGAGGACAACCTGAGAGCTATTCTCCTACATCCTCACATTTGCACATTTGCATAATCTTAAGTACATCCGCCACTTTTTACTCACACACACACACACACACACACACGATATCCTTCTGCCAATGTAGAGGCCTGACCCACTTGTGTTGTTTAATTGCTCAGCAAATACAGCAGCTCACTTCTTATGCTGCTTTTTAAACAGGAGATTTAAACAGCAGCTCTGTTTAAATCTCAGGCAAAAAAAACAAAAAAAAAACAGCCTAATTAAACACAAAGACTCTAAATGCTTAAAGGCCACGACAGCACTTCCTGCAGGGTTGATTCTGAGAGAAGCATGTTGTGTATTATACAGTGTTATGTATTATACACTTCAGCTCAACAAGCTTATACAGAGATCTGGGTCAGGATCAGGTCTAAAAGTAGGAGAACTGTTTCTGGGTCAACTTTTAAGGACATGGTTACTAAGAGCAGTGTGGTTTTAGTGATGTGCTGTTTATTATTCATGATTGTTGTACTGGAGAGACTGGAGTTTGTGTTATGCACATCTTTTATGGTTGTATATATCTTTTATGGTCAGATTTATGCATTAGCATGTTACTATGCAGTTAGATATAATAGAAATAATAATGTGGGTTTAGAGCACTCATGCAGATTTGGCCAGTGGACAGATTGAAGCAGTAGGGAGGTTTGCATATTACAGATGGTACGAGATGGCATGGGGTGCTGTAGGGAATGTCCTGGAGTCCTATCTGTTAGTGACAGTCGTACATTTACATACTATATGTACTCTATGTATATGAGTCTCTATGTGTGTGAGTGTGTCTGGGGGCAAGTTTGAAATATTGATGGGGTTTTAATCTTGCCAGAATCACAGTTTGGATCTTTGTGGTCCTGAGATCAGTCGTTTTTTCCTCCCTTTCTGCTCCAATGCACTACAGACTACCAATACTATCATAGGTGTATAGTGGCATAGAATAAGTGATAGCATAAGATAGATTTCTTGGGTTTTTTTTTTTTTTTTTTTTGTACCTCAATGGATACCACATCAGCAGTTAAAATGTAGTACAAATATGCCTCTTGGTATGTGATGGAAGACAATACTGATCTTGCTGACCTGCTGATGCCACTAAACTGTGTGTTGCTTAAAAGCATAATCCGCATCCTCATAATCTTTCTCTCAGCTTAGAACTGATTAGAAAAGATTGAGGTCAAAAACCTATTAGAATCATAAAATTAACACAGCACAAAAATACCCTCTGTTTATCAGTCACCCTTAAGGGAAGAGGGAGTAAGTCACGTGGGAAGAGACATTCGAACAGTCCAATCATTGAGCGTGTCAGGACAATGAAGCCTCGGGATGTAAGCTGGGATCCTAATTCAGGCTGTCAGCTATGACAATTGCAGCTTTTTTTCTCAGCATGTGGTGAGACCCATATTTGTGATATTGGACTAGGCCACCATTTTCACTAGGCTGCATCTATCCAAATGCCAATTCTATATGTTTTAAGTGGAAATACAGTAACAAAGGAGACTTATATAATGAGGAATTCTTAATGGTTGTAAAAGTCTCCTTTGTTACTGTATTTCCACTTAAAACATATAGAATTGGCATTTGGATAGATGCAGCCTGGGGCATGAGGAGCAAAGACTTTATACAATATTTTGACCCCCTTTAAAATATTTATACAAATGCAGATTTAATGAAAAAGAGAACAAAAGAGTCATTTGTAGTAGGCTCCAGTCTCTCCTCATTTACAGCCATTTGGCAATCATAGGCTCTGAACTACTGGGATGCAAACCTCACTGTGGAGACCTCCTTTCTTTTGTTCTTTCTTTCTTTCTTTCTTTCTTTCTTTCTTTCTTTCAAGAGTTTAAAGAGTTGTTCTATCACTGACAGTTCTATTACAGGTTATTTCTCTGCTGTTCCAGTGCAAGCAATGGTTAAAACATGTTTTACACTGTTAATTTTTTAACTATTAATCAGACACTAGTATAATATAGCGGTGCAATATTTTCTTTATGTATTTTCTGTACATTTTTGATACTAGTAGATTAATCAGTACAAGTCGAAGCTGAATAAACAATGAAATTATTATATGATGATATTATTCATCATAACAATTGCAACTCTGGAATTGAGTAATGACTTAGGTTTACAGCAAGATATTCATAGCAAGGGTTTATCATGTGTAAAATAATTCATCTAACCCTATCATTGTTTGCTGTCCATGAAGGAGTTTATCAATTGCTATAAGTGCAAAAGGAGAGAAACAAGTAATTAATTTAATACACTATAACTCAATCTTCGGTATATTCAGCTCCATATATTTAATATCAGAGAGTTTCAAATGAATTCAGATTGGTCTGAGCCAAATTCCACTAGAGCAATTCCTGTCACATAAGGCATAGTTAATAGTTAATAAAATGAATTATTATCAGATACTGGATTGATATGTATCTGTTTACAATAGGTTCCATAAGCTAGCTTTTTTATGTGCTTTTTGGGGGTTGGCTAAAGGTTAAAATCCGTGTTAATGCCGATGTGATGGAGGCCTCTGCCAGGTCAGCTTAGTCTCAGGGGGCTTTCTCTTAGTTCTCTTTATTACAGCTCATAAAGGAAGATTCACTGCATCTAGGGCAACAGGTATTAGCATGCTTTTCTGATTTTCTATTAGTATTTTCTATAACTTCAGTTCTAAGCACCCAGTTCTGATTAAACTATACAAGCCAAACTAATCTCAGGTCAGCAACTGACAGCAACTATTTTTAACAACACCTCTAGTTTTAGCTGTTAGCTAGTTTTAGTTTATATTGGCACATATTCCTTGGTGAAAAGCGATTTTATCAGTAAACAAAATAAATGTGTGGTTTGAGGTGCTGTCATTCTGTTTTGTGATTCTTACTTGTATTTTCATATTTAATTAGGTTTGTACTTTTGTACTTCAACTCGTGAAGAACTTGAAGCTGTACTTAGATAGAGTCTTTGCACTTCGACTTGTGTAAAGAATTTGTGCATTTCTACCACCTTTATTCATGTTGTCCAAATAAAATTACACCGAATCCAGAACTCGTGATGTCTCATGATGCCAGACCAAAATGTTGTAGCTAAGAGATGTGGATCTAGGGCCAGTTCTAAGTAGATCTAAGGCCAGTTATACCCTTTGCAATAGAGAGCAATCTTCATGTTATTATCATTGTTATTTGCACTCTTCTGAATTCTGTTCAGCTTTAATGACCAAAATCCAATGCAGAGGCTGTCCGCATGCTGAATGAAAACCAGACCACAAAGGCCTATCAAATATATATTTATTAATTTAGACTTGCATAGTGAAAAAAGTGCAAAGATCAGTGAGTTAAAACAGACAAGCTTTAACGACCACCCTGCTTACAAATAACCTCTGTGAAAAATGAAGAAGAGCTATTTAAGGGGCAATTAAAACAATAGAAAGTATGCAGTAGCTTGAATAATGTGTTTAATTGCAGAGAGATAATGTGCTTTGCTTATTAACTGAATTCCAAAACTGAATACTAAATTTAGTCAATGAGTCACAGTTCAGCATAACTCAGTATATCTATTTCTAAATGCTTTGTGCACATTTCTCAAACAATATTAGTTTATTACAGATGAATAAAGTGCTGGTTTAGAAAATCAGATCAAAGCTGCATGACAGTGCAGGTAAAGAAAGGAAAACTCTTCCACTATGATATGTGTCTCTGTGCAATGGAAAGGCCATTTGTCTTCCAGCATACTGATTATCCACATTTCAGCTCCTGTCTCCTGAATAAAAATAGTCTCTCCCTCTAGGACAACAGCACTGCACAGGGCACTAGCACATTGTTAGTTTGCACTTTCCCTTTCAGACTGAAAATGATTCACATTATTGATCAAATTCCCATTAAGCTAGTGTCTGGACTCTTTATGGACTATGGCTCTGTGGGATTTTGCAGAAAGATTTTTACAATACAGACCCAAACAAGTGGTTCATATAAGGTTATTACTTGAAATGGTGCAATGACTTCAAGTCATCATTTATCAAACTGGATGGGAACAAATTTATTCATAAAATGTTCACAGGAGCATTTACACAAGAAATGTGGTATTCATGAAAACACACACAGATTTAGTGAAAATTTCATCAAACTTGTCTCATATTAATGAAGTGAAAGAAAGCAATCCAAAATATATCCATAAATTAAGACAAATAGGACTAGCCATTAAATTAAGGACAAATTAAATGGCACCCTGTAAAAAGAAGAAGAGTTATTGTGTGCCTGTGGTTATCAACACACTGCAATGGCTGAGCTGCATTACTGGAAGATTTAACGTCATCTGTTATCGGGTGCTCTTTCACTGTTTTAGTCATCATTTTGTCATTTTCAGCTCTTTGTGAGCTTTGCTTTCTATGGAGTTTTGTAAATGCAGATCAACTGTGCCATGGGGAATGTATGGGCATGTATCAATATATGCATATGAGTAGAAAGAAAATCAGTGTCCAGTGTTTCAGTGTTATACTGAAACTTTTGTAAATCTGGCTTGAGTTTTTAGCATGGTTTGACCTACAAAAACATTTGCACACAACTCTACTAAAAGATTAATAAACGAGGCTCGTTGATTGTGAAAACAGGCTATAGCAGGATTTAACGCTAAAATAAACAATAAGTGCGTAAAAGGCATTGAATGTTTCAAATCAGAAACAGAAAAACAGGAATAAACCCTGCCAACGTGTCTTTATTTCATATTACTTGCAGTTCAGACCTATTTGTTAGTATTCCATTCATTTGCTTCCATGCATTGCTCAATTTTAGTCTTCCTGTGCAAAATCAGCATATTCATTTAGACTCACATAACATAAAACTGCTCACTGTAGAGCTATTATGAATGAATATCTCTGATAACCATAAATGTGGAAAATGACTCATCAAGCCAAGAACAGACGCAGCACATAGGAAGTTTTTTTTGCCCTCAAAATGTTCTCCAGCTGGATGGTTTAAAAGAAAAGAGCATTTTGAAATTTCTCTCTCTTGTCAGGCCTGAATACACAGTAACAGGGTCTCAGCGACATGTGAGCTATATGCTCAATGATCCACAACTCCTAGCTTTCTCTTCCTCTCTCTTCTCCATCCCCAGTGCGGAAACTCAAAATACAACCTCCATGTCTGCTCTGAGACCTTCCTTCCTTTATCATTAAAACATCCCGGATCAGATATGAACGAATCTCGTTAAGGTTTAGAGTGGTGAGGAGGAGGAATTCAAAAGCGATTGGGAGATGAATAAAAAGATGTATGGGCATTATTTGTTTTCAGGTAATAGATGAACATTTTGCTTATTTCTTTGGTTCTTCACAGGATATAATTTATTTTAAAACCCATAAAAGACAGTGTAACAATATTCCAATACAGTAAGTCATTTACTTGTGTGCCAAAGTTTATTGGAGAATTTATCAGCCACACTGATCAGGACAAAAAAACAAGCGAATTCCGTGCAATCCCAGCAGGTGGCTAAAACATCTGCCATCGTAAAATTAAATAATCCCTCTCAGCTCGGACCCTATAATAAAAATGTCCAAACTCTTCAAATGACCATCACAGCTCCTTTGACCCTAAGTGCAATAGTAAAGACAAATCCAGCATCTTGAAGAGCAGCAAAGCCACTAAGACCTCTTGCTAGAATTGATCAGCTGCTGAGAAGAAAGAGGAACTCATGTAGGCCAGACTGACCCCACATCCTGTTTTAGACGAAAAGTCAAACATGGAGAGGGCTTGCTCAGTCACACTGATTGGTCTAAAAGCTCTGTAGCCTCCAGCTAGTCTTTAGAAGATAATGAAAGAACAAGGGGGCCCAAGCCTTTGGGTAAATTAATTTAGGAGTTAAGCAGTTGGAATTGTGTTCTTGAATGAAAGTTGTTCGTAGGTAAGGGCTTTGCTCAAGAGTAAGAAGGTTAATCAGTACGAGCTCAACCCTTAGCCTAGCATGATTGGTGATAAGTACTACTACAAGGGTGCTTGTGTACCGACTTGTTTGAGCTATTTAACTGTTCAAACGTTTGAATTATGTGATTTGAGTGCCAGTCATTTCTTTGTTTTTTTCTAATTATCCAAATGTTTTTCTTGAAGGATCATAATCTGATAACCTGAACCACATGAACAGAAGGTGCTAAACTGTCTGATGCTTCAATTTATTGAATCTGATTTCTCTAGATTTATTTGAATTTGAATTTTCAAGACCTAAATTTCAAAGATTGACAGTGATCATTTTCAACAAGCTTTTTTTTCCCTCTTTGAATTCATTGAAGCATAAACTGTAGATTCAGGTACTGGTGAATTTGATTTAATGCCATATGTTTACTTCATTGTTTGTCTTTATTACAGGCTCTTGTTGATGCTTGGGGCTTACAGCAGATTTTCAGCTTTCAGACAAGTCTGAACGATTCTTTGAGGAGCAGCTGTGCTTTTTTAGAAATACAGTAAAGCTTAAATAACAACAGACAAACCATTTATTGCTTTTATATTTTCAGTAGAGTTGAACTTGCTTCTTCAGCTTTGGTAGAAGAATGAGAAAATTTCTTTTCCTCAATATCATCTGCCAGTAACATTCAAGGTTGTAAGAATGCCAGCTTTGACCTGTCTCAACTGTACAGTAATCTCTCAGACTGCTTTCATAGAAAACTTTCTGCACTTCACATTGACTAAATCCTACTTCCTCTTAATGCACAATACCTGTCTATGTTGATCAATCATTAAAAGGGAGCACAATAACTTTTAAATTGAGCCAGCCATTGAGGGGGAGGCAAACAGTGCATTTCCAAGCCCCTGCAATCGAGAGGTCAAAACACTTGTGCGAGAGTTGTGGGAAGGCCCACACAGCGACAAGCATGCACAGGCCTAGCCCCTTTTCTTATGGTAAATTTTTCATTGACATGCCCCTATACTGAGGTGCCATGAGGAAGTCTGATTTATGGCATGGTAAAACTGCATTGTCCTTTGGAGAAGAGAAAATAACAGAGGGGGGGTTGTGAAGGCGAGACTTTGGCCATGACATGCGACCCTGAACCACATTTGGGTCCTACAGGCCATGTATACTTCTTTTCACTTGGGGGCTTATACAATAGGGCCACAGTCTTCTGATCGCAGCACGACATCTATTCAACACCAAGACATGAGAGTCAATGCACAGCTAAGTTAGTTTATGATAAAATAAATTTATAATATAGACCTTTTGTCATTGTATTATAGTAACAGTGATAATACTGGTGGTATTAAATGTATATCTGTGTACTACATTTAAGGCTATAATCTAACTATAAAAGGCAGATGACTATAAGATGAACTCAAAACTGTTTAACTTATAGACTTGAGCTTGTGTCAGTGTTGTTTGTAGTCTGTTATAACTCATATATACTGTAATTCAGATGGAATTCAAGAAAACAAACACAGTGTGGCTTTAATAATTTAATAATCACAGTCTAATCACCTTCCATTAAAAAAAACAAAAACAAAAAAATTAAATATATAATTAGTGTGTCTCAGTGATGGAATGACTATTGCAATTCAAGTGTTATTTTCATCCAGTGTATTAGGCCTTATGCTGAGTGATGTACTTTAATTTGGCAGTGGATGGCGGTACTGGGCATGACAGGAATAAACAGGATCAGACATTAAGCCACTTAACTGTATCCTCAGTCCTCCACTTAACAAACTAATGTGCTCATTCTGCCTCATGTTGTCTCAAGTGATGGCCTCCACAGAGAATAAACACAATAATACTCTGGATAAACAGTCCAATTATTCTACACTGACCCCTCAGGCCTATTCTAAAAAATCTGATTATTATACCACAACACTGTTGAATTCTCAAATCTGATTGATCATAAGGTGTTGATTGATTTTCTTTAACAGCAGCTCTGACAATGGTGCCGACTGCAAAGCAAATCACAGGTTTATATTAACGTTCTAGAGTAACAATTAGCTATATATATATTTGTGCGTGTGTCTGTGTGAATGTGTGTGTATGTGTATATATATATATATATATATATATATATATATATATATATATATATATATATATATATACACATATATATATATATATATATATATATACACATATATATAATACTTATATAATAAGTTAACATTTAAGGCGGGAGACATACTATACATCAGCACTTGGAAGTATCATTGTTCCTATAAGTTTTCCGCTGCAGGAAGAGGGATTTGCCGTTTATCAGTAACATTACAAGCTACACTGTGTGTCTTATTAACTTCAAATGAAAGAGAGAAAAAAGAGAGACAAGGTGATCAACTGTCTATATGCCAGTCTAGATAGTCTTAGGAGAGCAGTATTACGGGAATACCCTATTACAGGTTGTGATGGTTGGTTGGGCTGTGTAACATCTACCTACCAACCAAAATACATTTTGCTTAATATTTTGCACCAGTAGTTTTAAAGGTGCCTTAAGCAAGTTTTGTCAAAATTAGTCAACATTAGGTCTATAACCATTTAACGTTGAATATGTTGAAGAAGATAAAATTTTTTTTTTACTCTTTGAGCCCACTCCCCGTTCCCACACGTACACAAAGTTTCGCACCCAGTTCAACTCGAGTTAGCGTGCTAACTAGAGTTAGCATTAGAAAGGAAGTCAAGTTATAACAATATAAATAGCATTGTTAGCATTTTAGCATTGCTAGCTGAAAGATGGGTCATTTAGCTTCTTGAAAGTCAAGTTATAACACTATAAACACATGAAATTTGACTCGTAATGATTTATGAAGATGGTCAAGAGTGCCTTCACTGTCCTTTTTATTTGTAATAAAAAAAAAACATCTGCACCACAACTGATTCATATAAAGCAACGCTTTACACAGACTGCATATACATAGATGTCCGCTGATTCTGCATCCAGCTTCATCTCTTTCACCAGTAATAAATTCCTCCATCTTGGAAAAGCACTGCCAGTGTTTACTCTGGTTTTGTTGCATTTCTGTCATTAAGTATTTTCGAAGCACAGTGTGATTTTTTTTTTAATTAATTATCTGGCTGTGCTGAGTGGTTACCGATTTCAGACTAAGCTGGGGTGGAGTGAAATGACTAACAGGAGACCCATGTAAACACAAACAAGCATTCCAGACTGTAAGGTAGTTTTTCAAACTGGTTTCCTCAATCCACATATTACACTTGTGCTGAAACCATGGTTTAAACCATTATTTTTATTTCATTCTACATTTTTTCTAGGTTATTTGTAATAGTAGGAAAACATTACTATTGCACCTTTAAAGAAAATGGGAAAAACTCTGTCAGTACAGTGCCTTTCCAGGACCTGAGCTTAATATCCTCCTAAAGGGTTCCAATCAAATTCATATTAATAGTGTACTTTGTGGTTATGGCACCAGTTGATATGGTAAACCACTGTGTTTCATAGGCCAGTGAAGCCAGTGTTCTTGCTTTTAATGAGGCTCTTGTTATTAAATAAATACACCACAATCAAGACTGCCTGTTTTACAGATGAGGAAAGATAAGATGATTCTGAAGAGGCTTCAGTGGTATATTGAATTACTTTTTGTTTTGAATAAAACCTGAGACAGTCATCGCTCAATTAAACATTTGACAGCAAAGATTTGTACTCGCTCGACATAAATTATTGATGAATTAATGCAAGCAAATGACTTTTGTTCTGTAAGAAGTACACTTCAAGATTTCCAGTAAAAAGAGGTGTCAGCATGTCAATCACATCCATACAGTCTCTGTGCAGAAGAAAGATATTCCTTACTTTGTCCACTGTTTTATACGCATGAATATGAATCAAGTACCTTTAGAAAGGCTGACAAAATGCTATTATGAGACAGAATTTTTCATCATAGTGGAGTTTTTGATCCAGAAAATGCTTTCATCTGTGCATTTTCCTATCAATTATACATTTGTAATGGCTGAATTCTTCAAGTTTGGATATCTGCTGCTAGCTACAAGAAGGAACATTGTGTTGGCAAAAATATGTTTAGCACAAACATTTATCTATGACTATAGAATGATATATTCCAGGCTATCATGCACTCTGTGATGCCCTGCTTTTCTCCTGGAGAAGTTTTATAAGTCACTAATGTGCATATGTGTAGATAAACTGGAGATTTATGTTTTTAGTGCATCATCAGATCTCCCATTTATCTAACTTGAGAATATGTGACAAATAAAAATGTGACATAATAGATACAGAAGTCTAATTACATTAAAGATAAAATGATTCTGTATTTTGTATGGGAAAATCTTGATACTAAGGCCAGAATATACAATAAAATCCTGAAAACGTGTGACAAAAGCTTTCAAATCAGCTTGAATACAACGATATAGTGCTCTTTGGTTGGGACAGTGCAGTCAACGCAGAATCTCTGTAGCTTTAGTGTGTCTGAATTAAAGCTCAATATCTAAATATTTTATTTACAGGTGACGTGAGATTTTGCTTATGGGTGTTTTGAGCTATATTGGTTATGTAATATATGAATTAGAACAGGATACTTCTAGGTGCATTGACTGAGAACATATTCATATTTATAGCTTTGACTCAAAGTTTAGAGTTTAGGTTAGGGTCAATAGGAACAAACATCCACATGTGTCATGTCTATTGTCACATTTTATGGGTTTTTACACATTTTATAACAATAGTGTAACAAAACTGGCTCTTGGACCTTTTGTTGTTGCTGTAGTGGCTTGCTTGCATCATTAAAGAGAGAGCCATATTTCACTGTCAGCAGGCCAAGTATGGCACAGCATGTCTCCCTAAGACTAAAGGCATAGCTTTTCTTCTTCTAACCTGAACCTTTGTCTACATATTAGATTAACAGCACCATTAAATAATGGCTAAAGGCTACATCATAGGGAGCCATGATTTCTGAAGAAAGACGGAAAAGGAAAATGAATGCCTGCATGTGCACTTTCATTTATTGCTAGGATTATTGCTCCTGCTCACAGGGTATGCAGTCTATAAAGCCAAAAGTCATTAAAAGGCTGCTTAATAAAACATGTTCTTTTAATGGTATATTTTGAAGTGTTCAAAATAAGTAGTATTCATTTTAAATTTCATTATTTAACTGGATTATTTAACTGATAAAGATGTCCTTAACTTAAGGGTAAACAACAAACCTTAACTCAACCTTTACTCATTTCGAGTAGAAACTCTGCATTTTAACATCAGAGTATGCTGAGACGAGTTATCACTCAAAAATATGCAAAAAGAGCAGTCTTTATTTTCCCACAGTAAAAACAGCAGGTGAGCCAATCAGCATGTGTATCTGGAATGATTGACATTTGTGCAGGTGTTGTGAATTCTTTAATATTAACTGACCCCCTGGAAGCCCCGCTCCCTTCCCCATCTCACATTAGTAATCACATGTCTTGATTTTCCCACTTGAAAGATGTTCCCTCGCTTTCTGTCAAGATAAATGTAAAATTAAATGTGTCAAAATATGTTTGACTTACATCAGTTAATATCAATTAACTTTATTAGGGATGTCACTGAAAAATATGGGCCAAAAATAGTCAAAAACAGCACTTCCGTGGCCGAAGAGAAAATGAACAAAAACAGAATAAACAGGCCTACAATGAAGCGTCAAATAATTTTAACGGTACTGGTAATTAGAAAGTGATTAAACACGTTGCTCGTGTCAACTTCTTAATGAAAACGTGTTTTTTTTTTATGGTTACCGGAAAACCCAGTACATGTATGCGCACTACAGTTTTCTACCTTAGGCAAGGCAAGTGATTTGTTAAAGGACCGGCAGGACTACACGTTGTTGCTCTTGGGGGTTGGCTGGCCTGCTAATGGTGGTGTGTGTAATGTATAGATTATTTTTAGAATTACATGTATTTCTCACAAATTTCACACACATTTACAACAGCATTCATTTCCCAGAGTGCTTCTCTCCAGATTTATTAAGTAATGTACAATATGTCAAGTACACTGCTCTTTGTACATGTAGTTTAGAAAAAAGGAGCCATATCACATTTTATAAATATGCATTTGTGTGAGATCTACAGAAACACATTTGGAGCACAAGAACTGTTCTGAGCAATAAACTACTGCTTTCACTGATCTCAATGCTTTGCCCTTTTCTATTCCACTCGAGCTCACATCAGAGAGACTCCAGCCTTAATCTCTAGCTTATGTGAAGCCTCTTGATGTAGAAGCTTTGAAATGTTTGTAGGTAGCAGTGGCAGCAGCCAGAGAGTAGTGGGCTGAGGTTAATATCAGAGGTCTAGACTGTGGGAGAATGTGCGGTCTTGATCAAAGGGAAGTACATCCCAACCCTAATGCCCATTCACACTACAAGACAGTCATTTCAGTCACCTCATATAAAAAGGAAGTGAGCGATCCATGTCTGCTGTGGGTAGGAAGCAAGTTGGGTGAATCTATAGTGATTCACAATTCACAGTATTGAACCCTCACTGAGTTCAAATGAAAACTGGACAAGGGTTTAACTCAACACAAACACCACTTATTGTCTGTTTTAGTCACATTGCTTTGCAGTTTCAGTCTAGCTTGCCTAACATACCAAGTATTATCCTCAAAAACATGTTTTAGCTATGGGAGCAGTTTTAGACCAGGATTTAAGCCAATTACATCTGCATACCTATGTGGTTAAAAACAGTCAAGTAACAGACCAAACACAATGGGTTAATACCTTTCGGGGTGTTTGTATGAGTCTGCAAAGGTAAATTAGGTTAACACAGTATGTAAAAATGTAAAATTGGCTGTGCAGGTCAACAATCAAGTCATAGATTTGCATCCCTACCCCTTCACAACACATCTTCCTTATAACTTATGAACTTCAATGTTAAGTAAGGACTATTAGCAACACTGCCATCCACCAGTTTGGCAAAGCTCTTGGCAGTGAAGTAATAAAGGAAGCTAAGTTACAGGTAAAGTAGACACAGCCATATTTGAATCATTAGTAAAATAGATTTATCTTGCTCTCGCTGCTCTGACTTTAGTGTTTGGGGGATGTGTAATCCTGATGAGTCTGACTCAAGGCGCCAAACTCTTAATTGGATTTATTTTTGCCATGGAGAATCCAATAAGGGTCAGCTCCTTTTGGTTTAACCAAACCATGTTTTTAAAAACATGCTCAGGTGCTTGTCTAGTGAATGATTTATTGCCTGTGTTTTCAGATTTCCCATCCATTCTCCATCTTATGGTTACATGTCCTTTTCACAGGCAGGATGAAGGTAAATTGGGTCTACAGGAGCAAAGGCTATGGACAAATACATGAAATCTCCTGAAGGGAAAAATGACATATTACACTGATAGCTGTGGGGCTTCACACCAATAAGGACTTAGAGTTAGTGTGAAAAGCTAATTAAGTACTCCACTCATTTGGCATGACATGGTTTTCAAATATTCATGTAGGGTTCATAGTTTATTATTAAATGCATTTCCTTTTTTTCATTTTGGTTTGATTAACAATTTGCACAGCTAATACTTGTTTGTACGAATCAGGCCTAGTGGTACTACTCTCCACTCAGTTTTGATATGTGATGTGTGGGCCATTTTAAACCCTTAACCTCACAAGGCCTATTGCTGGGTTCAAACTTACATTCTTCCTGCTCGTATCTACTGTAGAATAATTCACAGTACTGAATAATAAGCTGGGAGGGAAAAGGGTTAAACAAGGAGCATAAAAAAGCCTGGTGGATGCTTATGTGAAATGCTATAGAGGATTGCCAGGGAGGATTTGTTTTAACAGTTCTAAAAATAATAGAGGCTGGATCCTTCTTTTTCACTGGGCTTCAGGTATATTGATTTTCTGCAGCATACTTTAGAGTAGGATTGTGGGCCCCAAATATTCAGGACACTTCCGATCAACATGTCTGATGAAGCTTTTGTATTAGAAAGTGGTTACTGACTGATTTAAATTCTAAATGCAATTTAACTTAAAGTCTAACAAGTGTGAGACACCAGAACATCTGCTGGTCTAGATGAGCACATTATGTCAAAGCCACAAAGTTACATATGACATAGCATTTGCAAAAAATACCATTGTCATACAGCCATCATTGCCTGGAATCTTCTTGCTGTGTTCCCAGTGGAACAACTCTCATTCTAAACAACAGGGAACCATGATGGTTGTCAGATATATTTATAGAACCACAGTTATATACATAACTAGCATTCTGTTTCTCCCCTGGATGACATATGTCGTAATGCCGTGAGGAACCAACTGCCTGACTGGAAAGGTGTTGTCAGCTTCACTCACACCACTGGGAGCAGTGAACCTCTAGGGCCTGGAGGAGGCGCATGGTGACGCCAAGCTAGCAGCAGCCTAGCCATCCTGGAGTGGGACAGGTTTAAGTGTTGTCCATAAGGAGAGGATGTTCCTTGTAGTGTGGCATGCCACAGTAGTGGCTGGGCACTCAGCCCACCTATGGGCCATAGTGATGATTTGCATCTCCCAGTGTCCCAGTCTTTGTTAAGACAGGGGCCCCTCCTGTGTGTTTTTTTCTCCATGACAGATGAACAGGATTGAATAGTCACCATTCAGTTGACATAGCACCATAAGGTGCATACTGTATGCAAGAAGAAACTTTCTGCAGGTTCCCCTTTATGGAATGCTCCAAGGTCAGTTGATTGGCTACATAACTGGGTGATATGACCTTGGGCAGCAACTCTGGGTTTAAGTGTGGTGATTGATAGATAACAAGGGTAGCAAGCTATTGAGGGAACTATAGTTAGAAGCCACAGAGTTCTGAATGGACTCAAAAAAGTACTGTGGCCAAAGAAAGGACAGGTGATAGGACACTATCACCAGCTTTGGAGACCCGAGTACATCCAAAAACTGTATGTGCACATGAGGTAAGAAGAACAAAATGGAAAGATGGCTGTATAACAATAGAGTTTATTGCAAATTCTGTGTCATACATCACTTTGTGACTTTTTCGGTAGATCTTGGTATGCATGTGCATGTGCCCAAGACAGTGATAGTCACCGCCCTTGGAGGTTAGCAGGGGTGAAGTAGGACTTACATAATTACATTTTAGATCATCTGTCTGCCACTGTATAGGTTCAGGCAAAGCTGCTGCTTATCTGCTTATCTTTGCTCTCATTCTACTCTTAAAAGTGTCTCCTTGCATTATTTAATACAGATAACAACCTAGTATCTATAGCTTTCTTTTTACCTGTTCCCATTTTCCATCTAAATGTATTTCCTACTACTCACATCATTTTTATTTTTATCTTGTTACTCATATTCTTTCTGGCCCTATAGACAAGAAGCAGTGAAAAGCAAAGTCAGAACAGGACTGTACAGCACTGTATACTACATCAGCCCTGGACCTAAACATTCATTCCCACCTACTCAAGCACATTCAGAGAAGTATGAGACAGAGGAAGAGAGGTTTCTTTTCTAAATCGTAGTTCTAGGATATATTTACAATAAAACCATTAGGTGTGTGGAAAATCATTCATCAAAATGATAATTTCTTTTAAGATTCTATTCTGTATAGCATTAAAGGGGTGCCAAGGAGACCCCTCTATCTTTATGTGAGCCGAAACAGGGATGTTCATACCAGTGTACTATGTCCTTATGTGTCATCCTTGGCTCAGAGGTGTGTTGCCAAGGAGGCTGCCAGGAAAATAGTTGGGATGAGAGCCCTTGACCTGGTTGTAGAACCTGGACTAAGGAGCCTCATACTGATGAATGTGTGTGTTTGTATGCCTGTGTGTACTGCATTGCCATTGACACACATAAACATACTAATGAAATGCGTCACATGCATTACATTTTTTTTTTTAACCCATAAACAGCAATTTTATTTGTCTGTCCATGTATGTGTGTACATAGGTAGTATCATTCAGCCTAGTAGATTACTGTCATGGATTAAAAAAGGAACAGTTAGTTAAGCCCAGTACCCACCCATGCCCATACCAGTACCAATCTCTTGTCCTTTTCCTTTTATTTGTTTGTTTATTCCACCTGCAAAATCAATCTTTGTATGTCCACTGTAATGCACTGGTTCAGAATATAAGTGCTTTCTTAAAGCACATTTATTATTACTCGTATCTGAAGTTCATGGCTGGAGTCACAACACGGGCAGACAGAGTTTTTCGAGGGCATATCAATGATCTGTGTCCTCAGAGGCCCCCTAATTTGTGGATCTCGAAGTGCACAACTAAAAGGCAACTGGGAGCCAGTACTTGCAGTGATATTGCATGGCTTATGGTGAGGCTTAAGCCAGGATCTAGAGTAGAAAAAAGAGAGATTGGGTGTGTGAATTTTGACCAAGGACACAGACTGAGACAAGACCATAGGCAGAGACGAGGACTGGATTAGGGTTTGGAACAAACACAGAGGAAGGAAGCTAGGCTGACCCAGAGACTGGAGAAGGTCAAGACAAAGAAGACAGAAGATGGAACAGAGATAGAGACAGTGGACTGAACAGAGGCTAAAGTTAAACCAGGACTAACAGCTGAACTAAGTGTGTTAATAGACACACTAGGTTGTGAACATTATTATAGGGTGTTACAGGGTGAGAGTCCATAACAGAAACCGTAGTGTGTGCTGAGGGCGAGTCCCATCTGACAGCATTCACTGTGAAGAAGGTTAGTGAGTCTGGGAACTCGAAGGCCAGCAAGTTAGGAGACTTGTACGTAAGTGAGTCTGAAGCCTCTACCATGTTTGCCCTGGCGTTGAAGACTCAGCCAGATATACTGCAAATATGTCTGGTTAGCAGAGTTAGTGGAGTTAGAGTTGGTCCTGTGCTTTACTGCATGTAGAAAGACACTGGATCGATGCTGCATCAGAAAAGTTACAAGCTGCTGTTGTCCCATGGCATTTTGTAACAAGTGGGTTCAGGAAGAAGTGGTTATTTAGGGTTATTTGAGGAATCATAATCCATGACTGGGGTTCAAACAGAAACAGACTTAGTTATTAAGGGCATAGCTATGATCAGAATACCGACATACATAGCTGTCAAAACCAGATAAAAACTGTAAGAGTAAGAACTAGACCAGACATAGGAACTAGAAAACAGAAATGAAAACTAAGAGCAAATAATCACAGCTGGTACATCTTACATGTTGCTAAACACTCAGGCCAAGCAAGAACAGAAGAATAGACAAACTAGAAAAGGTAGCAAGAAAAAATACAGTGAATACAATGTATGAATCATGATATCCATCTTTCTGTTCTTGTCTGTCAGAAGCAGAAATAATCCTACTAACAAAATGAAGTCTATGAATGCTTCGTTTTGTCTTTTTAAATTTCACAATTAAATGCCCAGCCTACATACCCATCCTGAGAATTCTGAGGCTTTGTAAGTTAGGTTTTTGTGACTAGTGCAAGGGTCTTTAGTTATACCTACAAAAGGCCGGTGTGGCCGCAGGTTTTCATTCTAACCAAACAGGAGACACACCTAACTGTTGTTTGAAGATCAAGATTATTTAAACAAGTGAAATCAGTTGTGCTTGGTTGTGCTGAAAACCTGCAGCCACAACGGCCCCTTTGTTGATAAGACTGAAGACCACTTCACTTGTAAAGAATCAGCTCATCTACTTGTGGTGGCTGCACAGGAACTCTCAGGCTCACAGGAATAATGAACAGCGTGGGTGAAATCCAGCTGGCACTGATCTCAAAGAAAGAGAAAAAAAGGTGAGGGAAATGTTTATATTAAGGCTCTGGTATGTTTGAATTTGATGTGAGTCTGCAGGTGTGCTTTCTGTCTCTGTGGGCATGTATGAATTTGTGCTTGTGTGTGTTTGTTTTATGTCTATGCCTTTGTACAAGCCATATTCTGTGCTGTGAATAGACCAGTTGCGTAGTGATTTTTGCTACACCAACAGAAGCTGACCCTGTCACAGTTTTCACACAGCTAGAACATCTATGGTATTGGAGTTATTCTCTGGTGGACATACTTACAGTACTTCTGAATTGAGCTTGTGCTCAATGTGTGTGTATGTGTGTGTGGGCAGCTGCAGAAATGACCAGGCATTCCCTGGTCCATAGCTCTGACCAAGCCTGAGAGAACAGTGTGTGTAATGTCCGTAGTCACCAAAGCCTCATATCGCCCCACACACTCTTGTTATATTTGACATTGAGTGAGAGTAACTGGGTCGTTAATGATTCAGAGTCTCCCACTTGATGACATTTTGTTCTCTCTCTGCTGCTGCCATGGTAATGATGTGTTAGCAACTAGAAACATCTCAGTATGAATGTATTTTCCAGGTCACTCTCAAGTGAGTTCATCCGCAAATCACATTTTTGCCCTCTTTACAATTTAATGTAAGGGATATGTGCGAAGAGCTATTTTCTTGTCTAAAATTATACGTAATTGCCATGATGAGATCATTATTTTAGGAATCACACTCAACTGCACAATAACATTGCAGAGGATCAGAAACACCACTAACCTTTTGAGCCATTTGTCAAATGATGTGCTTACATGGGGTCTTTTGACAAATACAGCCGTTGTCCTAATCAGTTCATTACAGTGATGTATATAACACTGTTTTCAGAAGTCACATGTAATGCCATTGTTCAGTATTTTTTGAAAGAATTACTAAGGGTGTAGAGATGGAGGAAAGTGCATGCTGTTTGTCTCAGCCTCGTTAATCTGACTAATGCTGCTTCTCCAAAGTGTTTTTCTTCCTCTGTAAGGCCTCCTGGCTCTTCCCAGTGTGCCCACAGTCGTCTCTGTTTCCCTGCACACAGCTTGTCCGTGGTGAGGCTTATTAAATCACGCTCCTGTCAGACAGGTCTTTCAGGGGCTGAGGAGAATTGTGCAGTGTGTTTGCCCCTTCACGTAAATCCAATAAAGATCATTCTGTTTGTACTAATCTTTGTCGTTCAATTCATGTGCACGCATAAATGAGTGCCTGCCTCGTGGCACAGAGGAAAACACTTTATTTAAAAAGCTCAGGCTGGGGCATGGACGATATTCTAGACTTTGTTTTTTTTTTTTTTTTGGTTCAAGGAAGCAATTAATTCTTTCAGAATAGTTTTTAAAGGGAATATTACAGTGTACTTCTTACAGACTTTTTAATATATTTTCATAATTCCCTGCCTGTTATTGCTGTTGGAATAGAGAGAGCATTGTCAGAACCTTGATTAAGCCGCCCAATAATAGAAAATTCCCCGTCCATCCCACTTCTCCTCCCATTCACTGAGCAGGTAGAAGAGACAGAGAATTCAGAGACTACATCTACTCCATCACATTTGTTAGATAATAATAATGATCTATAATAATCTAACTTCCTGTGATGAATGCAGGGCCACCTGCAGCCTTTTGGAGCAAGGTTTTAATTGGATGGGGGTTTAGGTGATGGCAGAATGAACAGCTGCCTTTGTTAATGGTATTTCCACAGATGCAAATAGTATGGTCCTGAATGATAATTATGTAGCATATTAATAAATAATTTTATGGATAGGATATGCTCGTACGTTCACATAAAATCAAATGTGGTGTATACTGTATTAAGTTAAATGTACTGTGATACAGTATGCAGTATATTTAACTTATCACAGTCTCACAGTACATTTAACTCAACACTGTAATACATTCTTAAATACTTAAGCATTTAACATATTTCAGTAGACTAATGCACCAAAAGTACGCAAACACGCGCGTGCAATATAAGCTAGCCAGTACCCTAGCCGTAAGCAAGCTGTACCACTTTCTTGTAGTTCACCTGAGGAGATTTTTTTTTCTTTAACTGTTACACATTCAGCATTACGTTTACATTAAGTAAACTCATCACCACAGCAGCAGGACAATCAGTATCAGCACTGTATATCTAAACACAAAATGAAACTTAATAAGTAATGAAACTTAATAAAGCTAGCTAGCTGCTGTTTTGGAGCTTCCAATCCAATAACATGTTTGCACAGTATTTCCTCAGGCTTAGCTAGTTAGCTAAACAGCACTATCATGAAAATGTACACACAACATTCATAAGATTAATTTACACATATATACTCAATGTAATAACTGAATATTTAGTAGAGGTTTATTTATCTTAATCTTTTTTTCTAGCTTTTAAGGCTAGAAAATGAATTGAATTGTAGAGAACTGTAGAGTAATTCAGGCACCAGTAACTTTTGCTATCATAATGCTAATGAGGTGAAGAGTCTACGAATGAAATGAAATCAAATGCAGATGAAATCAGAAATGGTACAGAAAGAATAAAAAATATATATATATTTTTTATGAAGACAACAACAGTGGCTTTGTATAGTAGTCTCCCACACACCATGCTTTTACAGGCAGTGTTTTGGACCACTTGTCCAATTATGCCTTTAGCACATAAATTAGCGGAGAATAAGATTCTCCCTCTACAGCAGGGACAGATCAAAGAGCATGACTTAGGCCCTGAAGAGGCTCCTCATGCCATTGAAATCTCCCATTGCATTACCATCTGAATACACATCTGACATTTTCTGGAATGGCACCAAGTTTCTGTGGCATTGGGCTGTTTGTAAACCACATAAAAGGCCTTGGAACCTACTTACTGATGTGGTGATATGTATATGATGTTACAGATCTAGTTACACTATGCGTATATTCTCCTGTCCTAATTGAATTAACTAATAGGTAAGCCTGTGTTTTTATGGTAACATGTCATGCAGCTGTTAAATGAAAAAAAGCTTAGGTGTTATCGTAACATGATTCCTTTGGGTTTTGGGTGAAATATAATACAAGTTGTCTTGAGGTCTTAACCCTATGAAAGACTATACTGTGGGTGGTAAAGGAAGGTTGTAGACTGCAAGGACATACAATCTATGGTAAAACTATGCCCCGTCTTTCTCTCTCTGTCACTTAAATCCTCAGATTTGGTAAATGACCCACTCATAGCCATGGAAACCAGTATTCTTCTTCTTCTTCTTCTTCGTGTGTGTGTATGTGTCTAACATCTATGTGTATTAGTAAAGCAAAGAAGAGAAGAGGGTGGGTAAAATCTAGTGTTTACATTTAAAAGGCAAAATGAGCTGGGGTGACCCCCTGTCCTTTCTTTGAGATTTTGGTGGTAATTCCCTTAAGAACTCTTTACCAGTCACCTAGTTTTGTGTACTAGGTGGTCTGACTAAATACCGTGTTTGTGAGAGATGTAATATAAAATGTGTCACTATTTCCTCTGAGCCAAAAACTGCTCCAGTTTATAATAACATGTTTGAACTAGAATTATTATGACAGGAGGAACATTGATATTATCTCCCTAAATCCCTTTTAAATTAACCTACATTATGCAGCTTGCAGCCAATTTTTTATAGCCAATTTGTGAGTTGAGGCACTCCTATCAATTACTGGCTTGTGACGAAACATGATATTGGTGTAATATGGTTAAAAATGGTTAATAGATGGGTGTTAAAGGTGGAATTGATGCTGAGGAAATAATTAATGGACTGCTTTTGAGCAGACATCTGGAGAACTATGAGCAGTGGCCTTTAAATAGATATTAGCCATGTTTGCCCAATCCATGGGTTGTGTGTATGCCGTGACAACCAGACAAAAAAAAAAACCCCCAAAAAAACAGCAAACTGTGTTGTGACCAGAGCTGCTTTTGTAGGCAGTGAAGGCTGGGAGTAAAGCTTGTGAGAGATATGGCCCCCTCCGTAGTTCACTCCAGCACACTTGAGAGCATTCAGACTCTTGTTCTGTCTCTCAGCCAATCAACAGCCTGGTCTATTTATGAGGCTGAATAGGAACCCACTATCAGAGCAGCACCTCTGAACTAGAAAAAAATGTAGAGTACTCAAACACACACACACACACACACACACACACCATTTCAGCTCAACACTCTCCATCAATCTCATGTAGTCCTCTCCTTAGACACATACACACACTGTAACTGCATGTCACCCAGCCTTGTGTCTTTCTCACTGTGTGTGTCTCAGCAGATCTTTGTGCTGCAATAATGACTTCAGGCATGCTCAATCATCTCAACTCTGCCCAAGCTCACACTGTTCAATACTGCGCTCATACCTCACACACTATCAATCATCACGCCACCATGGCTGTCAGAAATGCCAGAAACATCAGAAACGCTTTTACCGAATTATTGTTTCACAAATAAAAAGCGGCAAGAAGGTTTAATGAGGCGTGAGCTAAAGGCTCGAGCGGGGTCATTATTACCCGATTTAATCTGGTTTATTTGTTTGTTTCGTGTGGGTAATTGTCGGCAGTGTTCACTGAACTGGTTTTGTATCACTGAACTGCAATCTGATAAATGCAATCTGTGGACCGTAATTAGACAAACACAGCTGCTTAGCTTTGCTGTCATTGTGGTGTGATCTAGTGTCTGTACACCTGCAAGGAAGTATGAAGGTATGCAGTTTACTGGTATTTGTTGTCTGTGCTGGTCTGACATAAGGTTTTTTTAAAGAGATTTACAGGTTAAGAATAGAATCCAAATAAGTCACATAGGAAGTCAATGTCACTACGAAGCCAAACCCTCAGACATTTTGATGTAACCATTGCAGACCTGGGATGTACAACGAAAGCGGAAAAAGCGAAAAAAAAACCCATCTTTACAGGATCTGGTTATTTAGAGCTCTGCTCATTGTGCTAAGCCATGTACACTGTGCTTTGAACAGGATTATGTTACAGGTTTGTGCGCATTTGTAAAGGGCAGTATTATCCTGGGCCAGGCGGGAAGAATAGAGACACTTTCAAAGGGAAATCGCCCACCATTGTTGCTCCATGCAACCATAGCTAACGGACGTCAAAAGCCTTTTTCAAATCGGTCCTCTTAACGGCAGCAATAATACCGTAGAGGTATCAGCCTTCCCATAAAGCCTTCCCAACCAGCTAATCAGCAGGGCAGGATTCCCCACAACATCTGCTGTGTGCTCAGATATGGGCTGGGTCTGCTTGTGGTGGCAAGTGGCAACCCCAGTGGGAAAGGAAGTCTGGATTCTAGCCCAAGGCATTTCTTCTCACGTTAACAGCATGTGTCCTGTTGGTGACTTTCACTATTACAATGATGATGGGATGGGTCGGTCACTGAATGTAATGGTATTTATAGTATACTCATAAATAAATAAATGCCCTGCTTGTACCTTCAACTACATATCTTAATTTCTTGTGATGTAAAATAGCTATTGGGATCACAGTCAAAACACCTTGTCCTGTGAAAGTAAACAGGTCTTGGCAAGGTTTAGTGAGAAGTCTGGTGTATGAGACTGTTGTTGATAATGTATGCCATCCACAGGTTCACAACCCTGGAGTTACCCCCCAGAGTGACACATTTTAGTGTTTTTCCTGCTCTAACACACTCACTTCAACTCAGGAAGGGATGTTAATCAGGTAATTAGTTGACGGAGGTGTGTTAGAGCAGGGAAAATACTAAAATGTGTAGGACATGGTGTACTGCAGGACTGGGGCTGAGATTGGGAACCTGTAGTGTGTGCAGTATACAGTAAGTAGGTAGTACTGGTCTGTGAAGCAATTCGTAGCTAGCTAATCCATGACAGTCAAGGATGCCAAATGGCCATGTGAATTATACTTAAAACAGAATTGAAACACCCAAATGGAGGTATTTTTCTAAAAAATACAATAATGATTAATGATTTAAAATGAATGAAAAACACTCATTTAAGTGACACTTCCCACTTGCCATTTTACTGTCAACCAGTACAGATTAATGTCTCAATAAATTTAAATTTATATGCACAGGAGCATAAATTTGTGTAGTAAAAATTAGTGTAGTACCAAAGTGCTTATTGTTAAAATCTATATTAATAATTCAGCACTTGGTTACCCAAAATGCTGGGCAATGTCTAAATAGAGAGAAATTAATTTAACGCAGAAAAAAATAACCCAGCATTTCAGAGTGCACTGTTTAATACGATTGGAGGTCTGATTTAGGACATAGTCGGATTTAGTAAAAATAGGGAGGGTCGGGGGGAGGTGCACGGCCTGAATGAGAGTGTGTGTGTGTGTTTGTATGTGTGAGAGAGAGACACCCTCCCTCTGTCTCACACACACTGAGGAAAGGGCAGAGCAGGACGCAGCACTAAACTCAGAAAGTTTCAGCTGGTGGATTAATTATGCACAGTTAGTTGCGCTGCCGCCAAAATAAAGGTAAGAACTATATCACAGGCTTTTTCTTGGTCATATTTTGTTCATTTTGATGTAGAAACAGAGCCGTAATAATTTTCATTGCCGTTTTGGAGAGCCTGTCCAAGCGCAGAGCTTCTGATGCGCCAGTTTACACACAACTTCTGAGTGCTTTAGTAACTTTGCGTTATCATAACTTGTGGATCTGAGCATACAAGTTTTATTATGGCTTCTTGCAGTTACCTAGCTAATAATCTAATTTTGGTCTGTGTGGGATGCTGATGCAAATGTGTGCAGCTTCCAACTATGCATCAATGCATGTAAATAACCAGCGCTGAGATTTCTCACTATTCTGCTACACTCAGTTCACCTTGTTACCTGTAGTAGCTTTACACTCCTGAAATCAGTAGAACTGTTACTGATTGCTTATGGTGATGGTCTACATTTTCATGATGACAAAAAGCAGTGTTGTGAGAAAGTCGCCATACTCCTCTATCCACTTACCCACCTTCTATTCAGTTCAATTCAATTCAGTTTTGTTTGTATGGCGCTTTTAACAATAGGAGTTGTCACAAAGCAGCTTTACAGAAATCCGTGTGTACACTCCTGGGCAAAAAACTCCTTGGCCAAGCCCAAAATGGCAAGATTTTAAGCTTTTAAAGGTCTTAACAACAAATCATTGCTCAGGAAACTAGCAAGAATTAAACAAACAGATAAAGGAACTTAGTATAGGATAGCTTTTCCCTTTGATTTCTTTAAAGGTTTAAGCCTTGTGGCCCTTGATGGGCTGCATCACATGTGGAAGATAACCAAATAATGAAGCATCTTTTAAGAAAAAAAAACATCCCAGATATTTCTTGGAAAATTTTGTACACTCAGACATGTGTTAGTTTGAATTTTACATCAAACATTTTAATCATTATCATGATTTTACCTTTGGTATAAGAAGATTATATAAGTGAATTTCCCTGTTTCTAGCTTTTCCTCAAACAGTTCACTGCAGCAAAAGTAAAGGAACAAATGGTGGCACAGGAGCTCTCAGGAGTGCATTTGTTTAGTTCTTGCTAATTTTCTGGCCAATGATTTTTTGTTAAGACCATTTAAAACTTAATATTTGCCATTTTGGGCTTGGCCCACTTTTTGCCCAGGAGTGTAATTTCATATTTAGATCCCTATAGAGAAAGCCAAAAGTTATATCAGCAAAGAAAAACTCCCTGAGACAACATGAGGAAGAAACCCGACTCGAATGGGAACACATCCTCTTCTAGGTGACACCAGATAGTGGGTTTATCAATAAATCATTACTCTTCTACACTGGTATACTATAAAGCCAAACAGTACCAAACAGGGCCGTTTCTCAACATTTGGGAGCCCTCTGTGACAACTTTCTCAGGGGCCCCAGCCACACCAGTGATATTATTTTATATGTAAGAGTGAAAAGAATCAATGCTTCGTTATCCTGTATGAGTAAACTGGCTGCTGTTTAGTCATAACAACTTACCATGTCATAGCCTAACACTTCTTACTAACTTCTTCCATTTCAGTTAAATCAAACGAGGAAGCAAGAAAGTGGACAAACTGACTAAATCCATTATTCCATTATTCCATTAATCCATTATGTTAATGAGCATTAATGAGCATTATTTTCTTACTGGTGTTTTAGGGATTCAGTTTCTCTTCTTCTGCTGTTTTTTTCTGTTTGCGTTTTTCTGCCCCAGATAGATATAAACGCTTCATGATCACTGCTTCAGGAGCTACAGCTTATACTGCTTCTAGCAAGAAATGATCCTGGTGCTAAGTGTGTTGAAAAGATGTTTAGTATGAACATACTGTGAATAAGAGTCCTTGAATGAGCACAGGACAGTCTTGATGATTACAGCAGCAGTTCTTAGGTATAAAGCTGTTGTGTCCAGGCAAGATTATTAATGAAGAAAGGGTGAGAGTTAGGCATAAACTGGTTTTGGAAAATCCAATCTTTAAGGTATCCATGTGGGACCATCCCCAACAGCAGAGAGTGGGTCACAAGTGCCATCATGCAGATCTAGAGGGTGAGAGGAGCCACAGCAGTAGAAGTGTGTCAGGATCAGACAACAACATCCCATCAGACAGCAGGAGTACACATACAGGTCGGCAGAGAGAGAAAGAGAGAGAGAGAGCAGATTATTATATATATATATACTCTTTTCTTACACTAGACCTCAAGGCTGCTTCGTCTAGGTTCTCTACATCTTGCAGGATTTAGACAGGACTTCGGTCGTTCTTCGGTCATCTTCTTCATTGCTCTGGGTGTTTCAAGCTAAGACACAGTTTGCACATTTTCATAATAGATAGCTGAGTGTGAGCCATAACAGAGAGTGAATCCTCTCTGCTGCTGTTGATCCATTTCACACTGACGCCAGGCCTGTATCTCTGTCACTGCGCTCAGTATTATTACAGTTCAGAACAAGTTCATTAGAGTTCACATTCGTTCAAAATGTATTTTCCTGTGATTTCAGGTGTTGGATTCAAGCTCTGATAAACAGAAGAAGAGGAGAGAGGTGAGTTCTTTGGGAATGTGTCATCCATTTTCTGTGACGTTCACTTATATCATAGCTGATGTGTGATATTGTCATTTTGGAAAATATGTTGGCTACTTGGTGTATTTGAGACATCTCGTCATTTCATACTTGGCACAAATTCTTTCCGGGTTCTGAATGGGCTTCACTGTCCGGCTGTTTACGTATGCATAGAAGCAAGAATGTGGCAAGAGCCACACTATATAGTTGTGTTACTGAGATTATTCTAAGAGCCACATGGCATATGTCTACTGTTGTATTGTACTGAGCGTGCACTGAGGTATTGTGATTGTGCTAGCTTTATTTACTTTATATAACTTAATTGATTAGCTGTTCTGTAGCCTCTGTCTTTCATCTGCTTTGTGACCTTGTCTTGCTTTGAGCGTTTTTAAGCATGATAGTCAATAACAATGCAGCATTCACCGAATATTCATTTTGTGCATCAGTAAAGTCAACAACAGAGTGAGAAGAGACCGTGAATGTCTGTAACTGATTCAGTTACTGTCACTGATTCCTACCCCTAGGTCCCCTGGCTTTGTTCAGTCCAGCATTCAGAATAAGAGCTTCTGAAGTCTCTGTTTGTCTAGTGTCTTACTTTTTCTTGATGTCTTTCAGTTGTGGTTTTCTGTTTGTGTGCATTGCTAACAACAGGGGGCAAAGAGAAGAGAGTACTGATTACTCTGATGTAGAATATACATGACTGCTTAGCCTTTTAATCAGCAATTGTTTTACTGAAGGACTCTGAAGAATATATTTGCTACTCTTAGAAATCTCACAGTGGTAGCTGTAGGATGTTCACTGCTGCCGGCAAATATTTGAACGTGACTTGAAAGGCTGTGCTGAAAAATCAATGAAACTTGTTCATATTCTTTGGCAAATGTTATTCATATGCCAATGGACTGGCTGTGCTGGATGTGCAGTGTTTTATATTAATCTGAAATGTGTGTGGTTAATGTAGAAGAAGCCCACATTACCCACATTCACCCTGCCTTTAATGAAAAGTCATCTTTATTTGGAACAGAAATTCTTCACTCCTCCTCAAATAAACTGTCCTTCAAATGCAGGTTATAGGTGAGGAAGCAGATTGATCTCTGCAGGTGGAAAGCCAATGCGATTAACCAGCAGGATCAAGATCCGACATGAGCACAAAGCCTGAGGAGTAGATTGAGAGGAGAGAGGAGTCAGGAGCCAGCTGGGTGCTGTGTAGAATTATCATATCTCACTGAAAAGCATTAAATAGAGTTATAAGGGGAGGAACCGTGAGCTCTCCCACAGGGAGCAGGCGAGACATAAACAGACAGAACCAGAGGGAGGCAGATATAGAAAGAGCTTCTTCTTTTTCTTCTTCTTCTTAATATGTTCAGCTTTTTCTTTATATTGTATGTTCATATCTTTTTCATACAACATTTTATTTTCACTACCTGTGTAAACTTCTATTGCTAGGCATTATCTTAACAAACAGTGTACTTTTCATTCTTAATGAGAATATACAGTATGTATATGAGAAATATATCCTCGTTGATATTTAAATCTAAATTCATGATATTATATTAAAACATTAAAATTTTAAAAAGTACAAAAAATACAAAAAATGCTGTCTGATGGGAAATAGTGATATAGTGCAATCAGCCGAACTTCATCATAGCTACAATTCTTCCTGTTACAACTTAAAGAGCTGTAAAGTGCAAGTTAATTTCATAGAAAAGAGGGCATAATCTTTACAGCTAAGTAACAGTGTCACAACATACTGTTTATATTTAAAATAATTAGCATCCTTCAGCAAGTTACAAATGTTCCATATGCTTTATGCTTTATGCATATTCATCAGCATTCTGAGAAACACATAGGAGCATTCTGTTACATTTTAATTTTGCTGTCAAATATTCCGTAACTGAATTAGATCTAATGATATTTTACCGTGAATATACTCTGTATTCTTTATGTGCAGGAAGTAGTGCATACTGAGAGTATTGTGATGCCTCTTTAGTGCACTAAATGCCCAATCTAACTATATTTGGGAGTCACCTGACAGGCATGCATAAATATTGCCTTAATAATCAGCAGAACCTCATAGTGAATTGTATTTTTGGTGTATTTTGATTATCTGTTTTTTTTCCCCCACTAATTCAATTCAATTCAATTTTATTTGTGTAGCGCTTTTAACAATGAACATTGTCTCAAAGCAGCTTTACAGAACATAAGAAACAAAAAGCATGCAAACAGAAACAAAAACACGCAAACAGTCCTAGATGTTAGACAAAATTATCCTTAGTGAGCAAGCCTGAGGCGACTGAGGCGACTGTGGCAAGGAAAAACTCCCTTAGATGATATGAGGAAGAAACCTTGAGAGGAACCAGACTCAAAAGGGAACCCATCCTCATTTGGGTGACACTGGAGAGTGTGATATGAACAATATCCTTTCTGCATTTATTTATAGTCACATAGAATTTAATGTGTATATTAATTGAGCTGTGTCTCATGTATTCATTTTTTAAAATTTTTTTTAAGCAGACTGATGTATAGCCATAAAATAGACAACATATTGAGACCTGAAAGATTTTCAATGTGTGATTAATATACAAATAACACACCAGCATGTCTCAACATAAAAGCTTCTTTAGCAGTTCTGTACCCACCACTTTGATTAGTAAAAAGCTACACAAATCTTCACAAATTAATTTCTTTTTTAAATTAAGAAATTAATTTGTGAAGATTTGTGTAGCTTTTTACTAATCAAAGTGGTGGGTACAGAACTGCTAAAGAAGCTTTTATGTTGAGACATGCTGGTGTGTTATTTGTATATTAATCACACATTGAAAATCTTTCAGGTCTCAATATGTTGTCTATTTTATGGCTATACATCAGTCTGCTTGAAAGTGTCGACATAGGTCCTATCACTGTAATATTTAATTATTGGCCTTTGTGAGTCGGTTGTAATGCTGCTCTGCAACAGTTACAAATGTGGCTAGCATATAAGCTACCTCAGTGAGTAAATATCAGTGTAAGGCAGGGATCCATTTTGTTTTGCTTGTTTTTTTTCCTTTCCACCATTTTGTTTTTATATTTATAGGTCTGTTTCACAACTCACTTTGTTTAGCATGTTCTTTGTTTCTATGTATCTGTAATTTGGTTAATTGTTGTTATATCACAAATGCAGATGAAGGATGGCTTTGAAAAGTGTTCATAATTTTAAACTTCTAATTTGACCAAAACAGATATTTGAGATATTCAGCATATCAGATGTTACTTTTTTCAAAAAGCTGTGAGTAGCTGCGGTCACATGGCTATTGGTTTTTCCGGTAATGAGAGTGATATAGAACAGATTGATACCAGGTGATAAAAACACGTTGTTATACCAAAAAAATAAATAAATAAATAAAAAATAACAGCATGAGTAAAAAACTTGTCAGCCAATCAGACTGTGAGGTACTTGTGGGGTACTTGTATAATTACATTTATACAACAGCACTGTTGAATTCTTTGAATCTGATTGGTCAGAAGGTGTCTAACGGCAAGGCTCTGACAGTAGTTCTAGCTGCAAGGCAAATCACAGGTTTATATTATATTAATGTGCGCATTCTAATACCTTATTTTTTCTATAGTAACTGCTCATACATAGGGACTTTATGTAGGATGTCCACATCATTTAAGGCTAATAATAAACGGATTAAAAAGGTGCTCTTAAGAAAAATATATCTTTCTTGTTATGTAGAAGCTTTCTGTAAGATGTTTATGGATGGAGTCTTCAGTGAGAGCGATTTGCATCAGTAATTTTACAGCCATGGGAAAGATTTCAGGACAGAAGACTTTGCGCTTTCTAGTTTATCAGTAACACGATAAGCTGCGTTATTTTTTTTTTTGGTCTTATTAACTTCTTGACAGAGAAAAGAGAGAAGCTGGAGGGGGAACAACTGTTTATAGCTGCTGTAATGTAAGTGATACCAGGAACTTGTTACAGGAAAAGAAACTACCTTGTTTTGCCATTCCACAACCATAAACTGAAAAAAGTTGTTCATCTTTCGGCTGCTGCCATTAGGAGTCACCACAGCAGATCATTGGTCTGTGTATTTGATTTGGCACAGTTTTTACGCAGGATGCCCTTCCTGACGCAGCCCTCCCCAATTTTTATCCGGGCTTGGGACGGCACTGAGAGCGCACTGTTGTCCCTGGCCGGGAATCAAACCCAGGCCGCAGCAGTGGGAGCGCTGTGGCCTAAGCACTAGTCCTCCAGGGACAGATAATTTGAAAAAAGTGCTATTATGTGTTATTCTTTAATAAATAAAAAATGTACAGTGCTGGCAAATTGATGTGGTGTAAGAGGAATAAAACAGTTCAGGGTTGACTATTTTCCTATAACTGCATGCCACATCATACGTTATTCCATACATGATCCCTGGTTTCACCGCATGTCTGTCACAATAATATGGCTAGTTTGTGATGTGATTATATTTGAGATGATGTTATTTCCTGACCAGTACATACAGCTTACTGCTTAAAACTCTAATTTGTGCCAGAGCACAATTTTGCAGCTCTTTCCTTGTCACTCTGTCAGCACTTAGTTGTGGCACCTTTCTAAAATATAATGAAAATTATGTCTTTGCTACAGTATGTATACATCCAGCTTTGCTACTGATAGTCCAGTAATATTTTGCACTTATACTCTGTCTATGTTTATATTGTTTACAATCTGAGAATGTTACTCTTGCCACTTTCTAACCAGTATTATCTGGTTTCCTTTCCGATTATTGAACATCATTAAAACTGTGTCTCTTACACTGTTTCATGTGTGAAGAATCTGTGAGTGGTTCTGCAGGCATGACCTCGAAAAGTCACTGATGGACATACACTTGTCGAGTGTCCATCAATATCCACTGGGAAGAGAGTGAACACATAGCCATTGAAATGTCCATTAAGTGACATGGCTGGGTGAACGGTTCATTGGCTGATAGATGCACATTAGAAAAGGTCACTCAACTGACCAGTGCACATCAACAAAGCCTCAGGATCAGCAGTCTGTTGACTTGTATGGCCTACACACTCAAAGCCCAAAGGGGACAGAGTTTGTGGATAGCATGGGAAGCTGTTTTTGCAATTAAAACATGTTTACTCAGTGCGTTGATGAATAAGAATTGCTACTCTCTTTAGGCTGTGCGGAAATGTTTTGCATATGAATGATTGTGTGTTGGTGCTTTCCTGCAATCAGTGATGAGTGTGAAATGTGGAACGTTATTAGACTTGATGGTGCAAATAAAAAAATTAAAAAAAAAAATCAAGAAAATATCCCTGAACTAAAGTGTACCCCAAAGTTGCCGCAGGTAGTTTTCAAAACTAGTAATTATGGATTCTAATTAGTTAAGGGTTTGAGGCAAATGAGATCTTACACGGCTTAACCTTCTTGGATTCAACATCATACTCACAATTTTAAAACGTTTCTGTACAATAATGGAAGTGGTGTGATTGGGAAAAGATTGCCATTAATTGCATTGCTAATCCTATATGTTTGATTAGGTGTTGCCACTGGGAGGTCAGCTGATTCTCCTTCACACTTGTGGGCTACAGAAAGCACTGATTTAATTTTCTCACAGTTTGAAAGAGGTATTGTAGGCTTGCAGACTAAAAATGAATGGCCAGCCTTTTTTGAAAGCAGTGAAGGGAAATGGATTGGTATTCACCTGCAGGAATTGAATGAGATTAAGGAGTGGCTGGACCTGCCCTATGCCATGACCTTTTCTGATTCTCATGCTGGATATTGGATTATTTCATGACAAACACAGTGACACTCCGTTGTGATTGATGACATCTACGATGTGTGCGTGCAGTTTTGTGTCTTTCCTTCTACGGCAGTCGCGATATCCCATAGGCATTTTTACACGTTTGCTTTATTTTAAAGAAATTAAACTCGAAACAGTACACTTCCTTTCATACTCCCACTTGCTATAATGAATTTCTCTCTCACTCTTACTCTCACTCATGCAGTTCTCACAGTCTTTTCTTCTCCTCTTCATCAGGGAGTCTGGCTTGTGCAAGCAAGGCACAATAGAGACAGGGATGAAATGGGGAGAAGCTAATGAGTGAACGCCGCCTTCCACTGTTACATATAGTTCTACTCTGTGTGGCAGAGAGCCCTTGCTCACAATAGAGGGGTTTCAGAGGTCTGCACTCCATTTGATTGTATTTCCTGGCACTGGGAATATACTGTTTGACTGTTAAGTGGGAGCAAGGAACGTAGACCACCTCCAGCGCGACCTTTCAGAGGAACAGGTGGGAATGAGTCCTGAAAATGTGGAGCCTTTTGAGATTCAGAAGAATGACTGCATGGTGAAAAACTCAGTTAAAGTACATCCTCATTCTCCTAAATGTACAGGCGATTTCATCTTAGTGACTAAGACAGCACCAGATGGACATTTTTCATTTACATTCTCTTAGTTGTTTTTTTTGTTGCCATGGTCACCTGTACTAAAGGGACACAGATTGCTAAGAGGACCTGTTTAAGTGAGCAGGTGCAGCAACTCCTGTATAACTGATTTGCATATGCACCAGCTAAATGATACACTTGGATGGAAAAATCGACAGTTGGTAGATTATATTACATATTTTTCATATTAAGAGGTTTGTTAAAATAAATGCTATATCATAATTTATTGTTTCAGACCCACAATTTCTACTTGTTTATCTACTTTTTTTTTGTTATCACTTAACCAACCCCTTTGCTCTGTGATATGTCGAAAAGTGAGAATAGACGGGTAATTGCATTTCCGAACAATGGAGCATCAGCATGCCGAAAGCACTGGCAATGCTGTTAGTCAGCAGATCCTAAAGCTCATGAGAAAAAAAGCCCTTTGATTACGAATAGTGCTGGAATGACACAAGCAGTGCGGTGAATAGGCTTCTCTAAAAGGCCTGAGGTCACTGATTTTAGCAGAGATTCACTGTATGACAAACACCCCCCCCCCACCACACACCCCACACCCCACACACACACACACACACACACACACACACACACACACACTAACTAAAACATTAGCATCACAATAATTATCCTACACATGCTGAAATGACTAATAATAGGTGCTTTTATATTCAGTTGAACAATCATTTAAAAGGAAAAGGTAACAGTCAAGGAAGCCGAACCTAAATATAACAGATTACAGTGAAGATACAGAGAAATCTCTGAACACACACACTCACACACACACAGACACACACACACACACACACACTTAATGGACATGTAGTGTCCATTACACACACTTAATGGACATGAAGATACAGAGAAATATCTGAACACACACACATTCACTGTGTGTTTGTGTGTTCAGATATTTCTCTGTATCTTCATTGTGATCTGTTACATCAATGGGCTTTTTTTCTCACGAGCTTTAGGATCTGCTGACTAACAGCATTGCCAGTGCTTTCGGCATGCTGATGCTACATTGCTGGGAAATGCGATTACCCACACTGTTCTTTAGAAAAATTAGATCTATGTTTATTTAAATTTATTTCAAAGGATTTTATTTTTCAGTCTGAATTTCTATCTTCCCTATTTTTAGAATGATTTCACTGTATTTCACAACATCCTCTGTTCATAATATATGATAATTGTACTGCTGTAACCTAGAAGTGTATGTATATTTTTAAATTTTTCTCTAGTTTGGTCACCTTCCAATTCCCCACATACTGGTTAACCCTATGAAATGACACCTACCAACTGGGGAGGGTGAAGGCTAACACGTGCTTCCTCCAAGACACAGCCTACTGCATATTTATGAACTGATGCTCATGGTGTGTAACAGAACAGCTTAACACACTCAGAGAAGGAAGCGCTATCTGCCTGTTTCCGAATACACAGATGCCCATGATTGGCTAGTGTTGACAGGTTAGAGAGTATGCCATTTCTCCCACAGCCAAGTTTGCTCTCTTGGCTCCTGGCCATGGATGGCTGTGGCATTGTCAAGATTCGAACTTGTATGAATTACTTTTGACAGTCTTTTGACAATGAGGCAAACGCTTCTCTGTTGTACCATTTTGGAGGCCACCTGGAAGTATATTTTTCCCCAATTACAATAAGTTTAGAGAGGCAAAGCATTCTTCAGGGATTACAGTTAGAGATTTACAGATGACGGAAACATTTTGTAGTCACCAACTCTCCAAATGTACAGTTAGACTCCACCTCCATGTCAACAAACTATTTGGAAGGGTTTGCCATAAGAAAGCCTTTACTTTTATCTAACCACAAATAAGTTTGGCCTAAAAAGAAGGACGGATATACAGAAAAGAACCTATTCCCCATTGTTAGGTATGGTGGAGGATCTGTGAGGTTTGGAGCTGTTTTTCCTCTAAGGACCCTGGGAACCTTTTAGGATACATGGTATTATGGACTCCATGAAGTACCAGGAGATCTTAATTGAAATTCTGGCTGCATCTGCCAAGAAGGTAAAACTGTGTCGTGGTTGGACCTTTCAGAACATATTTACAAATTGACATGGCCATGCCAGTCCCCTGACCGAAACCCCAGACAGACAGACAGACAGACAGACAGATAGATAGATAGATAGATTTTGTTGTTGTCAGGATGACTCCATTTTCTCTCATGTACCATGTATATTGCCCTGAAATCACTCAAAACATTATGATTTGATCCTACATGTCGGTATTTGAACATAGATCTGTTTTTGAGGTTATAAAATTTGATCTGTTTTTGATCCAGTTATTTTACATATGCAAATGCAAAGCCCTGTGATCTCCACTCGAATCTCACTCCTCTTGACTCACAGAATTGTGTTTGTGTGTAACACTGATTATTTCAACACACCATGGTCCTATTGACAAAAAAAAAATAAGTACACTGAGCTCTCTAAGGTCAATATCAGAGTTGTAGTTCTCTCTCGGCTCCCTGCCTGTCCTTGATCTCATTTTAATGACTTCTAAAATGATTTAGGAGCCGTAATCCTGCATTTGATGTGCTGCTTTAAAGGTCAGGGGAAACAGCGGTGGTAGTGTTTCTACCTGCCCACTGTAGTGTAGCAAACGAGAATCAACTTGTGTTTGAACACTGAAGGGCTATCTAGTGTTCTTTACATTATAAATAGTTCTACGGAGTCCTTATCTTCGCTTTAAGGCTTCCTCAGCTGTAGAATGTTGATATATCATTGGATTTGTTTGTGCTCTATGGGAACATAATGTAAATCTTAAGTCCTGATGCGAGTATGATAAATAATGTGTTTTGTATTGTGTGATTTATCTGATTAGGCAGCATAGACACACAGTCCTGATGGAGTTTTACCGCATTGTTTTGCATGCTAACAAGGCTCTTTGTTAATACAGTTCCAGTGATTAGGATTTTAAAACACAGCAATCTGCAATCTGAGAGGTGTTGTGAACAGAGCAGAGAAAGTTTGGGGTATATCAAAGTATGAGTAGAGTAATGAGTACATCCAGTGAGAAAACATTTATAAAAATCTGTATTTGTAAAACGGCACAAGTCATTTCTTTCCTTTCAGGCTTTTTTGGGGCCTGTTCCTGTTTTATAAACAGTTCTTGTAGCTAATATTATTTTTATATTAGATTATATGAGTCTGATGTGACAGTGTGTTTCAAAAAGATTTCTATTAGTACTGTGACTTAGGAAGCAATGGAAATTAGCTCCACATCATGCAGAACACAGGATCATAAACACTGTTTCATGTGATTGATGTAAGCTCTGATGGTGAATCATGTTTTCACTAAACCCATGTGACCTTTACTGAGTTGAAAAGCTGCTGGGAAAACAACACCGTAAACAACACCAAACATTGATCATTGCTAATTTGTGTAATATGGATTTTTTGTTGTTGTGCTTATGAAAAGGAGACCAGCTTGTTTTTACCCAAGTGCATTCCATGAACTACAGGACCCCAATTCATATGTTAACCATCTCGCTGATTTGCATACCCCCTCTGTAATTATAAAATCTAATGAGAGGCTTATGAGAGACATATGCTCGGCCTGCGCTTGATGGAATGCTATTGTGCAGCGGTCTTTATAGATAAGAGAAGTAGCACAGAAGATTACACTAATAGAATCTTCAAACAGACCAGCTATAATCTTCAAAAAAAAAAATCCTGATATGCTTGATTAACCATGAAGATGTTAAATAATTTAAAAGAGTCTTACGCTTGAAAAATTTTAAATAATTCAAGAAAGATATGCAGGTCTGTATGCAGGTCTGGTTTAAAAAAACAGTGTATCATTTTTTAACCTCTGAGAATAAAATGTTTTGATCAAAAATTACATGAATTCAATATTTTTTATGGGGGGAACTATATAAAATACTGTGTCTGGTATATTGGATGTTTGGAATTAGACACATGAAATCTGCAAGATTCTTGAAAATAGACAGAAGAAAAAAAAAGAAAAGGTTTACTGTATATAAATAGAATGATGCATATGAATGACCATAGTTTCAGTAATCATACTCATCCTCACTATCCTTAACACTGCAGTGACACTGTATTCTTAAATAATATATTACCATCATTAAGAAATGTTATATTCAGCAAAATTTACACACAGTTGATGTATTGAAAAAAAAACTCCTCTCTGCTATATAGCCTTCCTTTGTAAGTTTCACAAATGGAACTTTCTATATTGACATGTACAATGACTTTTCAGATACAAAAATAGTATTATTCAGAAAATGTAATGTTTTATCTGGTCACGAAAGGTATAACAAAAACAATGCTTTTATAATAACCTGCACTTTTCTGGGAAGGCTTTCCTCTAGATTTTGGAGCGTGGCTGTGGGGATTTGTTTTCATTCAGCCACAAGAGCATTAGTGAGCTCAGGCACTGATGTAGGGCGAGGAGGCCTGGGGTGCAGTCGGCATTCCCGTTCATCCCAAAGGTGTTCAGTGGGGTTGAGGTCAGGGTTCTGTGCAGGCCACTCGAGTTCTACTACAGCCTTGTTAAATCCTGTGTTTATGGATGTTCGCTTTGTACACAGGGGCATTGACATGCTGGAACATTTTTGGGCCCCTTAATTCCAGTGAAGGGAAATCGTAATGCTAAGGCATACACAGACATTCTATACAATTGTGTGCTTCCGGCTTTGTGGCTCTGCTCACATATGTGTGTGATGCTCAAGTGTCCATATTCTTTTGGCGGTGTAATGCATGTCCTAGTACTCTATACGTCACCAGCAAAGTGATGTATCCACCAATGGTGGATAGAAACTAATCTGTAGACAAAAGTACAGAGCAAGTGAATTAGCAGGCATCTGGACAAACTATCTGTTCTCTACTTTTTAATTCAGTGGTTTGAAGATAGAAGGAATGAATATGTATGAATGTGCAAACTGGAACCATTGGGTGTCCTTCTGCTGTGTCAATGCCATACCTGCTCATCTCCACCCTGGAAAAAATTGGAAAATTGTTTGTTTCGGAATGCTGAATTTACTTACCAACTTTAGAGGCATTTATAGACCACTGTAATCGACTGGTGTCCCACCCAGGATGTACTCCCAATTCATGTCCAGTGTTCCTGGGATAGGCTCCAGATCCACCACAACCAATGAGTTCTCGCTGCTACTTTACAACTGTACTGTATTTTATAGTAGGCAATGTTAGCACGCATCTAGCCAGCTAATTAACTGTGAATGGAGTAATGTCGTCCCTCCCACTCAGAGCGCACGGCCAAATTTGCTCTCGAGACTCCTGCCAATGGATGACTTTGGCATCAATGTAAGGGTCTATTTTATCGAACTGCAAACTGAGCTCATACATAGCCAATCCTCCTTCCCAATCATTACAGAAGTACTACGAAATTATCTGTTTTCCTTCAACGTTTGTGGTAACAAATTTGACTCAAATATCAATCTGTATAAACACAACCCTCCAGGATTTCAATTTCTGATAGGAGGTCATCTTTAAGGAAACTGTCAGATGAGCCTGATTCCTTACAGAGTTAATATAAGAGAGTCTAACGTTATGCTCACAGCAGTATGATGTCAGTATGATACTGGTAATAAGAGTCAGGGTGATTCTGTGTGTGTGTGTGTGTGTGTGTGTGTGTGAGACAGCGTTTTTGATTGCAGTCCTGATTGAACATGACTCCCTGCTGATTTCAGAACTGGAGGACTGTGCCCTAATGACTCTCTGCTTCAGTGAATGTAGAGAGCCATGTGTTCCTGACATGTGTGTTGATTGAAATAGTGAACGGATGCACAGAGGCCCGCCATAGAGCCAATTATTTCACAAGCAGAGCAGCATTTTACATAGAATTAAATAGAATGCACATTTTTATAGAAAGCTAAACTCGTCTATTTTTCTATACCCAATAAGTAACATATGAAGCATGTGATATGAGGCACAAAGTAATCAATCTCCTCACTGGACTTTTTCGACATATATGACAAGTCTGATCAAACTGATTTATCACCGCCTTGCCAAAGACCTTTGATGTGAATTGCATGTGCAGGAATTAGATGGGAGAAGTGCCACATCCACTGACTGCAGCTCTTGCCTGTGCATTGCTCAGTGTGATTACTCATTTCTATAATGAAATATTGGATTTTTTGTTGAAGCCGAACACATTCCTGTTATCCTGCTGGTCAATAATTCAGTGATTCATTTTCAAGGACAGATGATTGTATGTTAGGAGTTCTGTGTTGAAATCTTGAAATTTTTGGTATTATGAATTATTTTAGCGTCTCATGCAGTAAAAGACATATACTTGCAAATCCATGCATATACTGTGACATTGCTTCACATTCTTTTATACAATTCTTGGCTACAGACAGCAGTGGACTCTCTGATTGTATATACTCTCTGATTAAGAGAATTGATATTGAATTCTTGCACTTGTTTTCTTTAGGATATGAAAGAATAACAAATCTTTCGTTTTTTGATATGGACGACTCAGCTGTGAGTTTGTGCTTGTGATTTTTCCCAGTCTCAAATTGCTTGCAAGAAGTGTCTGCTTGTGAACGTTCGTCTCTGATTCACTGCCTGAGGCGAATGAAATTTCCACACAGTGACATGAAGCCTCCAGCTACAGTCCAGCTCGCTTTCAGGGTTAGTGCTAAATTAGCCAGCACCAACAAATACATACGTACAAGTCCCCGAAGACAACATGAACTGAGACCTGCTCCTGCAAATCTACAATGCCCTGCAGTGATAAGCGAACAGGAGTCTAGCAGGCCGGGTGTACTGCCTCTTGTCCTACCAGATGCCGCATATTAAGGCTTGCGATTATAGCACACGATACAATAGAATCACAGCGCATGAACAAATTCATCCATGCCATTGCAGTTTATGGTTATGGCATGTCTCTCTATCTCTGCGTGTGGTGAAGATGGCCCTGATATTTTTAATGGTGCAGGGAGAACAGAAGGGCTTCAGCCAGCGCATCTGCTAGAAACAAAGTCATGTTGTTTTATGCAGATGGCTTCATATTAGCATAATACAAATTAAATTAACTTCTCTACTGTTTAGGCTTGATCACTTGATATGAGGTGTCGATGCTGTTTTAGCAGAAGGGCTCATTCTGCTGCGGCGTAATTGTTTCCTGAAATGTGTGAAGATTTCATTCTGCGTCTTTGTGCTTCTCTGAGTAATGAATGTGTCACTGGAAATTTGTAAGCTGATGAATTGGGAGAATGAAATTCACCTCAAGCAGCTCAGTGAGGCTGTTAGTGCTGTGTACATCCAGCTGGCGGGGCAAATGCCACCTCTGATACAAACTAGGATCTCCCTGTCAGTGTAGCGGTGACAATATGGCTGTAATCATCACAGCTCTGAAGCTAGTCCAAAATAATGACAATATTTAGGAGACTTGTAGAAAGGTAGCTCTGACTTCTACATCAGATTAACATTAACTGGACGGTGCACTCACCGTCACGCTAAAGTAAAGATAATAAATAACAGGAGACTGGAACAGTAGCTAATGCAGCCGTGAGTGCTGTTAACTTACTTCCCTCATTGCTGGCTACATTGACGCACACTCTTCTCATCTCTCCATATTTCTCTCTCGTCTTGTTTTGACATTTGCACACATTGAATCCTCAAGACATTGTGAATAGGCAGTGTCAGGTGAGTTAGTCTGAATTTGCCTGCCTTCTCTGAGTTAATGGCATAATGGGACATTCACGCTGCCTGGCAACAATGAAGGGCCTATAGAGGCTGTTACGTGATTGGCAGCTGCATTCTACCCTCTATTTGACTTTGAAGAGCAAAGTTTTTCTAGCTGGAGAATGGGGTTTGGAATCCATGGCAACCAGGCCCAAGTGATTGCTGGACTTTATGTTACTTTAGTGATGGCTTTTTCAGTTCCACACTGCTGAAATGACTTTGAAGGTATTCAGATCAATACTTAAGAAAAGTTCCAGACATGAAGATCTAGGGTGTAACTTATGTTGGTCGTTGATATTTTACAATATATGGACTTCATGGCTTTTCTCGAATATACATATCTAATAAAGTATATAATATTGGTTCATTTAACTAGCAATAGCTTCACCCTAGCAATTGTGTCAAATGGTGTACAGTAGGCTTGTGCAATATAAACTTTTTTCTTGTCCCTACATGATATCACATTGCCACAGTATACAGTGGTGGTTATGCCAATTATATTACATTACCAGATCTGACATCCTTTACGCATTTTGCATAGGAGCTCAGAGTTAGTTTGTACGTGTTATCACTCAAAGTTACTCCAACAGAGTAGTCTTCTTCTCCCAGTAAAACAGGAGATGAGCCAATAGACACACACACCTGGAATAATCTATGTAGGTGTTTTGACCTCTCCAGTATTAACCAAGACAACCTGAAAGGCTTATTCCCTTCTCCCAATCTCACATTCTTTCGACTTGTGCAGGCTCTCGATTTCTGCAAAGGTAAACAAAGAGTTCATTAACGTGAAATAAAATTGATAAATGTATGTTTAACTTAGCTAATGTTAGAGAAGTGTGTATATATATATATATATATATATATATATATATATATTTAACGTTATTTAACGTTATTTATCAGAGATGCCAAACATCTGTTGTGTCAAACAACACTGTGGGAGAAAAAAGGATGAAGACCCAAAAAGAATAAATAGGCCTACAACAAAGTGTCAAATCTAACACTTTACAAATAATGCTAATGGTGAAAATTATTAAATACGCATTTTTTTTCTCTCTCCTGTGCTCTATTGCTCAACACTTGGAGAAGCGTCAACAGTGAAAATGTCATCCATGTTGACATTACACAACTGATTTATAGAAGGATTATATTGAAATATGCTGTTATGGTCTAAATGTTTACCAAACATTACTGCAGAACGACTAATCCACCATCCAGATGAGTTTTTGCAAATGCAGCTGTTGCTGAGAGCTGATAATATTATTCCACCCTTTCCTACTCTCCTTAAACTGGAAATGGTGGAAATTTCTTATTTTCCTATGATTTTTTTTGGCTAGCAGTTCAGAACAATTAAATTTGTTATTGCAATATTTTTAAATGGAAAATCACAAGAAGAAAAAAATTAATATTGAACAAGCCTAGTGTAAAGTGATTGAAAGTTTTTTTTCCTAACTTTTTTTTTTTAAATTACTACACTTGTGTAACTGGTAGAGGATAACTGCATTTGTGTGAACTGCTGGCTTTCCAATAAAACGTCCCTGCATACTAAATACACAGAAACTAAGAAAGGTATTTGTGCAATTACTGTACAGTGTTGTTACGTGATAATTAGCAGAAATATCACCACTCTGTAATGGAAGAATACCTACATAGTGACTACATATCCGTTTTAAAGTTTAACAGTACCATATTGGTTGTACAGTGACAACCCAGAGGAAAGCTTGGAATGTAATTTGAAAATACCAACAAACTGGACAGTTGGTCTGCTGTTGCTGTGTACGTACTGTCAAATAACATATTGATTGAAAGCCTGAACTTTTGGTTGGTTACCAGGGTACACAAGCAGCACAGCTATGTCAATATTAGGTAAGTTCCATTTCTGGGACGTTGCAGTTTACAGACCCATTTAATGTAGATGATTACATGCATGCAAAGAAAAGTCTTTCATACGAACATTAATACCCTCAGCTAATTACCTGTTACAACTGTTTTGTGTACTTACTTGAGACAAAATTAAATGTGTACAGTACTGTGCGAAAGTCTCAAAAACACTTGATTTAAAAAAAAAAAAAAAAGGATCATGTCTTAGATGTTTATTTTATTGTTTCTGTATTAGTCTATGAGTAGAAAAGACCAAATCTTAGATTTCCATCTTGTTCAAGTACCATATTAAGTAATTTTCAGAAGAAAGCCAGATTGCATTCTAAGAGCAGAGCTCAGTACATGGTTAAATGTAAATAAGAAGAACTTGGGCAAGTTCTCCATGATGCTTGAAATAATGGACCAGTTGTTTGACAGTGTACCTGAAAGAACTGATGCAGTTTACTAAGAGAATCCTGGTCACACAAATTGTCTACTGTTTTAAATATACCCAAGACATTTTGAACAGTATTGTGTTTGCATAAGATGCAATATTATGCCTCTGAAACAGTTAATACATTCTCAGTACTTACATGTATGGTTTATTTGTAGCTACACGGGTATTACCGACACTTATAGTATAAAGTGGGACCCAGTATTTTCCCTCAAAGTTAGAATGCACTAACAGCTCAGGCATGTGGAGTGATCGATAAAGGGGCTAATGGCATTGCCATACTGTATGTCTGAAGCAATTGAGCTTGTGCAGTGAGGTTATGGGTATATTAATGGATTTGTTGTAGATGTCTCATTTTTTTTTTTTTTTTTTTTACACTTTATGTTTATGGACAAGTTGATGCACAATGTCTCTTTACTTCTTTTTACTGTGTGCATTTATTATTTTTTTGGCCTCTGTCCCTCCTCCCCATACTGCTTCACATGTCTCCTTTTTACTTCCTGTCCTCAATACTGACTCCTTTTTCCTCCTAGGTAGTTAACGTTCTCCCACCTTGCTTCTCGTTGCAGTGGTGGATGTTCTTGTGGAAACTGTGGCCCTGATAGTGGTCTCCCAAGCTCATGATGGACCGGTCGAGAGACTATCATACTGTGCTGCTGGTGCTCTTTCTGGGTCATGTGCTCACGGCACTGGAGGTCCCTCTCGACCGTGAGTACACATGCGTACACACATTCACTGCATGTCCCAAAAGCTCCTTCTTACACACCAGGCACAAATATTTCTCCAATACATAGTAGAGGTGTAACGTTACATCATTGGCACAATGGATGTGCATTGTGGAAATGTGCGACTCACATTGTGCAAATTAGCGTTCTATTCATTATTCGTGTAATGCAGTTGCATTATTTGAACACCAGAGGTCCCAATCTGTGAATAGAAATAAATATATAGCGAGCATGCTGGACACATGATCGCTTTCTTTCATGGAAAGCCTGCGAGATCTGCACTTGTGAAGTCCGATAGCCCAATAGTTCCGGATTGCAATGACCAATACACATTATATGTAATACGATTACACAACCATGTTATAATGGTTAAAAAGAGCTCTTCAGTAGCTTTCAAACAACGCCAGGGGCTGCAGAAATCAGGCATTTTAGTCGACTTTGGAGCTCTATTTCTGCTACAGAGCTCATTATATTGCAGTTAATCATTTTCCCCTGGTCAGACACTTTGTTTGTTTATTCAAAATTTTTGGGAGAATTTATAAATTTATTAATTTATTTTTAAGATATGGTGAACCTGTAGTAAATTTTGTTTAAAGTATTAAACCTCTGTTCATAGCAATTTTGATTTATTTAGTTTTATACAGACAGAAATGCACATTGCACAAGAAGTCATTTCAGTCATAATTTTTCTTTATTCAAATTTTGTACAAAATATTCTGAGAATCGAAATCTAAATTATGAAGCTGGTATCGTGCATTGAAACTGAATGAATCGTGACACCCCTAATGAGTGTATCATTACACCCCTAATATGGAGTCAGTTTTGTGGAATTAATTCAAAAATTCAAAAACAAAAGATTGCTTAACTATTTTTTTTACTATTAGCTTTTTTTTTTTTTTTTTTTTTACATTTTATTTAATTTCGTAGATGCGTTTTAGCTTTATTTTTTCTTCTGCAATTCTTCCACTGTTAATTATGATTAGCTCATTTTTATAATTATAAATATTAAAACAATAATAAATTATAAATATTTAAAATGAAGCTGTCTTCACCCCATCTGGTTGGGAAGCAGTTACAGTAATAAGGTCTTGGGCTTCATTTAAAACCCTGTGATTATTGTGTACATTTACAGTGTCTACAAGCATGATTGCTAATATCCTGTAGTGAATGGGATGCTAGCTATCAGACAACATAAAGTGATTATATTAAATTATGACCATCAATTAATGCACCCAGATACAAAGCAGGGGCTGAGCATATTCCTCAAAGAGTGCAATGTAAAGGAAAAACATAGCTAGCTACAATTCCCAGCTCTTTAAAACTACACTAATATGTGATCTTCTTTTATACTTGTCATTATTTTTCTCTCTCCTGTTGGGGAATAAAGCTAAAGTTCTGGAAGGATGTAAGTCATGAATTTGTTTTGATGTTGGAATTTCTGTTTGCTTTTGTGTTGCATATGACCTAGTGGCATTATGTGGACTTGCATCCAATGTGCAGTGATTTCTAGCTTAATTTACATTCTTATTCATTTGGGAGATAATTAAGGAAACAACTGAGACAATACAGTGCAAGCAAGATTTGCTCTTCTGCTTTTCATTCAGCATGAAGTTCACCTCTAAATACATAAAACTATACATATTTGTACTGTTTATAGGACATTCATATGTTGCATGTTTGCCCTGCGTGCTGTGATCCAATCTTATTAATTTGCTTGCTTTTGTTTTGCTTTTATAGACATAGAAAACTATGAATGCATGATATCCTGTGTTCCAGTTTGCCTGTGGGTGTGTGATATAGGGTTTGAAGGCGAGTTCTTGTTTCATTGCGGTGTATTGGTAAATGGTCAGAGTAAGTAATGGCCATCCTGATTTATTCATTTTGTGTGTGACCTTAGTGCCGCAGCCTCCAACCATAACCCACCAGTCTCCTAAAGATTACATTGTCGATCCACGGGAAAACATTGTCATCCACTGTGAGGCTAAAGGAAAACCTCACCCAAGGTGAGAGATTTATGTTGTGGTTAGTTGTACATAATTGACTTTTTCTTATTATCTCTATATGAATTGTAAACACTGGGAGCAATAAGGATTTTATCTCAGCCATTAAATGACTTCTTAGAACTGTCATTAAAGAATATATGAGAGTACAACAAAATGGATGTCTGGCATGAAGATAAGCAAGAGGCGTTTAACCAAAGGATAGAGTTTAATTATGTTATGAATAATCCTTGGTTTGCTATCTCTAAATTTCACAAAGAGCCCAGATTCATCACTTCTGAGGATCAACTTCGAGCTCAGTTCTCAAAGCTGAAAGAAAATTACCGGAAATTTTTGAGCCAGTGTATATTAGCCATATTTAATCCTTTTGCTTTGTCCTAATGAGATAAATGGTTGGTTAGTCTGATTGTGATAAACATTACTGTTGCAATAATATTCTCTGATGATTATTTTTACACTATATGGACAAAAGTATGTGGACACCTGACCATCACACCAATATGTGCTTGTTGAACATCCCATTCCAGATTTAGTTCCCCTTTGCTGTTATAGAAACCTCCACTCTTCTGGGAAGGTTTTCCACTAGATTTTGGAGTGTAGTTGTGGAGTTTTGTGCTCATTCAGCTACAAGAGCATTAGTGAGGTTAGACTCTGATGTTGCACGAGGAGGCCTGGGGTGCAGTCAGCTTTCCAGTTCAAACGCAGAAGGTCCCAAAGGTGTTCAGTGGAGTTGAGGTCAGGACTCTGTGCAGGACACTCGGGTTCTTCACTCCAACCCTGGCAAACCATGTCTTCATGGACCTCACCTTTGTACACAGGGGCATTGTCATGCTGGAACAGGTTTAGGCCCCTTAGTTCCAGAGAAGAGAAATTATAATGCTACAGTGTACAAAGATATCCCAAAAAACTGAGTGCTTCCAACTTTGATGCAGCAGTTTGGCAAAGACCCACATACGGTCAGGTATCCAAATACTTTTGGCCATATAGTGTATATTGGATAAATATGTGGTATGTTATCTGCATAGTTAAGAACCGCTGTGCTTGAGACAATGACTCATAACTGTGGGGTTATATTAAAGAGACCACATGCATAAAGGCTGTGCATGAATCAGTGAGTTGTTATTTTGCTATGGCTAAACTGTTCACTGTATTTACACAGCTTCTCCTGGACGAAGAATGGCATACATTTTGATGTTGATAAGGACTCTAAAGTGACTATGAAGCCCCATTCAGGGACTCTGGTGATTGACATCAGTGGAGGAGAGAGGGCAGAAGATTATGAGGGTGTCTACCAGTGCACTGCACGCAACGAGCATGGGACAGCTGTCTCAAACAACATTGTCATCCGCCAATCAAGTAGGTTTGAATTATTTGTGCATAATATCACTGTATTTTTGTTCTTTCAGCTCATTTGCTGCTTTTGAAAGTATAACTTTATGCAAATTAAACTTTCTTTTTTTATCCATGTGGAAAAAGTCATGTCTGCCATCATTAAAGCACTTATTTTGGAAGGTATATAAATTTAAACACAGAGCATGCAACGTTTCCTCAATATTCCCCTCATGTTCTCCTCATGTTGAAATTTTAGCTTCGAGTCAGCTTCTTCCTATTCGCTCTTTCCTTCATCAATCCAAAAATAGCTCAGTGTCTATTTTTTGGACCATTGTGTAAAAATGTGTAGAAGACCTTTAAACAGATGAGGTGTGTGTTGTGTTGTGTAGGATCGCCTCTGTGGTCAAAGGAGAGAATCAAACCAGTCATCATCCAGGAAGGCAGGTCTCTAGTGCTGCAGTGCAGACCTCCTGCAGGACTCCCTCCTCCTATCGTCTTCTGGATGGACAACAGTAAGCCTTTTTCTTCATCCTCCACTGCATCTCAACACCACTAATCCTCCCTTATACACACAGAACTGAGGATCACATGCTCCGCAATCAATCCAAGCATTACTTCTCCACACCATTAACCATTAAGGCAGATGTAATTAATATATTTTTCTGGGATGATCTGGTTTTACAATGGCGAATGCAACATACTCTGTTAATATAAAATTAATAACCTATCATCGGGAGATCGAGACTGCGAATCCAGACGATGCCACAGCCATCTGTGGCCAGGAGTCCAGGAGAGCAAAATTGGCCGTGCTGTATAGGTGGGAGGGATGACATTACTCTCTCCCCTGTCAATCAGACACTAGACAATCATGAGAGCTGTGAGCTCATGTATGAGGAAGAGGGTAGATAGCACTTTCCTTTCAGTGTATTCACTTGCTCTGTGATGATATGGTGGCGTCCCCGTTTGGTAGATGTCATGTGATAGGGAAGATCTAGTTAGCCGGTGAGAACTGGCAAATGACCAAATTGGACGAAAGTTTGATTAAAAAAATAGAAATTTAAAAAATATTGTCCAAAGTCAATGCCTTAGGCACATTAGTCACTTTTAACCAGTTCACATAGTGATAAAAGAATGTTCTTTAATATGATTCGTTTTCAGTATTCAGTTTCAACTGTAAAATTGCATCTAAGTAATATATTTAAGATGTGAATTTAAGCTTTTAAAAGCTGAACCAATTTTGCCAATTTTGAAGGGGTTAAAATTATGAAACAACATAGGAATAAGAGGATCAGGCTTATGTGATGTTGTATAACACTAGAGCATCAGTGTGTCTATTTTCCGGAGTTCCCCTGAACAGAACAGAGCTGCACTCACTATAACCTTCTTCACTCTATGAGTCCGATTAGGTATTTCTATGAATATATTTTTATGAAGCTGTTATGTTTTATTGCTACACACATTTTAGTAGTAGGGTTGAAGCAGTGGGCTGTTTCTATTCCTCTGTTCATCTTTATCTTTTCTCCTTCTTCACTCCATATTGCTGTCTGTACCTGCTCAAGCATGTAGCTGTCATCCTGGCCCTATTTGCAGTCTTTAATAGCCTCCATCTCTCCATCCCTCTCCCTCTCTCTCTCTCTCTCTCTCTCTCTCTCTCTGTCTCTCTCTATTTTCATATCTCCAGATTTCCAGAGGCTTCCACAGAGCAACCGTGTCTCTCAGGGCCTGAACGGTGACCTCTACTTCTCCAACGTGATGATGGAAGATTCCAGAAGTGACTACATTTGTTACGCACGCTTCCCCCACACACAGACCATTCAGCAAAAGCAGCCCATCAGCGTTCGTGTCCTCAACAGTGAGTCCCTTATGACTGCTGCGTACATCTGTAGGAGAAAAGCTGGGGGTAGTTTCCTGCACTAGTTTATGATTACGATAACCACAATTGTGATGCCACCCGCTCTGAATGGGTGGCCTTGTCTGGAGTCCCATAGGTTTTTGTTTGAGAAAGTTGCAGTAAAGCCTCCAAACTGCCATTCATCACGGTAATGTACTGTCCTGTCTTTCCGAGGGACAAAGAGTACTCTTGGGGCATGTTTTTGTGAAATGTCACAGACAGCACAACTATTTAACCCTTTCATTAATCATGTTTTTCCTTGTTTTTATTCATCCACAGCTTTCATTTTATGGCCACAGACTTTTTTTTGTTATTCAGCCACTTTTTACATTTTTATTTGGTTAAATTTTGTTTAATTTTTTTTTAGCATGATTTGTATACATTTGAATTTCTGTTGTGTTACAGTGGATGCAATCAATGAGACAATGGCAGCTTATTTGAATGAGACTGATTTGTTTGGTGGTGAGTGATGCCGCCCCCTAGTGATTGCCCCTCTGTACTTTAACCAACCCCTAGAGATTAACCCCTCTCTTAGTTTCACCAACCACAAATCACTCACTAACTCAAAACTTCAATCAACCTTTCCTCACTTCTCCAATACAAACGTGGGTTCTCACATTCTCAAATGTTCTTGTTCTTTTCTTGTTTCTTAATATTAATATTTCCATGTTATTCCATGTATGATCTGTTACCTGATCCAATCAGAATGACTACTTTGCATGTTGACATTTCCTCATGCTTTCCAGGCTTCTTTACCTAATACACACAACACTATTTTTTTATTATTGTTGTTATTTGAAATGGTTACTGCTTATATTAGTGAAAAATAAGAATTATCTTGATAAATGATCTCAAGATTTTCTGTCATCATGACATGCTGACTCATTAGTATCTACTACAGGATAATGAGTTATAATCTACTCTTATAACATGCTTGTAGCTTTTCAGATGCATATTGTAGCCAAACCATCCAGTAACTTCCAGTACTGTCCACTGATCCCTCTATCCATCTCATTCAAGCGATTCTGAGATTCACTCGCAGTTTGCTCATTTCTCATTGATGCTGCTGCATCGTATTCACTCCGGGCCTCATTCACTAAAGGTTTTAGAATAAGGTTCTAGCAGCTATTTGATTCTCATGTCCCTGTCCCTGGCTAATGGCTGATTTTATATGCCCAGTGGATACAGGCCTGACTGAAGGTAAAGCAAGTTCAATTTTTAGTTTTGAAAGCTATGTGGCGGTTATAACAGCGATCAGATTTGAAATGCAACAAGTGTTTTATTAGTGAGTAAAAATGCAGTGGAAGTGTGGTGCACAGCTCAGCACTATCGTTAAACTCTTTTACTATTAAAACAATTATTTAGCACAATTGAGACCATGATGATGTTTACCTGCTCAGTTTGACTTCTTACTGTGAGTGTTCTCACTTCAGATGATGCAGTAGAGGAGATACGACCTTCATTTCTGGTTCCGAGTGGTTCTACAAGCTCAAAGATGGTCCTTAGAGGACAGGTTCTGGAGCTGGAGTGCATTGCTGCAGGACTGTAAGCCGACTCTTACTTTCACTTTTTGTTTTATATCCTGATCTGTTTTACTTTAACAGTGAGTTGAGTCAGAGCAATGACCTGATATAAGCTCTCACTCCTCCTCTCATCTTTCATTTTTTTCATTCCTTATTTCTCCAGCCCTACTCCAGAGATCTCTTGGAGCAAGGTGAGTGGTGACCTCCCCACTACAAGAACCGACTTCTTAAACTTTCAGAAAACACTCAGGATCATGGAGGTCTCTGAGGCAGATGCTGGGGATTACCGCTGCACTGCAAAGAACCACCTGGGCTCTGTCCACCACACTATCCACGTAACTGTGAAAGGTGAGATGGATAGCAGTCTCAATCACTTCACTCCACATTTGCTCTCCTCTACATTTCCTCTTATTGATTTTTAAATGCAGCGCAGGACTTTATTATCTGGGGACCTGATGTTCTGTCAGTAAACAACATTGTATATTGAGAAACTTTATTCGATTGTCTTGTGAAAAGTGCAGTACAGGAAAAAGGTTCCGAGCACTGACAGCATTAAGAGCTTGTATGTATTGCATACTGTAAACACATACTCTCAGATGGAAAACGTTTGCATAATGTAGACCTCTATCTTATGAGCACTATGAATCAGTTGTTTTGTTTGTCTTTGTGGTTTGTGTATGCTTTTAATCTCATGTTTGGTCTCGGAATGACTACAAATACATATAGAATAGATTTATTGTGCGAAAATGTTCCTAATCCAGTTTCTGTGTTGTTCTTGTTTGTTGGTATCCAGCTGCTCCGTACTGGATCAGTTCACCACGTAATCTGGTCTTGGCTCCGATGGAGAATGGAGTGTTAACATGCCGAGCAAGAGGAAACCCCAAACCCGCCATCGCCTGGTTCATGAATGGAGTACCCATTGAGAGTCAGCATCTTTCCTTATTAAACATGCTTACTGTGGAATTCTTTATAGGTCATGTTCAGAGTCAAAAGTTACCTCCATATTTATGTGGGGAAAGTTACGCATATTCAGAAACAGGTTACACAGCTGCCAATTTTAAAGTCAATTTTAAGGGTGTGCTATTCAGATTATGCTAATTACCTGTGCGTAGTTCATGCCTCTGAGGTTGTCAGATTTTTATTCATTCATTTATTAAAAGAATCTCAGTATAATAATGTAAAGATAACGGGTTGAAGGATAAGCTAATCAAACAGTCATCTATGCTTACAGCTGACTTTAAGTAAGTGTGGTTCATTATTTTATCCATAAAATAAATCTGTGCTCAAGATAAGGAATGTCTCTGATTAAGGTTATTTCTCCTCCCATGTCCTCTGTGTGGAAAAAAAAACTTTTTGGGATTTTAAGGGATGATACTCTTAATTAATTGATATTCCATATATACTTGAATGACATAACATAGTTACAGTATATGAGTGTATTGATTATGTGTATATGTGTATATGATTGTATTGTATGGGAAGTAATTAGAAGGTGCAGGAATCTATAAATGTAACCCTTATAGATCTTCAGCTGTTTTCACTTTAAGAGTTATTTCTGTTCACAAAATCAATTTCCATCCAACAAATCTCATGACTTTATGCTTTGTATATGTATTTTGTTTTCTAATAGATTCTCCTGCAGACCCAAGCAGAAAAGTAGAGGATGATACTGTTATTTTCACTGAGGTTCAGACTGGCTCCAGCGCTGTGTACCAGTGTAATGTCTCTAATGAATATGGGTATCTGCTTGCCAATGCCTTCATCAATGTACTGGGTAATACGTCTGTTTTAAATAATCTCATTAATTTGGATTATTCATTGCATGAAACAATTATTTTAATATTATATACTCGTGACGTCGCTCCTGCTGTATTGCTTCAGTATTATCATTACCACTACTGCACTGTGAAATCTAATTACTTGGCTTTACTTCAGAAAAGCATGCAAACTGCTTTAAAATCTAAGTAAAAAAATCTAAGTAAAATTGAAGTTTATTAGATTAAAAATCGAAGTGAACATACTTATGTGGATCAAGTAAAATGGACTAGGAATTGCATGTTGTTATGAGTAACACTGCCCAAGTGCACTACACTTTCTCTTGGGTTTAAGTACTTCAAACAAAGCCTTAAAATTTGCTAATTACATAATTTAGATATACTGTAGATTCAGTATGGACAACTCAGAATTACTATCCCAAGTAACTTAAACATTTCATGTAAAGTAAACCTCCCGTGTATCCCAAAAAACACATTTCTTTAAGTTGGTCTAACTGAAGAAACATGTACCTGTAACTGTAAGTCAGAATTCAAATTTACTCAGACAGCAAATGAGATTTACTTGATAAAACCGAACTGATTGCCTTAAAAAGTCTAAATAATCTTTACTGATGTAGCTTCAGTGTTATATGTCGCTTCAAACATTCATAAGTGTATGAATGTTTGAAGCGACATATAACACTGGAAAATACATCTAAATCCAAAAATAAACATTTTATACTCCTTTTAGCCTAAAACAAGAATCAAGACAGTGAAATAGTGTCAAAGTACAAATTTATTTTCCCCTTACTAATTTTTTGTGCCTTTTCAAACACCATCCAATTGGGAAAGTTTCAATAAAGACAACCAACACCATGTTTTCAATTTCAAATTTCTTTTCCAAGTCTTATTATTTAGCCAGTTTGAAACAAATCTAATTATGAGATAACAGGAAATGCATAGTGCATAGTAATATGTAAACAATGTACAAAAAATTATATTAGCACTACAATAATTTCCCATATCTTTACATAATGTAGGTACTTTAAAACCTTTCAAAACCTGGACACAATTGCATTGTGTCAGTTGGATTTTCTAAACTTCTTTGGGTTTACTTTTGTAAGTGCAGTGCTAAATGGGCAGTGCTGCACAAATGATAAGAACGATTACTCAACAGTAGCAAGATTGTAAATATGAACATTTACATACATCCTAACAAAACAGGAGATTTTAGTGTTTTAGTGTTTCGGTGAAAGCCTGTTCTGTCCCAAGAAAAGCATGACTTTTAGTGTTTTTCATGGGCTTGGGATACTCAAAGAATATGACAACCTAACCAGGACACAAAGTGCTTGTTGTAGGCTCTGGAGATTGTCTATTATAATACCTCCCTCGACAGTGATCGCAGTAAGACTGGATCAAGGTGGAGCAGGGTTGGAAAGCACTGAGGTGTATCTTCACAAATTACAGTCAGCACCCCAACAGATATCTGTGTCCGGGCCTCATCACTGTCTGAATCCTGCATAATGAAAAACAAACACATCCTGAAAAACATTAGGATTAGAAGGTGGTGATGCAGGGTTTCCCAGCAATAACTCTAACTGTGGTGTCCCATTAATTCAGTTTGTTGCCACAAAATGATCTTTATGGTTATTGAGTTTTTACATTATTCTATGTGGTGAAGGCTGAAAGTATCAGTATCAGAACTGCTCCTTCCCTTCCCGCCGACTGTCTTTCCTTCTTTAGTAAAGTAACAGCATCAAAATACACTTAAGAAATATTCATGCATACTTATTTTCACACTGAAAAAAGCCCTATCATGCTATCATGCTGCACATGTTTTAATCAGGTTAATTTAATGTGATAGTTATTTCTTCCCATCAGCACCAACATTCTTGTGAGCTCTTACAATATAATTGGATCATGTTAATATTATGTGAATTGATCACACTTGCTCTACATAATTCAAACTAGTAATTAGAAACTTGTTTAAATTAAATTTAAGCAAATGTAAGCAAATATTGTAAGCAATAAAATCATGTTTTGATGAGAAACTTAATATTTTTATGCAAACTATACATAATATGTTCTCTTAAATCTGCCCGACCACATATTCCCTTTTGTTCAGTGCAGGAAGCAAGTTGTACCACAGATTTATGCACTTTGAAGTGCATAATTAAGCACCTAAAATAAACCTTTCACCACATTTTCTCCACTTGACCAAGGGTGGAATAATACACAAACTTCTAATTCCGTATAGTGGTGCCTCCATATGATACATTTTCAAACCAGCAAAAATAAGCATTGCCTGAATATGCATTTTCCATTTTCAATTACAGAAGCACAATATCTGGAACTTGATAATGACAGTGTTTGTGTGATCCATTTAGACGCTTAGCCACAAATAACAATCCAAAAGCTGCGCATTAGAATGTAACTAAATTAAATATGGCTAAGCTTTCACTGGCATGACTCACAAGGTTGATTAGAATGAGTAAAATGAGCAAAATGAAGGAAAACTTAATTAAAGTCAGCTAATTTGTTTAATTTGAGATAGCTATTAGTTTTTACAGTGTGTGTTAAACCATTTATTATTCTTACCATGAGGCACTTTTGATCTGCTAATGTAACTTGTAAACATATTCAAATATAATTAACTTATACTTTTTTTATTGTTGTTACAGCCGAGCCTCCCAGAGTGCTCACTCCCAATAATAAAGTCTACCAGGTCATCATGAACAAGCCTGCTCTACTGGACTGTGCATCCTTTGGCTCTCCTGTTCCCAGAGTAACATGGTATGTGTATGTGTCTGTGCGTCTGCGCATGTGTTTGTGCATCTGTGTGTTAACAAGTATGTGTTTGCATCAGTGTGTCTGCTCATTACCAGCCCTGCTATGGCTGTGCATTCACAGCCCTCATGGACAGTGTGTAAACCAGACTGCAAAAACCTTCTTTAATCACCTAGTTCTGATGTTCTGCACTTTGAAAAGTTAATTACTAACTTAGGTGTGCTGTCTCAAACACACTACATCAGCAGCAGTTGGCTGCTGTTTTTGGCAACTTTGTCACGGCTGCATAATTAGAGCCAGAGCAGTTGGTGTATTTAGAGGAACTCATGGATGTTTTTTCCTGTTTTACTGGAGCAACTGTTATATTGGAAAAGTTTTTTTTGGTACTAATAGTACTAATACATTCTTAAAGTTTTTTTCCATTTAAAGTCTCAGCTAAAAAAGATTTGGGAAAGGTCTTCGAGGCAGATAGTGGAAAGAGTGTGTTGCCTTTTATGATCAAACTTAATTACCATTGACAATCACAAGTCCCTTTTTTGTGTGTTACATTAGGTTACTTCAAGTGTCCCTCTTATTATATTAACAGCCATCATAGCATTAGATTTCCCTTTTAATGCAGAGAACACAGTTCTACATCAGCACCACTTCTAATGTAGCCCTGTCACTACCTTCGCTGTTTGCTTGGATCCATGATATTGAACACTGTAACTCTTATAGATCTTGTAACCCTTTAACCCGAAAACAGGTTATCCCAATATACTATTAATTGGTTTCAAAGTTTTATTACACATTAGATCCTCTGCTTTGGAACTGATTGGGTTAAACCATTCAAAACTGTTCACAACCTAGCCATTATTTCTGATTTTTAAACTCTGAAGTTCTTCCTAAACAAAATATTTTATCTTAAAATTTCATTGTAAAAATATTTAAATGTATTTATTAAAAAGTATTAGAACATACATAACATGTTTCTCATGTTTGATTAGTCAAGGCATGATTGGTATGTTGTGTTCATCCTGTGTTCATCCTGGATGATGATTGGCTGGCAGATAGAACGTTATGAAACCTTGGAGACAGAATTAAAAAAAAAATAATGTTTCAAATATTACACCAATAACTTAAAAATAAAATTACACCAATAACTTAAAAAAATAAAACAACAATAGCACAAGTACCCCTCAAGTGATGGAGTTTATATAGTTAACTCAATTTCGACCAGATAGAATGTTATAATACTGAGGTTATTTTTTGTTGTCTGATTTTTTTCAAGCAGTCCTAGGCCTGAGAAATGATAATAAATTATTAAAGCATTAAAGCATTAAAAAATTATTATATCCTGGACAAGGCAAACATTTAAGCTAAAGCCAAGCCAGTAGCCTTGTTGTAAACTAACGGCATGGTGGCTGTCTCTACAGGTTTAAGGACAGTCGTTCCAGTGTTTTGGTGGGAGACCCTTATATATTCCATGAAAATGGAACTCTCGAGATCCCTGTGGCTCAGGCACTAAACAATGGCAAATACACCTGCATTGCCAAAAACTCCCTCGGCATCTCTGAGAATCACGTATACCTGGAGGTCAAAGGTGAGTATTGTACAATTTTAGAAGGCAATAATTGAATTTATTAGAAAAAGTTGTATCCATGCAAAGGTTTAATGCCCTCTAACCTATTATTAGGCATTAGGGCAAAAGGTTTGGCCCTTAGCTTGCATGTTGTCCATTTTCCTAATGAAGGTAGATGATGTTAAGTGCTTTTCCAAAGAGCAAAACAGGAAACTGGTATGCTTTATCTCCATTAAGCCTGAAGAACTTTCTCCAGCCATCTGCCTGCAGACACTTCGGCACCTCTTCTGTATCTGAGAGCTAGCAGGTGTTACCCAGTTGTTAGACATAAATGATAAGAGACTACGTATATTAAAAATATGTATATTGATAAGCACATATGCCTTATTATTTCTCTTTGTTAAGTGTGAATCAACACCTCTGTAGCCATTTTGATTTTGCGAGTGATTTCACAAATTCATCAGCATCCATGTTCAGAATGTAAAAGAATTCTGAAAACACAATCCTTTAGGCTCTTTTGGATTCTTTTTGATCATAGCCTTAAACTCAGACTTACATTCCTCAATCTTATAACTACTTTCCTTTCCTATTAGTTTCACAAAAAAATCATAGTAATTACTGAATAATTGGATTTAAAATGAATAACTGAATAATTAGCTGGTACTTTAAGGATTAAACTCTGTCCCCAATGTGTTTCTCTGTTCATGTGCACAGAGCCCACATGGATCCTGAGGCAGCCTAATTACAAAGTCGTCCAAAGGAACCAAGACGTGGTGTTTGAGTGTAAAGTGAAGCATGACCCTTCTCTCATTCCCACCATGACCTGGCTCAAAGACAGTGGAGAGCTTCCTGATGATGAGAGGTGTTTATTTACATATGTTAATTTGTTTCATGATGAATATTGGTGTAATCATGTGCACTCTGATTCAATAAGTTATACCACAGCAATGTAAATTCTTGAATCTGATTGGTCAGAGGTGCTGATTAATTTTCTGTAAACGAACAGCTCTGACAGTGTGGAATTGTTGATATGGTGAAGTTTTCTCAGGAAGGAGTCTCTTGTGTCAGCGAATTGTAAGAGTCTTGAGAATGGCATGAGTAACTCTGCTTCACATCGGACTCCATCACACCACCCTGTTGTTGATTATTTTCCTATAAAAGCGCACCCTGTTTTTATTCCATACATAATGTACATAAGCATAATGACATTTATGTTTGTGCTTCTGTCTTTTTTTATAGCAGATTCTTTGCTCTTTCTGAATGCATATATTTAGTAAGGATGCACACGATTTTATTTTTAATGTATTTTATTTACAGTAATGGAAGCATCCCATGGTTCTCTCTTTTAGCATCTGGAAAAATAGTGATATCACTCTTAATGCTTTGTGTTACAGTTCAGAGTATTTATAAAAATGCCTCTGAGGCTTTACATTAATGACAACTCATTTTCTCTGGCACAATATTTATTAGTTTTTAAATATACTGTATAATGGATCATTACAACCTGCCTCTTGGGACTGAGTTAATTGGTGGGTCAAAATAAATCCATGGTATTTTGTCCTGCTAGCTCACTTGGGATGTGTGTGACATTTTGTTATAATTGCTTTCAGATTTGTCGTGGGCTCAGACAGCCTTACCATTCTCGAAGTGACAGAGAATGATGAAGGGACATACACCTGCGTCATGAATACCACTTTAGACCATGACTCAGCCAGTGCCCAACTCACTGTTGTTGGTAAGGATACGTTATCTACTTCCTTGTGTAGAACAGTGTTGTAGATCTTGTTTATCTTAAAAAAGCATAAGTCAATACAAAAGGACTAGATCTCTCTTGCGAAGGATCAATGTGGCATCACCTGAGATCAGATGTGCTTTGTTAGTCTAAAGCAATACCTGGAACTCTTTTGTGTATACTAATCACCGACTCCTAACTCACTCCTACTCTGCCGATCTCAGAGGCTACCCCAACACCAGCGGTTGTTTACGGTAAAAACAGCCACACACCCCTCATTTCACATCCCATACTGCCCTGAGTTGGTGTATGTGTGTGTGTGGAGGGTGCAATCAAGCACGTGCTTTATTTCATACTGTTTGCCTTCATGTTTGTGTTTGTAGCTTTATATTATACTTATATTTATATTATTTTGTAGCTTTATATATATCATAGCTGTGCTTGAATTATATATTTATAGTTTCTTTTATTTCTTGTGTAATCTGTTTAAACACCTCTGTTTTATCAGTTTATTATATTTCTAGTTTGTTTGTCAGCTACATGAATAGTGTACATCTACACCAGTGTAGTTCTCACTGTACTTGGCATTGTTGTATACAGATTATTTATAGTACATTTAATGGCAGAAACCCCTTCTATGATATTATAAAAGTCATTTTCCATATTTGTGTTAGTAAGCTTATTCATTTCACCCAGGAAGTTTCTCTAAAGTGAAACATCTCCATCAATCCCATTAAATATATATGTATTTTTTGTGAATGTTGCCACTTTATATTGTGTCTCTAATAACTGTGTAGCTTTACAGAAACTATACAGGCAAGTTTAATGTAACTACTGAAGATGTATTCAGTGTTTCAGATGGATTAGATTAGCACATCTTTTATGAATAAATATGTATATTTACTTTAGTACACGAGTGTGTCTTGATAGGTGTAACAATGGACAATGTCTCTCCGGTGTAACACTTATATGAACTGCTCATTTTCCAGTAACATTTCCTTTTTAAATGTGATTGTATGTACATATTAACTACACAGAAATTGTCAGCTATGCAGTTAATACATAGAAACTGTCAAATTAGATCAGTGTTAGTGTTAATTTATCTGATTCTCTTGGGGTAAAATGGTACAACATAAATGTAATATAAGAATGCTAAAGTTTGACTTGAAAAAGGTCAAGGTTCATTTGTGTACTTAGACAAGCCAAAATTAGTAAAGTTAGTACAGATGTGTGTATATAAAATACACCACTGTAAATCATCTGTAACAGTGAATACATCATCAGTATTAATAGTTGTTGCACGTGTAGTTTAAGTGTTACTATACAGATATTAGAGGCACTTACTATAAAGTCAGACCTTTGCTTGCAGAATGTGTAAGTTGTGCATTTTTAGATGTTTTTACTTATGCATGACTTATTTTGCATGCGTTCTGCATTTTGCAGCACTTAGAGAGTCTATGAAGTACATAAATACATATTTGTGTATGTTGAGTTTTTTGTTATTGTTGCATTTTGCCTGTACTTGCCCAGGAGTGCAGTCTTCATCAGTTGCTATATTTAAGCCCTGTTCTTTGTCCGTCTGCAGAACAACCAGATCCTCCTACAGATCTGGAGTTAACAGATCCAGGTGCACGGAGCGTCCAGCTCACCTGGATCCCTGGAGACGAGCACAACAGTCCTATCAAGAGTATGCATCTTTTTTTTTTTTTTATTTTAGCTACATATTAAAAATGGTCTTGCATTTAAAGTTCCAGTCTCAGGGAATAGATTGCTTCTTTCAGCTCTCTTTCGATAGGAGCCTTCACAGGGCACTTTTGTAGTCTTGATGATGTCATACTAGGTAGTGCAACTATTGAGTATCAATTAATACTCAACAACATGTCTATAGATGATTATTTCCGTGAACATGTCATATGTGTAGTGGCCTGGGAAAACCTTTCATTTGGTGAAAGTTCGACATTTTACAGTACATTTTACATTGTACAGTACTGTGCAAAAGCCTTAGGCACTCTTTTTTTATTACAAATTTTGTTATAGATGCATATTTTATGAATTAGATTTCCAAACATTACTCTTCCAAAAAAAAAAAAAGTTGTAGGTATGTCAGTAAAGAAAGCAACATATTATGTAAGAGACCACTTTTCAGACAAAAAACATATTGAAGGCTGCTGGGTTTTGCATGCAAAATTAAGAAGCAAGTGTCCAGAAGGACTGTGGATGGTTCTGCAAGATGCTCAGTAAGACTTACAGCTAATGTCCTTATAAAACTGCAAAAAGTATACCTGAAACTGCAATTTTTTTTTTTAAGCAAAGGATCGTCACACCAGATATTAAGTTTGTTTAGTTTATTACTGTTTATTGCACATTGTGGTATTTTTCTTTTAAGTAGAAAGATTGATTTCATTATTTTTGACTTTATTTTACAGCATTTCTTTGCATGTGCCCAAGACTTTTGCACAGTACTGTATATAATTCTGAACATTACATGTTTCATTACACAGGTGTATATATTGTATGTATAGGTGCATGTATCTCAACAACAAGTAAGAAAATGTATAGAATTTTTAAACTCATGTCAAGATTTAATTCAGACTACGAAACAGGAGCATTTTGACAGCTGATTTGATTACAAACTGATTTGATTACAAACTGAATTAATTAGGTTTATGTCTGTTTCTCTGCAGTCATGGTTCCATAAAAATGACCAGGGGGTCGACAATTTCTTAATCTTGTTACAATGGTGGAAATAGCCAATCAGAATCAAAGTTCTTATTCTTATATAGCCATAGCCAAAGTATTACTGTACATAGTTAAGTGTGTCTAATTCTAGTGTGTCTAGTTGGTATGTAAAAATAAATCGTTACTAAGAGGATCTGTGTTTTTTTCTTAATTTAAAGGGGCCACTGACTATGAAATGTTTGATTTCTGCAGTATAGCTCATACCTATCCAAAAACTTGATCAAAGCATGAGATTCACTGTGTGAGAATACCACACTTAGCTAGTCATTTGGGAAAATATATGTATGGTTTCTTAAAGAAGAGTACATTATAGACAGAAAAACCTTATTTTTTATTTGGTCTTGCCAGAATTCAGACAAAGATACATCCAACAGGTTTTCCCAGACTGCAGTACACATATTTAATCATTATTACTACTATTAAGTGAAAGCAAATGTGACAAAGTGCTTATAGTCTATAGATTATCTACTAAATAACAAAATAAATTGACGGCATCATTGAGAATCACTTGATCGGCTGGCTGTTGTCTATACATGGTTTGTGTATACATGGTTTGTTCATTGTGTATCAAAGTATCTGAAAATACATAAAGAGCCAAATCTGTTGTACTTGGTTTGTTTTAATATAAAGTATGTCATCTCCTCTTTTTCCAGAGTTCCTCATTCAGTACGAAGATGCTCTTCATGACAGTGGCACCTGGCATAACCTGACAGAGGTGCCTGGCACTAAGACCACAGCTCACCTCAAGCTGTCCCCGTATGTGCACTACAGGTTCAGAGTGATGGCTCTCAATGATGTTGGCTATAGCCAGCCAAGCCAGCCTTCACACCTGTACAAAACAAACCCTGCAGGTAACTCATTTATTTCTGATAGTGTGTTCAGTTCAGTCAGCTTCAAAGTCATGTGTTTCAGATATAATTGGCTTTCTCTGTCTATCTCTCTCAGCTCCTGATGAGAATCCCAGTGAAGTCAAAGCCATGGGCGCAGAGCATAATAATTTAGTCATATCATGGAAGGTATCAGTAAAGTACATACATAGCTATAGAAATTATGATGTTTTAAAATATGTTGATCATTGTGAATATGTATGAAATTGAAGCAATTAATGTAGCATATGTAAATTGTCAAAACCTTGAAATTTTGTTATATGCAAACCAATCGATTAATGCTAAACCTTCTTTTAAAGCCATTGATGGGTCTTCAGTCAAATGGTCCTGGTTTGCAGTACATAGTCATGTGGAGACAGAAGGATTTAGACAAAGAGTGGTCCTCTGTCACCGTGGCCAATGTTTCTAAGTTTGTGGTATCTGGGACACCCACCTTCGTGCCATATGAGGTGAAAGTTCAAGCATTAAATGACTATGGCCATGGACCAAAACCAGGAGTCATCACCGGTTACTCAGGAGAGGACTGTTAGTACCTATTTTTTCCTACATGAGATACACATTTGTGTATTACAGATAACTATTATTTGCATGCAATTTAAAGGAAACAGTAACTGTACGTTCACACTAGCGAAGTGACAGGCAACTCTTCGTTTTCAGTGTACTTGTGCAACACGGAGCCAATGACAAAGTGCCATTTAATCTAAGATTTTCCGGATGATTGGCTCAAATGATTCCTTGGACCAATCCTATAGAGCATGTGGTCAGATATTTCTACATTTCACTGCTCACAATTTTAGTTCCTATCTGCAATTAGTTCCCATTTATTGTTTAATGCATAAAAATGTAAGCAAACCATTGTTTCATCTTATATTGCCGTATACAACCTCTCATTAAATGAGTGTAGAGACATTACGAAGTAAAATAAAGCATGAAAGGAAGTAGCAGAGATTGGTGGTGCATCTGGGGAGGGTACATAGATAATACAGTTACCTTGCTTTGCTAATCTATAAAAAAAAAAAAACCTGAAAAAAAGAAAACGTTGGACTGTGCATGCCTATAAACGACAACAGTTGGATGACGAGTGACTTGTTGCTTGCAAGTGTGAACGAAGGGTACAACTATGATAAATCTAAGCTGTCATGATGACATTTTGGTCTTTTTATTATAGAAGCAATATTTATTTTCTTTATCTCACAGTGCCAGTGGCAGCTCCAGAAAATGTGCGTGTTCTGGTGCAGAACAGCACTCTGGCAGAAGTCCACTGGGATCCAGTACCACCAACATTAGTGCGTGGAAGACTGCAAGGCTACAGGGTATGTGTTGCTATTGTTTGATAATGCATTTAGTGATATCTGATATCAAGTAAAGCTATCTATATAGCTATAGATAGATTTCATATTTTTTTCCCTTGTGTTTTAAATATGAATACATTTTTTCTAGAAGGCTCTGTTTATTAATATCTGAAATATTGCTGCTTGGTCAGATCCCAGTGTTTCTTTTATATTCATCTTTCTTACAAAGGCGGCATGAAGACAGCACATCAGCATTCTAGCTTGGAGCCTATGTACTGTACGCACTTCTCCCATTTCATATTCTCTTTGCAATGTGACATAAATAGGATTGCCTCATTATGTGGAATTATTACTGGGAAGCTGTTCCTTTGAGACCGGCTGGTATTCATAACCACATTGTGGTCTAGACTCCACTATGAGCTACACTCTGATGGAACCAGCACTGATAGAGACCCTCATGAACAGATGCTTTCTTACATAGGGATGTTAATTTGTAGGGATTGTTAGTTGCATTAAAACAGTCTGAAAATACTTTATGGGGCACATGTTTATATCACAGTCATCCAAGCCATGATGTTCGGTTTGAGCCGACGTGGTCACAGCTGTGCCGAAAACTATATAACACTGCGCAGATTGTGTAAATCAGTGGTTCACTGTTCACCTCAGGTGTATTATTGGAAAGAAAGAAGCCTGCACAAGCACAATACCCATGTGCACTCTCACCACATGGAGCAGCAAACACTGACCTTCAGCGGAAACAGGAGCCACGGCAAGCTTCCCGCCCTGCAGCCCTACAGCGTCTACACACTCAACATCAAAGTTTTTAATGGGCGGGGAGAGGGGCCTCCCAGTGCCAACCAACAGTTTGAAACTCCTGAGGGAGGTAAGCCTTAAGAACTGATTAAATAGAAACCTTACAAACAAATGAGTGATTAATTATGAGTGATTCAAAAATGAAGTTATCATTATCAAAGCACTTTGCGTTAAATTTGTGTTAAAAGAAGGGGGAATAGACTTCCTGTGTGTTAAACCTAATAAACCATTGTCAATCACATTCTGGACTTTGGTATTATGGTAACACACTTTAGCATGCTTTCACAGTGCTGGCCAGAGCTTGTGCTGAAAAAAAAAATAAATAAAACAACAGTTCACGTGATGTGCACACGGTAACCATAACAGCACAGTCCTCTACCTCATAGCAGCTAACTAATTAGCTAGGCTTGGTATGTAGATTAGTTCTATTATTATCAGTAATAAACAGTAAATATAAAGATTGTTTTATATTTCATGAGCAATGCGGAGGTTGTTTGCCTTCGCTGTAGCTTTGGAGGCAGAAAATCAAGAGAATGTGTGACTTAACTGTATGCAGGCACAGTTAAAGTTGGACGTCACGTCACCTGCGCTTGAATATCCCAAAAATAGACAAGTTGTTATTTTTAGTCATATTTCAATGTTTGAATATTGGCAATGAAACATTTTCGATTCAGACTCCTTATACAGTATTTGTTGACTAACAAGATTAGCACCAGCACTTTGTCCTTCATATTTTCTTGCCTGCTCCTCAATTTGCAGCCTGATTGGTTAAGAGATTTTTTTTAGTATATCAGCAATTTTCTGAAAAGTTGAAGTTTGGAAAAATGGTGTTTTACGAACTAATGAACTGTGTTTAGGACATCTTGCTTTTGAGTGTTGGGTGGATTAAACTGTATGGGCTGAATTACAGTTTAATTTTTGGGAACATATTTATTACCATTTATTTAGATGTATTCTTTGAGCCTGCATGCATTTTCTGTCCCAGTTCCTGGTAGACCAGCATTCCTCAAGGTCGTTAACAGTAATCTAGACTCCCTGACTCTGGAGTGGGGGCCGCCCCATGAGCGAAATGGACGTCTCACAGGATACACCCTTAAATATCAGTCAGGTGAGTGTCCAAGTAATCTATCCCAGGTCTCAGTTCACAATGTCACAGTGGGTCAGGAGAACAGTGCATGTGAGACTTATGTAGATCTTAATATACTGACTTATCAGGAAATGGTTTCAGTTGTAAGACAATATCAATAGTTGTATCAATAGCCATTTCCTTCTACATAATCATTATTTTTTGACTATTGTCTATTGAAATGTCATGTGTATATATATATATATATATATATATATATATATATATATATATATATATATATACATATAATGTATTTGTGTGTCTAACCTAATGTGACTTCACACTCCTTTCCCTTCCCCACCAATCCCATTCCACGTTTCTAGTCAATAACACCAATGAGCTTGGCCAGTTGGAGGAGCTAACTGTGCCGGCCAATGAGACTAGCATCACTCTGCATGACCTCAAGTACAGCACACGCTACAAGTTTTATTTCAGTGCCAAAACGCTCACAGGATCAGGCCCAAGCATTACTGAGGAGTTTGCAACAATAATGGATGCAGGTAAGTTACATCTACTGTTGTATGATATAGGACCTTTTCATTGGTCTGTTGCATAGGATTTGGAAATAAATCCTTTAATTCAGCCATGAATAAGGATTGTATCACGATTTTGCGAATACTTTACAGTTGTCTGTTTTGAACTTGGGCGTTGAATTTGATACTTGAAGGTCTTTAGCATAAACAAGTGTCTTCATTTGCTGCTCAAGTCCTACACCCGTTAAGGTCAAGCTGGCTGTCATTTGTTTAGCTTAATGAGTTTCTGTTTGCTGGCTGAATATATTGTATCAATTTTGCATGTTTAGTCAAAGACAAACAAAACCATGCTTGATTAAGGAATAAAGAAATACCAACGCTGTCTTGATCACCTTGGCTACCCGAATGTTATCCTACCCTCTGTTTCCCCGCACACCAATCCCATTGCAGCCTTTTTTTAAAATAACATTTTGTATATTTTCTCCCACTGTCTGCCCTGGGACTTAAGTCTGACAGCTAGCACATCCCCTCAGTGTGTGAATCAAGTGGGGATTATTAACTGGTTGTGTCCAATCAGCCAACAGAAGCCCTAAATGGATGGTTCACTTGTAAAATTCATGGGGAGGAAGGAACATGGCCATCCTTTCAACCCAGTGAGAGTATGGCTAGCTGTAATCTTGTCTATCCTGGTCACATTTACATTACATTTTTTTTTCACTTGCACAATATTCAGATCTTTGGAAATATGATGGTGGTGATAGTATCATGTGTGTATCTGTGATAAAGTTTTAAAGCTGATACCTGCCATAGTTGTACCTGCTGTTATATACACTGAACTCTTCAGGGAGCTGGTGTTTGTTATTTTCTCTGAGTAGGTGCATGTCCTCATTGTGACACATCTTACTATTTTATATCTTCTGCTTATTTGTGAAACGAACAACTTTATTTCCTTCCAACTTCCTTGCAAATGATCTCCTCTACCTCCTACCCTGCTAAATGCTTAGCCTTGCCAGCTTATTGGGCATGCATGTGGTACCTGACCTTATCTTACCTCTGCTCTGACTGTGAACTGTTTGCTCTATGTCTTTTTCTGTGTGTGTGTCTGTATGTGTGTGTGTGTGTGTCTGTGTGGTGTTTTATACCTTTTCACCTTTCTTCTAGGGATTCCAGCTTCTCCCCAACCAGTCTCCCCAACCTCCCCGTCTCTTCGCCCCCCTCTTCACAAGGGTACATCTGATTTAGAGGCACCTCTAGCTGCTAACATGTCTAACATTAACTTTTGATTATCCAAGCTCAAGCTTGATGCTAACGCCCTGGGGCATCTGACCCTTAACATTACTTTTCTTACTAAATTCTTTTGCAAAACATTTCATTTTGTAAATTTTTGAGGTACATCAATATTGGAAATATCTTCCAGTTTTGTTCATTCACGTAAAACCTCTTTAAAGCGTAAAGCTCCAAGTCAGTGTTTATCACTTTGATTCCAGTGGCTCTGAAATGAGTAACGTATGCAGGCTTTGAATTCTAACAGTAATATAGAGGTTCCTGTTTACAGTCCCTGCAGAGGTACCTCACTCTTTTCTTCTCTTCCTGTGTGCCTAGCTCGTCCTGCGCCTCCAGTGTTTGGGAACGTTAGCTCGTCTGTGGGCGAGGATGGAGCGCTAATCAGTTGGGAGTACTGGGGACCAGAAAAACACGTTTATGTTGAATATATTGTAGTGAACAGTAAGACATGTTTCTGACCTTAATGCTGTAGAATCAGAAAGTAGGTGGGCAGGGACTGCTGGGCAGAATAGTAGAAATTCTATTCTATTCTATTCCACTGTATTGCATTCTGTTTTATTTAGTCCTTTTCAGCTATTTTCTGTCTTTTCTAATCTATTCTTTTCTCTTTTCTTCTGTTCTCTTCTGCTCTATTCTGTTCTTTCCCAATTTGTTCTATTTTATTCAGTTCTCTTCTGCTGTATTCTATTCTATCCCAATTTATTCTATTCTATTCTCACCTATTCTATTCTATTTTCTTCTCTCCTGCTTTATTCTATTCAGTTCTGATTTATTCTGTTCTATTCTCTTTGGCCTTATTCTGTTCTATCCTGATTTATTCTATTCTGCTCTATAATATTCTGTTTTATTTATTCTATTCTATTCTATTCTATTTTCATCTCTTCTGTGCTATTCTATTAATTTCTCTTCTGCTGTATTCTATTCTCTTTTGCTCTGTTCTGTTATATTCTATTCTGTCATATTCTAGTTTGTTATATTCTATTCTATTCTGTTCTGATCTCTTCTATTTTCTTCTATTCTATTCCACTTTATTCTATTCTATTCTGCTCTGCAATATTCTATTCTGTTTTGTTCTACTCTAGTGTAATAAAATAGCTATAAAGAGAGATATAAATCAGAGAAAGATGTAACATTTTACTGTTTTCTTGTAATATTTTCTCAACTGATATAATTGACTTTTATACAGTAGTCAGAATTTTAAATCACTTTCATAATTTATTATGCTATTTAAAAAATCAAAAGTAAAAAAGTACAAATATTTTCATTTACTGAATTCTAGAGCTTAGGCATTGTAACAACCTGACATTATTGTGGTATGCAGAAACAGATTAATCTGACACTCTAAATTCATTTTCATTTTACATTTTATATATATCACAATTACTTAATTTCTTAACTTCCTATAAGACAAATCCACTCCATACTAATATACAACCATTGCCATTGATATTTCATTGAGTTTAATAAAATGTACACATAATATAGATTTACTGTAAGACAGATTTAGAGATTGTAGTAAACTTACCCCCTGCATGATGTATGTAGAATGTAGTTATTTGCAACACCAGAGAGTGTGGGTTTGATCTGTCCCTCTCACTGGAACCCCCTCAGGCGATGAAGACTGGCAAAAAGAGATGGTAAATGGATCGCAGTCCCATGTGCTTAAGGGTTTAAAGGAAGGGCTGGCATACAAAGTGCGTGTGGTGGCTCAAAGCCACACCGACCAAACAGTCCACCGTTCTGAGGAGCTGGTGGTTACGGTACCAGGTGAGGCCCCTGTTTGGCCTTAACCCCATGACTTTATTGAAAATGTAGTTGGTTGGTTGCAGACCTGCATGGGTTTTGCCTCCCATTCATGATTCATGTGGCGTGCCGATAGTTCTATAGCATGGTCCGTTGTTTCCAGGCCATTCAATAGAAATCTTCAAGGCTTGTTCATCTATAATGAGCTGTGTTTTTCCCCTGCATGATTTGCTGTCTACATGATTGTAATGCGATGAACATATTACTGACCTTTGTGTCAGATACAGACACAAACAGACATGTGTTGTTGCTTTTTGTATTCCCATTGAAATTCCTTTGGTGTAAAATGTTCTGTGCAAGTGCAGTGCATGTCATAAAATATGCTTACCATGTTTTCTAATCAGTGAGCATAACAGTAATTATTTTGATTGCAAATGCTTTTGTATGGAATGCAGTCACTCTTCATTTTCCCAATGTTTTGTCTTGTCTTTTCCCCACAACCATTTGATGACATTAGAGGATCAGCAAATTCCATATGCATTATGTGGGCTGCATATCATCTTTTGTGTCTAACTGTCCCTTCCTATGCCCCCATTCCCAGCTATGGCCAGTAGGCAGGTGGACATCGCTACGCAGGGCTGGTTTATTGGCCTCATGTGTGCCATTGCCCTGCTTATTCTGGTTCTCCTTATTGCCTGCTTTATCAGGAGGAACAAAGGGGGCAAATACCCAGGTAAGAGAGAGTCACCAGAAATCACTTTAGATTCTATATTCCTACCTGAGGGAGTGTACTAAAATTGTGCTTGTTCTGCTAGTGAAAGAGAAGGAGGACGCACACACTGACCCCGAGGTCCAGCCAATGAAGGATGATGATATTATTTTTGGAGAGTACAGGTGAGAGAACAATGAGCAGGCCTCTGGGGAGTCTTTTCCTTATTCCTATAATCTTCACAGCCCTCTGGAGAAAGTCTTTTTCCCACAACATGAACTTTTACGCCTGCTTCACCAACGCAGGACACGGGACTACAACTAGCAGAAAAGCTTCATCTGTGGAGTTAAAGCACAGCTGTCGCTCTGTTTTTTTTTCTGCGCAGGTTGGCTATATTATCTCATGCTATATCTGTGGTAACGGTTTTCCACCAACTGTATATGATGGTGTAATACTCACTATTCAGGACATTAGATCAGGTACTCTCATTTGATAGGTTTTTTAACGTTCACTTTATCTATGTAGAAACAGTATATTGTCAAAACGTGTTCCTCTTACTCTCTTGCTGTTTTTTTTTTTTTTTTTAGTTTTAGTCAGAGCTGTATTTGCCTCTTAGGTTTGATTTCATTCAAATCAGTTGGCTGAATAATTATGCAAACACATTCATAATATGAAATATCAATATATTATGATATTTGATGCATTTAGCACAGAGACAATTCTCCTATTAATACTGAAAGCAATTTTCATGTGACGCTAGCTATCGTAATCACGCTCTTTCTGATCTGTAGCTGCTCCTCAAGACACACACGTATAAGCTATAAGATTCAAGCACTTTACTTTATATAGTAACTTTCTTTTGTACTTCATTTTAATTTTTTTTACATGGTCTTGGTTTTATACCTAAAATGTTTAAATATATAAACATATAATCCTTATATTAAATAATTATATATATTTTATTCTCTGCATGGCTGTACATAAAATTGCATTTACAATAGATACATATTTTAATGAAGTGATGTGCCAAATCATCAGTATGTGACCGTATATAGCATGCACAAAATAGAAAGCCATAGATTTTTGCTAATGAGAGGATTTTTTAAATATTTACACTCACATTCATCATGTCAGCCTGTTGAACTTGGAATATTAATAATGTGAGGCATTTCTTAATGAGACTGTGAAGAGTTCTTCCCAGTATTTCTTGTGTTAGGATTCTCATGCTGCTTGTGGTTATGCTGAAGCTTGCTAATTTCCTGCGATCAAGATTACGCTACTATGGCAAAACGATTTAGTGACAGATATACTCGATCATGCCTGAGCCCTCCTCAAGCTCCTGATCTGTCTAACATTACAATGAATTATCAGTGGTATGGAGACATCACAGAATTCCTTTTTTTGGCACTCTTCCTTATTCTCTCTTCGATCTGTGTGTGTCGGTTGGGAAGGTAAGAAAGATAGTTTGACACTTCCATGTGCAGAGCTGATTGAGATTAGAACTGCCACTGGGAGAAAAAAAAACCCTTCTGTGCCATTTTAGGATTACATTTTACTGATGCTCCCTAGCCATGAAGCTAAATGCTATCATACACTACAGTGCCTGTAGCTGAGTTCAGATTAGCTAACAGTAAATAGCACACGTTCATTACTGCCATACCTGCTCAATTGAACGGTGCTATTATTATGATTATTTAATGTTTATGATAGCATTCTTCTGCTTTCTTATGGCAAAGGGTTGAAACGAACTATATGTCTAACACATTACATGAATTATCATCACATGTTTATTTTAAGTCAAATGAATTGATTTGACATTTTTTCCCAATGGTTTTTATTTTAATTTTAATTTTAATTTTTTTTTTTTTGAGGGGACTGTTGGATATTTACCCCCCTGATCACATCATTATTTTATGATGTTTGATTAGTGAATGGTTACAATGGCTGTGGATAGTGTAATGCATTATTTGCTGAGATTAGTATTATTTAATATATCTAAAATTATAACAGACATTAGTGTTATGCGAATACACAGATCTAAGCCATTCTTCCCAGCATGCTCTGTAAATATTACTAAGTGCAAACCGTTAGCTACCATTTCAGTAATAAAGAAAAACGTGTTACTGGTAATGTAGTTTTAAATGATTAATGATGGACTAGTCTGTGGTATCAGGTGTCAGTTTTACTAAATAATTAAGGATGCAAGTAATTTAATTCAGTGACATTGTAGGATGTTACAGTATATTTATATCATGTCCTGGTAATGAGACTTTTTGTTTTTTTGGAATGACATACAGTATTTGTGGCTGTTGTTCTGTAACATTCAGTTTTTTCTTTGAAACAAACACTGTGTGTATTGAAATCTTATGCTTAGCACTTAGGAGTGAAATACATATAAATTTGAATGCATGTACCAGAACGTACAGTCAACAGATGAATATTTGTGTAATGCTAATGGAACTATTCCCCCAGTTTGTCCTACAATGACACTATGTGTGGAATGTCTTGTATTTATTATACCCAGCATGTTGTTTACATCAGTGTTCCATCTTCTGTCATGAAGAGCCAAGCTAATGTCTGTGTGACATCTCTCATTATTCCACCTGTAACACCTGCATGTTATTTTCTCCTAGTGACAATGAGGACCATAAACCGTTAAAAGGGAGCCGCACGCCGTCCAGTGGCACCGTAAAGCGAGACGAAAGTGACGACAGTTTAGTTGACTACGGGGAAGGTGGAGATGTACAGTTCAACGAAGACGGCTCTTTTATTGGCCAGTATAGTGGAAAGACAGAAAGGGACACCGTGCAGGGTCATGAGAGCTCAGAGGCCCCCTCACCTGTAAACGCCATGAACTCTTTTGTTTAAGCACAGGGGAAAGTAGGACTTTTTTGAATGCAGATTTTCAGCATGATTACAGCTCCAGTTAGTTCCCTGTTTACATAAAGTGAAGGAAAAATTAGGGAGTATATTAAGTTTTAAAAGGATTAAATCAAGTTATCTGGAGAGATACATGTCGAGCAGGGTGACTCGCACAGGATCCACTTAACCTGGCATGATGATTGGAATACAGATGTGGCAATGTTACAACTTCATCACTGTTGCATTCATTATTAAGACTGATTTCAGTTACACAATTACTTTTTAGCTAACATTAAGTGACCTTCTGGTTACTTCTAAAACTCAGTATGTCAGTGCTGCATGCATAATATGCTACTATTACTCATAACATATGGTTGCAACTAAAGAGACCTACAGTATATGAAAGAAGTAGCTAATTTATGAGGATTATGTGGTGCTTCTTTGAAATAATGGGTATGCCTTGATTATGTTTTGAGTATTATATGAGAATTGTACAGATAAAATGAACCAGTGGAGACACTGGATTTAAGGCACTGCTATAAGATATTTCATCAAATGTATACTTATAATTCCATGTCTTTGTTTCTCAAGACTGAAAGTGTGTGTAAATAGCTGTAGAAAGAAAAAGGCTTTATCCTGTATAATAGATGGAATGTGTGCAGAAACCTTATCTGAAAGATTCTAGAGTAGACCAGATATTTAAAATAAAACATTCAATTATATTCCACAGGTGCCATTGTCCCAACACTATGCCACCTTTAATTTTTTTTTGTTCTATTTTTATTTTGATTTTGTCACTCCTGAGACATTCATGTTGCATCTCAACCATACGAGATCCCGCTGTCACTGCCTTGACCTGCATGCGAACCCTTGTGGTTCCCATGGCAACTAAAACCATAGCGACTCAAAGCTGCTTTTAATATGTAGTTTCCTCTGTTTGTAAAATTGGAGCAGTTCCATGCATGTGACTTTTCATAACACAAACTGTATATGGATGTAATAATGGGTGCTGGGTGGCCTTTTACAGCATAGTGCCTTTATTCAGAAACGAGCCTCTGGGTCTAATTTACAGGACTAATGCATGTTAATGGGCAAGCATTTGGGGGTAGAGAAGGAGCAAGAAGATGTTTATATGAATTGGAAATGATGTTTGTAAGGTAATAGAACGAGGACATGGTTCTCTCCAGTATAAGCAACACGATGAACACTGTAGGATTTGCTCTTTGCCTCATTCAATTTCATTACACTGGTTTGTTGTGTAGCACTCAGTGTTTGTGCTTGTGTTTTTGTGTGTGTGTGTGTGGGTGGGTGGGTCAGTGGGTGTGTGTGTGCATGTGTGTTTGTATTGTGTGTAAAAACAATGCATTCATATTACTTTGTAAAATTTCACTTGTCCATTGTTCAGCATTAAGACCTTTTCCAGTTGGACGGATTTTCACGAATTTTGGTTTCAGATAACTTGCATCAAGTTTTAGTTCCAAATTTATGTTTGTATGTAGATATATTGTTGAATTTGTATATAATATGACGTTTGGCTTAATGGAAATCAAGTAGAAATCAAGTCAGTAAAGCACTACTGAAATCTGGGGCATGAAGGCTTGTCGATTGTGTTGTGTATTCAGCATTATCTTCCTCTTTTGCTGTGATCACTGTACATTTTAACACAAAGTGGGGTTTGTCTTCTTACTTATTCAGAAGTAAAAGCTTTCAATCCAGCAAACTGAATCGCACTGCACATTCCAAGCACAACTGTAATTTATGCAAGTGGTGATTTATCATATTACTGAAGTGGGTATTTTTCATTATGTAGTAGTCAATATTCATCACGATCATCTGCATCTCTGATTTCTCTGCATACTAGAAGTGTACATTTTTTTTTATTCTAAAAATCACAGATGTGTTAGTTTCAGAACTTTACTAACAATCTGACATTTCTTTTATTTAAGTCTCCCCACTTGAGAGTTCATGAATGAAATTTCAACAACTCTAAATGTAATGAATGAATAAATATTACTATATTACTTTTTTCGTCACTGTGTCTTCATTTTCTTCATTACGGCAAATATGATTTCTGCATGAATGTTGCTGTGCATTTGTATTGTTTTGTCCTTAATTGAAAGAGTTTTATGAATAATATTGCACTGTGTCCAGTGAAATTAGATTATTTACAATAATCGCGACATCTGTGATTATGTAGTGCACCAATGAGACATCGCAATGCTGTGTAGATTTATTTTTCTGTAATAATTGTGTCAGAGGTGAAACTGACCTCTGCAGAAAGGGTCTGTGTGTGTGTGTGTGTGTGTGTGATGTATTTTCCACTTTCCCCTGCTGTTAAAATTTGAGCTATTTTAAGCACTGGGTGATTTTTGGAAGAAACAAAATCCACAACTTCACTGTGGTCACACAAAAACACCCGCATGGCAGGTGTACACATCCATCGCAATAATGAGATTAGATCAACAACAAAGGAGAGGCAAAGGTCATGCATGTGGCTGGTGAACCTTGAAGATATGTTTATTTCTGTTATTGTTACATTTTTGCGGTAATTGAAGCTGAGAGAGCAAGCCTTGGGCCATCTGTCATGTGTTTACAGAGCGACTGTGTCAGGAAGCACAGACGTCTGGTGGGTGGCTCTTGGACTCTCTTTAACTGCTTGGCATGAGTTCTATGCCTTCTGTTCCTAAACATGAATAAATGGATCATGGACTAATATATGGATCTGGAATTTCAACATGCATTTTCATGGAGTCAGACCATAGCCTAGCCTAAGCTTTTAAGCAGAAAGCTATGGAAATAGGAGGGATTAAATTCGCTTGATACAATTTGAGGTTCAATAGCCACAACATGTGGGCAGAGAAAACAGCACAAGGTAAAGCACTCTTTGAATATAGAGCTATTTATTGATTCATTATGTGATTATTTGCAGAGTGAATACATCTCATATCATGGGGGAAAAAAACAAATTGGTTCTATTATATCCGGTGTTTATCACTGTTTAGAGAGGAAATTCCATATCGAACAAACTCAGCTGTCAGTTCTTTAAGTATTCTGTGTGAATTTTATTTTCATATTGCATTTACTCATCTCCAGGTACTAGCTACTTACATTACAATACATACATCTATAAAAAATTGATTTATAGATTGATTGATTATAACTATTGTAGTAATAAACACTAAGGCTTTAGTAATAAATAACTGGATATGATGAAGCATCTGACTAGGACTCTCTGGAGCCATTTCCTCTAATGCCATCTAGTGTAGTGGTGAGAACATAAGCAGTGAGATTTAATGTGTGCATTTGGAGAGGCTTTTATTCTTAACTCATGTTGTTCATATTAATTCCTTTTAGTCTTTTTTTTTTCTCAAAATATTAATTAGGTGGTGTTAAAATATTAGCTAAATAATTAATCCAACTGATTGTCCACCAAAATGTAAAATCTATTGCTCTAAATTCACATTTCCATACTACCTAAAGTGTTAAATATACTAATCCACTATACTCACTATAGTGGTAATTCATATTTGTCAGCATGTGAATGTTACGCTTCACATGTTAAGTATGGAAATTCTCAGAAGGCTGTATTTTTTCCACTTCATTAAAATAATTGTCTCATTGTGTTTAATTAATCTTATAGCAATCCAATTTCCATTCATCAGCATAACCAAATGCACATGCTAATCTTATTTGAAATTGCAACTGCAATAGAACAGCACGGCTCTCTCCACTGTATTTCCACCACAGGGCTTCTGCTCACATCACCGTGTCTTAGCAACATCAAATCAGAGGTCAGCTCTTATGCCAGCCAATCACTCCATATTCTAACTGCAAAGCCTCAGTATGTTCTCTTTTCATGCAGGCAACTTATTTTCCTCAAAAAACAATGAGACAGGATTGTGTTGATTGGTGGTTATTGTTGCCATGCCAACATCACCCCACCCCTCCTCAGACCCAAACCCCAGACACATGCCCAATTACCCATGTCTTCTCTCCCGGGGTTGTATACACTCTGAAAAATGTGTATGCAACATGCACCTATATACAGGTGTTTATTTAATATAAAAGCAGCCAAATTCAAAATCTGATGATGCCATAAATTAAAGCACTCTCTTACATTCATGCATGATGACTCAAATTTACACCTAGTAAATTAATAGGATATTTTGGTCTTTCTTAAAACCAATGTGTCATAGTGATTTTACTCCTATTTTTAGGATATATATTGAAAAGAGTGCTTATGCAGCCTGCTTGTCAGAAGTGGGAATCTTTCCTTTTGTATCCTTATGCAAAGCTGGCCTTTCACTTGGGTGGCTGTGAAAGATGAATCTCATAATTGTTTATGATTCCTCACTGACGTTCCCATATGGAAGACAAATGGCAGTGGCCACATCTGCTGAAATAGCCCACAATTTTGGTCTGTTATAAATCTGTGTCTTCTGATGAATTTGAATTTTGCTACAATAGAGTAGAAGCCGATCTGTCCCACACAATGAGCTGAAATACTAGCTGACCCGCTGTCACTAATCACTGTGGCTGATAGACGGACAGTCTCTATATTTACTGCTATTGTGCTGGAGCTGGGAAACGTGTTTCTGACACATAGACAAGGACAGGAGAGAGCTGATGTATTCATCCTTTCTTCTAATTCCTCAACCCCTCCTCTGAGGGTCTGCACCTGTAGGTGGGTGATCTGCAGCGTGAGCACTTTGTTCTATTGATCTGACGCTAATGTCTGCCATGCTTCTTTGCTCTTTCCCTCTCTCCATCTTTCCATCCCCCACTCCTCCACCACCCCCCCTCAGCCTGCGATGACAGGGATGGGATTACTGCTCCCAAATCATGTTCCCTATGGGATTTGGGGACAAAGAGGTGGAAGAGAAGGAGGTGGTATATGTGTGTATGTAGGGAGGGGTTCTCCCTTGATGGAGATCCCCCTGATATGTGAGGACCAAACTAAGGATCATAGTCTTTATCCTTTTCTATCTCCCTTCCCCCATTTCTAACCTCAAAATAAACCCCTTCTTAATGTAACAAATGAACAAATATTAAATTGTGGTATTTTCTTATTAGTCTAAGTGTTTTAAAATCCCCCGCCAAATGTGAAAGCTTTATCATATAAAAATAAAATGCAATATTAGTGTTCTAGTTGCAGAAATACAGTAATTATTCCTGACTTCTAATATTACCCTGCAGTTTTACACTATAGCTCTTACAAATAAAGGTCACATGGTGACAATGATCATTAATGCATCTTCATCTTCATTCACATTCATCTTTATTCTGGCCAAGGTGGACCTGGAGCCTATCACTGGGCACAAGGCAGGAATACATCCTCGGTGTACTCCATCTAGGGGCTATTTATTGTAGATAATTCACCTACCGGCATGTTTTTTGGAAGGTGGGAAAGGAGGAGGAAACCTACATGGATGCACAGAGAATATGTGAATCTCCACATAGAGGGTAACCCAAGTTCAGGATCTAACCTTTGAAATATGAAGCAGCAAAACTACCCCCTGCACTATCAGGGCACCCTGGGAGTATTCACAATATGCAGTGACATAGAATTCAACACATATCCAAACAGACTAAGTACATTAACAGAGACAGCTTTGGATATTAAAATACAGTCAAAAGCAAATATACAGTAAACCAGTTTGTAGGTTTCGGTTGTAAATCATTAACCAAAGTTTCAGGCCTATTTTCAACCTACTGTATTTTAACCATTTAATAAACCAAGTTGAATACCACTATAGACTGTTGAAGACATACACTATAGGGCCAAAAGTTTGTGGACACCTGACCTTCACACACATATGTACTTTTTGAATATCCCATTCAGGTTTTGGCTCAGCCTCTTAGTTCCACAGAAGGGAACTTATAATGCTACAGCATACAAAGGCACCCTATACAATTGTTTGCTTCCAACTTTGTGGCAAAGGTTTGGGGAAGACCCACATATGGGTGTGATGCTCATGTGTCCACAAACTTTTGGCCATATAGTGTACACTTACACTCAGTGGGCAGTTATTGGGCACAGCTTGTACCCAGCCTTGTATGTACATTCACTGTTCATGTGAGTGTCTATGCTGGAATAAGCGTATCAGACAGAGCAGTTATTAGGCACACCCACACTCCTGGGCAAAAAAATGGCCCAAGCCCAAAATGGCAAATATTAAGCTTTGATCTTAACAACAAATCATTGGTCAGAAAATTAGCAAGAATAAAACAAGTGCACTCCTGAGAGCTCCTGTGCCACCATTTGCTCGTTTACTTTTGCTGCAGTGAACTGTTTGGGGAAAAGCTAGAAACAGGGAAATTCACCTATATAGTCTTTTTGTACTAAAAATCATAAAAAATCCCAAAAATTTCCAAAAATATCTTGTGGGATGTTTTTTTCCTTAAAAGATTAGTCATTATTTGGTTATCTGCCACACCTGATGCAGTCCCTCAAGGGCCATAAGGCTTAAACCTTTAAAGAAATCAAAGGGAAAAGCTATCTCATACTAACTTCCTTTATCTATTTGTTTAATTCTTGCTAATTTCCTGACCAATGATTTGTTGTTAAGACCATTAAAAGTGTAATATTTTGGGCTTGGCCCTTTTTTTTGCCCAGGAGTGTACACTCTCAGTGAAAAAGCACTAAATTGTAGCTGTCCTTGTCACTGAGTGGTACTATCAAGAGTACATTTCTTGTACCTTCAGTGTATATCGTTTAGATGGTAATATGAAAGTAAAGTGCTTTTAATTAGCTTTTAGAATACTACCTTAAATGTACACTATATGCACCTAATATAGCACCTAATAATGTACCTAAAGGTACAAAAGATTCATCTTGATGGTACCACTCCAGTGACAAGGAAGCACATAGGGTTTAGTAACCTTTTTCTGAGAGTGTACCTTTTTTGGTATTAAGTCAGCTAGAGTTAGAGATTATAGCTAATTTTTCCATGCAGAATTTGTTTATTTGTTAATCATCCCCTAGCTTTTAGTCTGTTGTCAGTTTTACTGCTGGCTGGGTATTTTTTGGTTGGTTGGTTGGATTTCTCAGCTCAGCAGTGACACTGAGGTGTGCAAACCCACAGCACCTGATTCACTTGTTTTGGTCCAAAAATCAAATAATGTGTTCAGTGGTGGTGCTGTGGTGGTCCTATCCCACTGAAGGAAATGAAAAATCAGACTTTGCTGAATCAACCAACAGAGCCGAGATGTCTAGATAATCTGATTTACATGGTCGTGGCTCATGCTTTTATATAATTCTAAAAACAACGATCTCATTAGATGGAGTTTCCCATGAGATATGACAGAGCAAGCCTGGACTGAAGAAGATAGAGTTTATGAATGAGAACTGTGTGCTTACTGTTTTCCCAAGAGCACGGCCCACCTGCAAGGTCACAGCAGTTTGTTTTAGATTTCCTGACTCACATACCGAAGTATTCTTGTAAAATCATATGCATAAAGTCTCTCTTCATGAGTATGATGTACTAAATGTGCTACATCTCTTATCATTTCTAAGTATTTTAACTCTTTATTAGACTTGATGGATTATATGATAATCATACTTAAATCATACTTTGATTAAGAAAATTCTTCTATACAACAGACAGGTCAGAGTCAGTAAGTGTACCCACAGCATGGCCTGTAGAGTAGATTTGCCTGATAAAATGGAAACTGTGTATATATATGGAGTAAGGAGCTTTTGTGCATGAAATATGGAGTTCTTTTTCAACGCATGAATGCTTTCAGCAGCATGCTCGTGCACAGCACAGCAACTTCTTGAAAGAACACGAAGATGTCGCGCGCTTGATGCATGCGCGAGGTTCAGTCCAAAATAACAGACGCTTGGTGTTAATGATGTAGCAGCTGACTGAGCCGCCCCATTCCAGCTGCTCTCAGTGGACCGAGCCGGAAGCTTTAGCGCCCCCTAAAGGCTCTGTCATGCAGTCTCCTCCAATCAGAGCGCGCCTGAGACACACGCGCGCTGCGTGATGGGCCGTGCGTGAGCGCGCGCGCGCGTCCGTTCGGCGCTGCGGAGCTGCGCGGCTTCAGGTGCGGCTCGTGAAGGTTACGCGGACGCGCTGCTGTCGGCTCTCGCAGGTAAGGATGCTCTGCTCTGTGCTGTTTCATGCCACGACGCGGACACGGAGAATACTGTGCGCGCTCCACAGAGGCGCTATGCTCTGTGTGTGTGTGTGTGTGTGTGTGTGTGTGTGTGAGCGGGAATGTAGCCGGTCATGTACCGCAATGCAGACCAAGTACAGGCTGTTTTCATCTATTGCTTGTGTAGGCTATGTCAGAGGTCATTCATGTTTCTGGAGGCACTTCATGCTTCACGCTTGTGGGTGTGTGAGCCGTTAGAACAGGTTATAACGCAGATATGTAGGCTGCATGTCGGCATCTCTGTGAACGCGCTCGTGTGCTGATGTGAGCAACCTCATGTGCAGGCTGTTTGCTTTTTAAACACACTTACTTCTGCACCTGTGCAGGCATGCAATTAAACATGATGGACCACTGACCATGTAGCCTGATGATTTTGTTTATTTCTAAATGAAGCAACACAAATTGTTTCCTTTATAAGTAATAATAATAATAATAATAATAATAATAAAGGATAATATCCTGATTTGAGTACTGTAAAAAAAAAAAAAAAAAAGCATTCCATATATAAACTAAAATCACAAGGCTGAATACCTATGCTTTTTAAGATGGTCTGCTTGTCACCTTTGCTGACATGCCATATCCTAAAGGAGGAGTCTCAGTCCAGGTCCGTATGTACACATACCCACACAGCTCTGTTCATGGACATGACACGTCACACACAGACGTCACTGCACAGCAGACGTCCTACATGCAGTATGACATGTAAGCAAAGGTTCTATCACAAAAACAATAACAGCACACGAGGCTCTGGTTTTCTTCGGGCATGCTCGGGGTGCTCTTGAGTAAACTACTAAATTCATTCAGTGGTGTTTGGAGGCTATATCCCTCCTAATTACTACGTTAAACCTGTGGCTTCATAGACATTACATCAGCTTGCCTTGTTGGAGAGGGAAAAACATCGTCATCATCATCATCATCATCATCATCATCATCATCAGTGGGATCCAAGATTTATTTTGTAGTGAAATTCTGTATTGACTTTTTGAGCTTAAACTTCCTTCATTTACACGCTGGTTTATTTTCACTTTAATAGACCTGCCATCTGACTACCTGCTGATAGTAGCACCAGTGGAAATTCATCTATACCTAAAGAGACAGATGCAGCAGCGCTTTAGTCTTTTAGTCTGTCTGGCTCTCTCACCTTCTCATCTGTACACTTGACCTCAAAAACAAAGGGTTCCAAAGGTTCAGCTTTCATGCTAATACTGCTGTCAACACCATCACTCGACATCTCGTAAATCACTATAGTCGAGCCAAGTCTCTGCCATGATTCAGCGTAACTTGCATTCTGGAACTTTGAGTCCAACATTTGCCGTCTCCACTACATTTACATTGGATTTCTTATTCATTTTATGATATTGATTTTTGCTGGAAAATGTTGATTGAGCTCTTGTCCTTTTGTGGCTGACTGACCGTTATCACTGTTATATGTTTGAGATTGAATTTTTTCTCCTGTTAAACCGCATTACCAATGTCCCCTATGAGGTCAGCACGGCACACAAGCACTAACTCACAGGAGTAATTAAAATACAGAAGAAAGAGAAGAAATTACCACCAGAATCACTAAGCATAGCACACATATTTTAATATAAACATATTTAATATGTTCCAGGATGGACTTTTCCTTTAAATAATGCTGTAATTGATTGCGGATTTGCTCAAGAATTCTCATAGCTGCTCCTCATTTATAATACAGTCGGGCTGCAGTAAAGGCTTGGCAAAGCATCTCAAGGGGAAACTTTTGTGATTAGGTGATGTCTATGGGTTCCAGATTTCAGGCAGTCTTTGACTGCAAAGAATTTGCATCCAAGTATTAAAAATAATCCTTATATTAATAATTATCTTAGTTTGTCTAGTTACTTTTGAGCCTGGGAAAATGGAGGGACTATGTAAAAAAATAGCTGTAATTCCTTAAAGGTTAATGCAATTGTTTTTGTTAAACCTCCTTGAATTAAAGCTTAAAGTCTACACTTCAATCACATCTTGATTGTTTCATTTCAAATCCGTTGTGGTGGAGTACAGAGGCAAAATGACGAACATTGTGTCATTGTCCAAATAATTATAGATCTGACTATACGTTGTGCTTCATACTGTGTGTATCAAGGTAATGGAAATATTGTTTACCATCATCACAGACTGCTAGCATGACATTAAATGAGAAAGTGAATCTAATGAGTGTTAGACTGCAGTCCATTGAAGCATGCGTCTACATTATATTATGTTGCTCGGTTCCCTTTGGAGTTCCCTGTCCTTTTCTGTGCAGGATTTACAGCTTACTTGTTGTATGTATATACATCATGCTGTCTAATGGCAATGAAGTTTGCACTATGATAAAATAGATAAAATAGCAGTCTGTGTTCATTAATCAATCAGCAACCATACTGTAAGAGCATGTCTAGAAAATAGTGTAAAATACTAGATTACTGAAACAGCAGAGCTCAATAGTGTGGACACTGGAAAAGTTATCAGTCAGCCTACACTGTACATTTTGTCTATGTCTAAAACTACAGTGTCAAATAAAATATCAAAACACTCCACCGCTACTGGTAGCCTTTGTCCTCTTGAGATAGCTTAGCGCTTTTGTAGGCGGCCAAGTTGCATCATGAGCCATGCCCTGAGCCTTGTCCAAAGTCATGGAGAAGAGGAGAAAGCACTGCTTATGACTCTTGCTGGGAAGTGGTTCATGCAATTTTACGCCTTTTATTATGAAATGGAGAACATGTACTATTTATACTGTGCCATTTTGTAGTATAAATAATGTGAATAGTGTATTCACACTGAAAATTCCAAGAAGAAGAAGAAGAAGTACACTTCAAGTACCCAGATGATGCACTTATTCAACCGAAAAAACTAAGTGTTGGAATGTTGGACACTTCATGCACTCAACGGTCGGAGCTTTGCTTACGTAGCGGAAGAGGGGAGGGGCTACCAGGCGCTGACGCTGGCTAAGATTTGCTCAGAATCAAAAAAGGTCATGTTGGGCATAAAAGGTAACACTGACATAAACAGTAAAATGAAGAAATTCATTTTCGTTGAGTCTGGGTATTCTGCTAAAGCTAGTGGCGTTACATTACGTGTGTTTGACGTCATTTGCCATCGACTGCTAAATGGCTTATACTTCCAGTTAGTAGAAAACCATTAGTGTTCCATTTTAGATGATACTACCCTTCTAAAATTCATACATTAGACGGTAGAGTATTTAATGCATAGTGTAAGTGCATAGTGCGTAGTACGCCGTTTGGGACACAACTAAAGCCTTTTTTTCCCCTTGTAAATATGACCCTCATGCCATTAGCATTTCCACCTGTGCATTTACTCTGTTGTTAAACCTAGATATCACACTGTGTAGCTGAATTGTCACATCATTTGCAACCTGTTGTGCTTCTGTAATAAGTAAATGTAACCAGGAGCGAGTCCCTGCTCACTGCTGTCATCCATAATCTAATGGTCACCATGATCCTTTTGTTCTAAAGGTCAGTACTCTACCACTTTAACCGTGAAGATCATTTCATTTTGTACCACCAGCTGCATCTTTTTGTTTTCTTGCTGAGTAAACCATGTCACTATTGCCATTTCATATTAAACGATCAGTCTAGTGATGATGCCAGTCATCACAGGCTTGAAATTTCCAACAAGAAACTTCAATAGCATAGTCAAGTTTAAGATCAGTATATGACAGGTATGTGAGTATATTATCAATCATATTTATCATAGGACACGTTCTATTATGTTTATTACCCCAGCAGGCAGAATATTATATTATTACTGCTACATGAATGTAGTGCTAGTGTTTTCAGTACAATCTCAAAACCACTGCCGGGTTCTCGTCATGTCACAGAAAATTGAATTACATCTGACTTATCAGAAAAAAGATGTGGAGCTGCTAATGGTCCGAGCTGCAATATAGAACTTATTTCTGGTCCATTAGCATTCTCAGTGGTTTTCCAGATCCCTAGTGCTGCAGTGTAGCTCTGCTTCGAGTAGTGCCCTACTTATGCGTGACTTTGACCATCAACGGACCATGTTGTTGTTGTTGTTGTTCTTTCGTCTGCTCCTGTTAGGGGTCGCCACATTTGATTTCACACAGGTTTTATGCTGGATGCCCTTCCTGACACAGCCTTCCCATTTTATCCGGGCTTGGGAAATCGAACCAGGGATCCTATCAATGGACCATATTCCGGTTTTTTTATGTATTCCATTTTATTGCTTTGCCTGAAACTGTGAATTGGGTGAAGTGATTATGGCATTGTTTTACTGATTGGAAGGTTGTGAGTTGAGATGCCAGCATTGTCAAGCTGCCATGCTTGGGACACTTAACCCTCAACTGCTCAGGTGTGTCCTGTTTCAATTGTTAGTCATTTTGGATAAAAGCATCAGCCAAATGAATAAAATGCGAAATGTACTTTTATGATTGCTATTGGATTGGATTTGACTTATTTTTCCATCCAATCCACTGACGTCTGGTGCATGCTTATTTTCTGCCATCACCGTTTATACGGCTGATAGCCATGCTAATTTAAGCCACAAGCTGCAAACATGATTATGAGTACTAACGCACCGCATGCGTAGACACAGGACGCCAATTCATTTTAATAGCAAGTGGTAAATTCATTGTGTCATTTTTCAGGTTTTCAGGGTCAGCTATCAGAACCTGGAGATTTCTGAGATTGCATTGCTACTGCAGCCTCTCACTAAGTGCTCATTTATCTGTCTGCTGGACAATGACAGCTCGAGTGGCTGCTGTTCCTTGTAAACACCCAAACACCAAATGTGTGAACCTGGTGTCTTGATGGCCTCCATTGATTAGTCAGATTCAGTATCTGTGATCAATACTCTAATGAAATGGTTCTGCAAGAAATGCTTACGCTTTCATTGACATTTATGTTTACTTTTAAGCTAGGGTAAGAGGGGGTAAGAGGGGATTTGTGACATGTAGCCTGAACTGAAGTGCTTATGAGAAATTGTATAGGATTGTAAATGAGCATTCTGGATATCTTTTATGCTTTATCCATATAGGGGTTTAATACGGTCGCCATACGCTATGCCCACACTGTCATGCCTTTCAGTCTGATTCTGCTCCGTCCCTCTGAGTGCCTGAGACTAATGTTATAAAGCCACACCGCTGTGTCTTTTCTCTTCTCTCCTCCCAACCCTGAGCACAATGCAGCTGTCTCTTTTACTGTGACCATGTCATGTTCCAGTTCAAAACACTTCACCTGACTCAGAAGGAAAGAAGACAAAAGCTTCTTTTCTTTCCTTTTTTTAAAGGCCTGACTTAGTTTGCTCTTTTTTAACCCGTATATTCTCTATCCCTCTCCTTTTCTCTCTCAGGAATATGTCACTCATCAAGCTCTCTAGGTTATAATTTAACACCATTTGTATCTTCCTGCTGAGGAGGAAAGCTTCACGGATGCTTAACTCATAAATATCTCATTTAGAGCATCTGCTGAAATGCTCATATGCCTTTTAGAAGAAACAGAAAACCTAGTCTTATTCAAAATGAAGGATTTGCAATGCGTAATTGTAATGAATAAGATCAAGACTGCGAAGACATAATTATACTAGTAAGAGTTTTTAAATGTCAAATATATTCATGCTGCAGCATCTGGACACTGTGTAGGTGATTGTTATCCATGTGATGTTCCTCTTTGATAAAAACACTGGTCCTCTTTAGACACAAGGGTCAGCCTTTGTGGTTCACTGGGCACGGCAACAATCAGATTACTGTACTCCTGTTAAGGATAACGTGCTTAAGAATAGGACTCTGAGCTAATTCCTTTACTGAAATAAACTTTACTTATGCCTTATATTAGGTTTGCCTTTACACTTCAGCCCTTAAGACTAATACGAAGTGACTGTTCAGGTGTTCAGCCTATATTTGGACTGTGGTCATGATTCCTGAGAAAGTGCTCTTTTGCGGCCACCTGACAGAGTAATCTGAGCTTTGTTATTGAAGATGCTGAAAAGCTCATCCTTGCTGCTGGAAGTGATTTTAGTATTTTTAGCTTAAATGATCCAGGGGAAGTCTTAAGGGAAATAGGGGACTGATTTAGAAGTCATTACAAAAGATTTTCCCTCAACAGAGCTAATTTCAGTCAGAAGATCTTTCACTTTTAGTGTCATCAGGTTTGTTATTGGGTGACTACAATTAGACTATTAATGCATATTAGTGATCACCGGAGCAGGGATGCATTCAGGTCCTCCTTTCTCTTTACACATAAACAGCTTTCTTTAAATAATAAAGCTAATCCTCTTCTCTCGGGTCTCTGAACAGAATTTTGGCCAAATAGACCATTTATAATGCAATGCGGGGGTAGCCAAATGATAAGTTCATTATATAGCCCAGATATTGGAAGCTCGAGTGCGCTGCCCATTCCTGTGTTTTAGTTGCCCGGAGACCTAATTGACTAGGCTAAAAAGTGGTAGCTAATGAAATGTAATAATATATGGGGAGCTAGTTAGCAAGCTAAGTGCATCATTAGAGACTAAAAGAAACAAATGAGTTTAGGATTATTATCATCATCATCTTCCAGCAAGGTTTTAATGTAGCATATCATGTTTGTGCCCTTAAAAAAAGCCTGTAGGTCTTTAGTCTCTTTATTTTCTCTCAGCGTTTAAATGCAAAGTGTCCCTGTGTAGTTATATGACGGCTTTGTGTCAAATTTTGTCAGCGTTTCCACAAACCTGCATGCTCCTGATTCAGAAAAGATCATCTGTAGTCATTGTGCATGCTAATTAATCTCTCAACCAGATCATCTCTCCTGATGTGTGTAGTGCAGCAGGTCGTGGGATGTGGAACAAGTAGAGCGCACTATAATTACAGCATTGAGGTGCGTCACACCACTGTCAATCTCATTAAGGTTAAACAAAACTGCACTGATTTATTTATTTATTTATTTTTTCTAAATCTCAAATACGAGCATTTTTTTCTGGTTGGTGAACCTATGTGTCACTTGGGCAACTATGAACAGTAATAATTTTAAAAAAGCCTGGACATGAACTATACAAATCCCGGGAGCCTGGCCTACTGATGTGTCTGCTGCTGCATTGATAGGGATTCATATACATATATTACAATGAATTTCACATTAACATACCTATCCATGTATATAAATACAGCAAGTGCTTTCTTACTGTCTAACCATTTTCACTGTTTGTTAAGCATTTGGACACATGCAATTTAAGCCAATATAGGTACCACTGATATTCAGAGATAACTTGAAAATTCCTCCTGCTTTTTCTTTAAGCAACAATTGGCCAAACATTAATTTATTTTAATTTGTTTTATTTATTTTACTATTTATTGTACCAAAATGGCAGCCTCTGTCTCTGCAGTTTATAAAGCCATTAGTGACATATACACAATGCTGCTTAATATATTATGTTTCCATGATACACACTAATAAACTATGTCATAATAATTATATTGGACATGGATTAAGTGAGTTTGATGTTAGCCCTGGTTGAGTTAATTTTTCCTGACTTTAACCTCTTTTTAGAGTAATAACGTAATAATTATAATAATACGGGTAAAAACCAAAAGATTTTCCAACTCTAGAAAGAAACCCTAGGCATCATACTTCTCTTAGAAAGACCTCATTATATATTTAGGGCATGCTGCTCTCCACTTACTGGCCTTGCATGGCTAAAACTGTGGATCAATAGTTTTCTCCGACCAGTGGCTCCAGCGCTGAATGGAAGTACATTTAAGCCTAGAAATCCCATTACTGGTGAAAGAGGGAGGAACGTAGCGCTAGCACAACACTCAGGGATCCATCCCATCCGCATAATCTCAGCCTTATTCAATTCATCCTCATTTTCTGGTGTTGTTTTCACAATTGGTGCGTGTAAAAATTCCCTCAGAGCCTTAAATATCCACGGCTGTGCTGTAAGTGGGTAATTTCTGCTCTGCATTTTCTCAGGCGCTGTGTTATTTGATTTTCAATGGGAATGTTCCTCTTCCCCTGACAGGAAAGCTTCATCACTCTTCCTCGCCTGAGTCGGACTACTGTTTATTCATGTCATTTGTAATAACGGTCTGGACGCCTGAGTCCTGACTTCTATTGTAATGTAATGTATGTAATTTTTTGGAGTTGCTGCAGCACCTGGAAACTTAGTCTGATGGTTTTATTAATGATGCATGACATTACTAGAAACAAACACAGGTTTTCAGGTCAACAGTGACGTGATTGTGTGCTGAGGTTTAGCTTTTACAGTTAGAAAGCGTCTTTGGATGTAAATGGACAAAGTGACCCATACGCAGAAGTGGACAGATTATGCATTCATTATCGAGCCCACTGGGCAAGTAAAAGTTTCAGTGAGCTGCCCAGTCACATGTTTTGGATATCTGGAACATAAGTACATTAATTCAGACCAAAGGAAATGAATAAGTATACGATTATTATCCTCTTCGAACAAAGTTTTTCATATGTTTGTGCCTGAGATACAAAATCAGGAAATCACTGGCCCGTGTTTTGCATATAAGATGTGATATTCTGTCCTCGCACTGCACCTAAAATAGATTATTCAGGTCTGGCTAGCATCATCATTTTCTGTTTATATGCTTAACTACGATGTTGTAAGTAGAAGAGTCACAAGCTTTGTGCCAAACTTTATTTTGCTCGGTTTCTGAAGTATTTTCACATACCTGCGTGCTCCTCATTCTGGAATAAAAAAATAAAATCATCTGTCATCTGTGCACTCTAATTAATCTGCCTAGTAAAAATCGCTGTACTGTCAGATTGCAACTTGGCCGGTGTGTTGTGCAGCAGGTGGTAGGATAGGAAGTGCATGCTATAGTTAAACATCAAGGACTGTGAAATACATTAAGTTTAATCATACATACCAAATGAAAACTTTTGTTTTGCAAAGTCAGTAAAGTGTTTCTTTTTTCTGGTTGTTGAACCTACTTGTCCACAGGGCAAATATGAATAAAAAAACAAAATGTGCCTGTTCTGCATGCCCGAGCTACTGATTTGTCCACAAATGTGTTTGCGCATGTGTGTGTTTGTGTGTGTTTGTGGAGTTTCAGTTTGGTCCTCAGCTGCCTGTTTCTGTGTTCTTGGCTGCAGTCCTGACAGAATTTGCCTTTGAGCGCTGTATTGATGTGGGAACATTAGCATTCGTGGTGAGCATGCACAAGAAACAGGTCGCTTTGCTGTTCCACGGCATGCCGCTCCACACTTTCTCTGCACACTGCTGAATACTGAATCAGGGAGGATAAAGGATGCTAAGAAACCTCTCTCTCTCTCTCACACACACATACACACACATTCAATTAACTGATTTAGCTCATTCATCAGGTCATAAAACAAGTTCTGTGGTGTTGAACCTATAGCACAAGTTAGACAAAACAGATGTAACAGTATATTTGTTGACCACGGCAGTATAGCATTTCTAGTTCTATAGGCTGTGTTGTATTTGATCTGGTGCCTCTTGCTCATTTGCTGAGTTTGATGAAGGTAATCAGCTGAAAGAGCTTCATGTTCTTGGAAATGCTTTTTCAATTTTGCTCATTCATTGCGGCTTCATTCATCATGCTAATTTGTTCAGCTATGGTAAATGTGCAAAGGAGGATTTTTAAAATCATATCATACAAAAGCACTGCATTGATCTGGTTTTACAGAATTTAACAAAAATAGTTCCTGGAGCAGGGAATCTTTCTGAAAGCCGCCCTATATTTCTTAAAAAAGGATAGTACTCTGGGGGCTAAAATGATAATGGTGGCTATTTGAAAAGAATAGAGAATCACATTTCAATTTATTGTTGCCTATTAGATGCGTCTAGGGCAGAATGTGACTGAGACGTCTGTGTTAAGTAACGCCTGTTGAAACTATGGATGCATAACTGTGATACTGTAGCATGTCCTCACTTGGTGCATCCAGTCCTGATTTTACCATATGCTGGAGCAAAACTGTGACTTCATTAATGTTAACTGGTGAACTGTGATATATGATGCACTTGAACAGAATTATTACATTTTGGCTGCCTATTAGTCAAACAAACAATTGTGATAACTTAATTGTCTTTTCTGTTTATTTTCTGAATTCTTATAATACAAGCATAATTGTGTAACAATGTGTAATTATAAAAAATGTATTTGAATAAAGTACTATTGCAAAAACAGGCAGTATCTAAATTACATGACATGAAAAAAAGATTACAGCTCCTGTGTAAACACCTTTACTTGAGAATAATAAGTAAATTATGATGCTACAGCGATTTGATTTTATTGATGAGGTAACACATTCAGAATGAGCCTTGTGTTTGTTGACTATATATGTCTAATATGAAAATTAGTGACTTTTGAATCTAAAAGTTAATGACAGTCACCTCAAATAATCCTGATCAGATCCAATAATTGCAGTTATTTATGTAATAATGTGACAGGTCTACACTGCAAAAAAATGATATCAAGTGCAGATATCATGAATATGAGCAAATGCATCTAATATTGCTTATTATGAGATTATTGTAAGTTAAATATAAGATTATTCAGCCTGTTTATTTGACATTTTCACTCATTTAAGTAAATGTTGCTTATTCTTTTGACAGATAAATTTGCTTCTTTGTAGAAATAAATGATTAAAATTATAAAAATGATCTTAGATCAAATATAACATTACTATTTCAAGCTTAATATTAGTAAATAGGTTTGGGGGGGGGGGGGGGGGGGTATTGTTTGGTTAAGCCAAAAATTTGGGTGTATACTTTCGGTCATTGTCGTGCTAAAAGGGGAAATTCCTTTTCATCTTCAGCTTACTAGCAGACCCCTGAAGGTTTTACATTAAAATCGACTGGTATTTGTAGCTATCTATGATTCCCTTCACCTTGATAAAAGCCCCAGTTCTGGCTGAACAAAAGCAACCCATGAGGGTGATGCTGCCATCACCATGCTTCACCATGGGTATGGTGTTCTTTTGGTGATGTGCTTTATTTAATTTTTTTTTTTGCACCAAACATACCTTTTGGAAATATGGAATTATTATACCTTTTAGAATTGGTCTCTTCAGACCATAACACATTTTGCCACATAGTTTGGAGTGATTTAGTTGAGCTTGGATGTTTTAGATGTTGTTAGAAAGGGTTTCCGTCTAGCCACCCTATCCCATAGCACAGACATGTGAAGAATGAGAGATTGTTGTCACATGCAGAGAGTAATCAGTACTTGTCGGATATTCCTGCAGTGCCTTTAATGTTGCTGTTGGTCTCTTGGCAGCCTCCCTGTTAAGTTTTTGTCTTGTTCTTTTGTAAATTTGGAGGGACGTCCTGTTCTTGGTGATGTCACTGTGGTGCTCCATTTTCTCCACTTGTTGATGATGGTCTTCACTGTGTTCCATAGTATATCTAATGTTTTGGAATTTTTTTCGGCAATGAGACCCTGTACAGGCTTTGTTAGCTCTTTGAGGTCCATGGCTTCAGCAGCCAGATGAAACCAAGAAGATATGAAGAAAATCCTACAGAAACAGCTGGTCTTTATTTGGGGTTAATCAGAATAATTTCATTGATGACAACTGTATGATAATTACTTTTGAAAATGAGATTGATTGGTTCATTCTGAACACAGCCACATCCCCAAGGGTGTGCACACTTACGCAACCAGGTTATTGTAACTTTATTTTTCCTATTTTCCCTAAAATGTTCTGATTGTTTTTCACTTAATTTTTATATGATGTAATTTCACATTGAGGGCGGAAAAAGTTCTGACATGATTTAGCTTGTTTCATTTTTTTTTTACATCACAAAAACCTGCCATTTTAAGTCCACTGTATTTAGTTTATGGAAATCTTATAATATGAAATACTCAATAAACCTGACCATATTCAAGATATTTTCCCTTGCTAATATGGCATTTTTGCAGTCTGTTTAGCACCAAATGTAAAAAACAAACGCATACAGATAAATAAGCTGTTTTTAGAAGACCTGGCAGTATTACGACATCAGTACCCAGAAACCAACTGTACCAAAATCCTGCACTTCCGAGCAGTTCATCCATAATGGATTGGCTACTGATTGTTGCATTGGAGAAGGCCAGAGAATGGAACTGTTTCCTGCTTACAGTAGGAGGAGACTAGGAGAAGAGGAAAATTTCACATGCTAGAATATTTATGTAGGGTCTGTAATGGCTGTATAAGTGGAAGAGGCCAGTGGGTGTGAGGCAGACAGCAAGCACACGAAGCCTTATCTCTCACACACAGCTTCAAGAGAGCGCAGGAGGGATCATGCTGTGAGAGTGCATGGTACACTACACCGTGACTGAAATGTTATATTTAAAAGCATCCCACACAATTGGACAGAGAGAGCTGGTTATGCTGAAATGAATCTGGAATTAAACAACTTTAGACAGGTGTTTGATTTTTTTTTTTTTGGGAAAAACCCATGCAAAGAAAATTATTCCCTTTGTACGATCCGTTTTTGCCTTATGAGGAGAAAGACTAGGGTTATCAAAGCCTAGGCTATTAAAGAGAAGGAGAGAGATGATGTCCCTTTTAAGATGCTTAAGGAAGACAGTCAATTTGTGCATGGTAGGAGTGTTTCAGACTGTTGGTCTCCTTCCTCTGCCTTTTTTGGAAAGTCAATACTAATCAATAGTGTTGTATAACATAAACATAGATGCAGCACTGTTGAATTCTCAAATCTGATCGGTCAGAAGGTGTTGGTTAATTTTCTATAACACCACTTACTGTATGTCTCTGACAGTAGTTCAGCTGCACAGGTTTAAATTAATGAACTCATTTTATTCAGTTAGCATTTCTATAGTAACAACTTATAAAGAGACTTGTATGGCGGGCGCTCCACATAAACAGATCTAAAAACGTGCGGTGATGTTTTCTGTCAGGAGACGTTTATTTAGCACTTATGGAAGGAGTCTCCAGTGTCAGCACTTTGTAACAGTCAGAGGTAAAGCTGTAACTTTACGTTTTCCTTCAAAGGCAAGTCTTCAGGGCAGAAGGGTTTCTCAATAACATGACAAGCTGCATTTTTTTCCTCATTCACTCATTCAAGAGTGAGAAAAATTGAAAAGCTTGTGTGGACACGGCTGTTTATGGTCATAACAGGAACTAATTTGTTTTGTGGATATATCACATTAATTGTTAAATGTAACTATAAATGGATAAAAAGAGTGACATATTTTATTACTAAATTAACAGTTTTAATCATTGGCAAGCTGCTGTGGACTTCAGGACGTGCTGTTATAGGAAAATAATCAACTTCAGGATGAGGCAAATGGGACCTACTATATTGTTTAGTCAATATAGTTCAAGAAGTTGCTGATGAAAATTAGTTGAAGTATATATTCAAATTGGTTTGAATATTGGTTTATTCAAGAGACCTGGCTGAACTTAACTGAAGATATATTACATTTTTGATACCATCTTTTTTGGCACAGACTGTGCAGCCTATGCTAAATCACTTTTAGTTTTATTGTAATTAAAACCCAGTGTAGCATGAAGCCTTTTACCTATGCTACATTGAGTGGGTTGTTGAGTGGGTTTATTTTCCACTGAATATAGACGAGGCCTCCTCCTTCTCCTCCTTCTCCTCCTCCTCCTCCTCCTCCTCCTCACCTTCTTTATGGTGATTTACACGGTACATTACAGCTTTTAAGCCTGTGTTTTTATATCCAAAGTTGCACAAGATGCTCAGTCATACTCATAATTATGCCCGCCAGGTCTGTGAATATGGGTGCGTTGTTGAGACGCAGGAGATGCTACTGTTATGGCAGAGTGTTTTATAGCAAGAATTAATGTGGGGATTTTAAAAGGAAGTAGCAGATCAATACAGCATCCAGAGTTTCGTTATTATCAGCACTTTCACAAGGGCTCATCAAACATCATCTGTTGACGTAGATAATGATTTTAATGCACTGAGTATAAAACAATATCTCCACTGGTTTGGAAAACAGAACATTTATCAGATAATAGAACCACAGATAGTACAAAGCCTGTATTTTATTGGACCATTTCTGCTTAGCTAAATACAAAACAGACTTTGATTTGGCTTAAGATGTTTTTAATTCTCTTAATTTTGATATCTTACTGTCACAATGATAAAGCATGTTGGTATGCTTATGGAGATATACCAGCTTATGGAGCTTATCCAGTTTACAAAAGACTTTCAATCAAATGTCAAGAAACGTTTTGTTCAGAAGTTCGCAGTGCCCGCTGAACTCTTCAACTTACATAGAAACCTTCCCTGAACATTGAAACAGCCCACAGAAATGTATTTTTTCTAGATTTTTTGTTTTCTTTTGTACCCGTGTTATGTTATCTGAGAATATTTGTTTCATTAATGATGGAAAATGTCTGGGGCCTGGGGGTGGAGAGTACGGTTAATTAGACATAAGTAAACAACCCACACAAGTGGATGGGATGCGTTTGGGAGATGAAAAATCTGGGTGGCATATTGGCCCAGATGCGCACAATCAAAGGCTAGATCTGAGTCTTCCATGCCTACAAAGAGATTTTTTTTCATTGTGTTTTTATGTGAATAATCCCTGGTGTGATAACACCATCTTTTCCTGAGTGTTCAGCTATTTCTTCTTGCTCATCTTATAGCGACCCTCAGCATCGGTTGCCAGATGGAATGCAGTGTTATACTGACCTGCAAGCAGGCTGGAACTATGGTGTGTGCAAATTAATGCAAGCTATTGTATATGCAACGTTGAAACATACTCAACATTCTCAACCACTGGTTGTTTTTGCATTCAGGCTGTGCTTCGATAGTTTTCACAAATCTCTCTTGAAGGCTTTCTGCACTGTCAGTACACAGGTGAGACGTGGGATCAGCCTGCCGTCAGATCACCGTTCAGAAAGCAGACAGTACACCATGTGTTATGTCACAATTCCCATGGAAACTGAAGCTGTTCAACAGGAATCCACTGGGAGATTGTAGTTGTGTAATTGGAGGCCCATTGTAAGTCAGAAGTGTAGTCCTAACTCTGTCCCGTGATTTCCAGAGGTATTTTTTAATAGTACACATTCTGTTTCCGACTCAGTTACAGGTAGATTATTATCTTCTGACATGCTGAGGTGCAGAGGGATCATTAGCAGAGGTATATCTAGGCCAAAGAAGGTCAGACACCCGAAAGAATGATTGACTATTTTTTTCACTGGATATCATCCAGAGATACAGTAGCTTACCACAAAGCCAGCTCTGTGCTACTTTTCAGAGGCCAGTACCAGTCACGGCTGCGCCTGACAAACGAGAAGCACCCTATTATTCTGGTTTTAGGCAGTATATTTTCCCTGTATGCCTCTGAGTGCCTTTTCAAAAGCCACTACTCTATTTAGAACTGAGGAGATGTCTGCAGTTGACGAACACTCAGCAACAGAACACAAGAGACATTCAATGGACGATGGAGAGATTGTGGGTGATAAGTGGCACCTCTGGGGTTCCAAGAAACAATAGTGGCATACACTGCAAGACAGACATCTGAAAGTCTATATTAAATAATGCATTGGAAAATGTCTCATATAAAATTTTTTATCCACATGCATTTATATGTGTATCGTTTATACTACTCTCAATGTGAACAATTTTAAGAGAAGTTTATATTCTTTATATTGATTTCAGTGTAGATTCTAGGACTGTCATACATTATTTAGTGCTATGCGTACATATTAGAATTTTCTGGGCTGCAGGAATACTAGTATTTGGCAGATTTCTTATCCATGAAAACAGTGATGCTTCAGAGCACAACCCTTAACCTGCAGACTGAGGTGCAGTGACCATGATTGCTATTTGTCAAGTTTATTTTTCCAGTTTGTGTCTAAGCTCAGTAGTGGGTGATTATACATGCAGAATTTTTTCTAGACTTTCTTTGTTGTGTATGCACATAGGTGTGTTTGATTAATACAACCACCTGATACAGGATCAAAAACAGATCACAAAGTTGTGCTATTAAATACTCAGGTAAGCATTACTAATCTGGCTGCAGTCGGGACTAAATCCATCGTCATACCTCAGAAGTAAAAACTCCATCCCCATACACTTGCAGTCCATAAAGAAACAAAAAAGTATATTATGCACTATATTGCCAAAGGTATGTGAAGACCTAACCATCACACACATATCTGTGTCTTCCCCAAATTGCTGCCACAAGGCTGGATGCATAAAATTGTATAGAATGTCTTTGTATGCTGTTGCATTACAATTTCCCTTCACTGGAACTAAGAGGCTCGTACGCTCATAACCTCATACGATTTGAAATAGCCAATCAATTTGGAGCATGGCGAAAGTAGTAAAAATTATCCACACCAAAAGATAAATAAAGCTTGCTTAAATGAAAAATTGATTTAGCTAACAAGATAGCTAACAAGAATGACAGTAAAATTATAGATGATTATTAACATTCATCTGTAATAATGAAGATTTTAATTCATGTTTTGTGGTATAAATGATAAATAATGAATGACAGAACACGGGGACAAATGATAAACGAGAGTCATATTTGTACCAGCATACGCTAAGCTGTCAGTTCCTACTGTTCCAGAGAGCGAGCTAGCTAACACACACTTGTTTACTTGTGTTCAACTTCACCTGGTGTTAAGAAACTAATTGTTGCATTAAATTAGAGGTCTAAAACATAATACAATATCAGAAATAGCAGCACATACTTAATTTATGGGGACAGCTGTAATCATATCAGCAGTTTTGTCTCCTTCAGTGTGGTTCCACATTATTTTACTGAATGCTATGTTAACGCTAGTCAATTTGCTTTATGAAGCTACCACACTCGCTCACACGTGGACGTTTCCTCTTCAGGTGCTCGAAGTTCAACCTGTTCAATATGATCAACCTGTTTTCAACAAAATACATACTGCGCTTCTTTCCAAAGTTTGAGAAAACCAGTAAAAATAATGATTATAAACCCAGTATCAGGCATCAGACGTTCACCAGAAGCAATAAACATCATCATTTAAGGTGTGCCATATTAGCATGTGATGACTAATACAAGAATTAGTTACAATTGCCTGTTGATTTTAACATGTATATGCTGCTTTAGCATGGAACCGCAGAAGTGACTCATTACTATATCATTTAATGGTGACTCAAGGACAATATGTAGGGCTGCACTTAATATGTAACCATAACAGGTATTCTAAAGCTCCATTACTACAGTTATGTCCTGCTATTATGCAAATCCCATAGTCGTGCCCCTTTTTCAGCACTGGCAATATGAAACATGTTTGACAAACACAAAGAAGTATGTTGCAACAGCAACATCATGAGTTCTACATCCACTTCTACATCAAATGTATCTCTTTCCACCCACTGCCCAGGTTTAAGCAGCAAGACCATGCGGGATTTTTTTGGTGCTGAGACCAGTAACACCAGCAACAGAATTACATTAGGCTTGTGAGGTTGTGTGCAATACACCATCATTCTTTTGTGCCCCCTAACTATCAGTGATTGATGATAGTATCACCTGTGGCTGTGGAGGGGTGTGGGCTGCAGCGACACAGAGGAGGGCCAGACATAAGTAACGTGTGCCGTATACATGGAACGTCATTACAGCAGGAACAAATGCCAGAAGCTGGTTACAAGTTGTCTGTACGTTCATAAAATTGAAATAATAGTATATACACTATGTGTGCATGTGCTCTGTGTTAAACAGCTCTGGAGGTACTTATTGAATTCTTGGATAGTGAAGTAGGCCTGATAAACAAGACGTTCTTTCATTTTCTTAAATTAAATCCCTGTTTATATTTTGTGAGCGAACACATTCACTGCTTTGTCTTTGTGGCAAGCATGGACAAAGGAAGCTAAGATGCATCAGAGAAAGATTTTTTTTCCTTCTGGTCAGAAGGCAGACCAGCATTTAAATAGTCTATTAAGGTTTGATACAAAATAGAAGCACATATTGTGAGATACAAAACAATTTATTTTTGCCTATCTTAAAGCTGCAGACATCACATTTTCCAATAGACATTTAAAATCGTCCAACTTGATGGCCATAGCAATAGTTGGAATCTGTCAGCAACCCTATCATCAGTCAGTCCAAGCCTATTTTAAATGACCTAATTTGTTTTCTTTTTACACTTCTAGATGGCTGGGATTTTGGCCAGATTGAGCAGTGATCAGTATGTGGTGCATCTCAAAGCTTGATTCAACAGGCACAGCTGCAGGAAATAAATAGATAATTTGCTTTGTTACAGATGTCATACATTTTGCATACTACACGTGATGTAAATATAAATATACATGCACTCACTGAATTTTGATTGTGATAATTTCTGGAAACCATCAAAGCAGTCACATTGTAGGCTAATTGTACAATTGGACAGAAATAACCATAAGACCTTTAGTAAGTATTCTGCTGCTATTGATACATTTGCAAAGTTAAATACAAATACTAAATCAGATTAGAGGGGCAAATTAATACACAGCCTAGCTGAGGTTGCAGGATAAGACCCCCCACTATGATCAGAGAACCTGATTGGTCAGAATTTTTTATTGATTAGGTATTAGATAAACAATTAATGAATTCATGGTGGGGTAGAGTTCATAGTTTAAGTTTCTCTAAATTAGTGTAGTGACTACTGGTCCCCAGATGCGTCATGACATAACAGCGTCATTTTTATTAAGATGACTAATGCACAGATGTACAGCTGTAGGATACATGGCAGATGGGGACAGCTGAGGTTGGCTGTAATTACAATACTGCTCGATAAAAATGTAACATGAGACAGTGGAACAGTGAACCGCACATGTGTCACTTGTCTGGTTATACATGAGTATCACTACCATGCAAACACTTGCAACTAGAGGTTGCACAGTCATGACATCATGATTATAAATCAGATGCAGCAGATGTTCTGGGTTGATAATCTTACCTTGTGCAAGACAAAAAAATAAAGGTCCAGAAAAGCGTCTGATGTAAATTGGCCATAGCTGTGCATTAGGTACCAACAATGAATATCTGAAAGGAAGTGCAGCAGCAGAACACAAAAATGAAAAACAAGTCTCCTAAAAGAACAGTGATAACAAGAGCGGGGTGAAAAGAAAGTATTTGTATTGGGAAGCATACTTAAAGTGTAGCCTAGGGTGTCCTGAACATCTCAATCTACCACTGAATGCACATCTCAACTACATACAAATTTAGGAAAGAGTCCCTTTGGGACGTTTTTAAATCTCTATTTCTCCTGCCACTACACAATAGACTGTGAGTTGCCATGGAAACAGCTGCACAGGTCTTGACAGTTAACTTCTGGGGTTTGATAATGGATTTACACCCACATACTACCGGAGAGACCTGACTGCAGCCAGACCTTGTCCCAATGACTCCCAGTAGACTGTCAGTGTTTCCTCAAACATGTTTTCTATGATAATGCTCTGCCAAGGTAAAATATACTTGGGATGACAATGTGAAATGATGCAGTTAAGATGGTTACTAAATCTGGTATAGACTAAGAATAAAAGTATACAGATATACACTCACCATCCACTTTATTAGGAACACCTGTACACCTGCACAGTCATGCAGTTATCTAATCAGCCAATCATGCAGCAGAAGTGCAGTGCAAAACATCATGCAGATACAGGTCAAGAGCTTCAGTTAATGTTCACATCAAACATTAGACTGTGGAAAAAAGGTGATCTCTGTGACTTAAACTGTCACAACAACAGAAGACCACTTCTGTCAGCCAAGAGCAGAAAGCTGAGACTGCAGTGGGCACAGACTCACCAAAACTGGACAGTTAAAGACTGGAAAAAGACTAGGTGATTTCTTTTTTCTAATATTTAACTGTTTGTAACGGTGAACCTGTGCCCATGATAGCCTCAGATTCCTGTAAATTGTGTAAATTTGTAAATTGTGGCCATGAAGGGATGCACATGGTCAGCAACAATACTCAAATAGGCTGTGGCATTCAAGTGATGATTGATTGGTATTAATGGGCCCAAAGTGTGCTAAGAAATCTTTCCCCACACCATTACACCACCTCCACCAGCCTGGACTGTTGATACAAGGGAGGTTGGTGTTCATAGATTCATGCTGTTGGTGCCAAATTCTGACCCTACCATCTGTGTGCCTCAGCAGAAATCGAGATTCATCAGACCAGGCTGCATTTTTCCAGTCTTCGGCTGTCCAGTTTTAGTGAGTCTGTGCCCACTGCAGCCTCAGCTTTCTGTTCTTGGCTGACAGGAGTAGAACCCGACGTGGTCTTCTGTTGTTGTAGCCCATCTGCCTTAAGGTTTGACATGTTGTGCATTCTAAGATGCTTTTCAGTACAGAGTGGTTATCTGAGTTACTGTAGCCTTTCTGTCAGCTCAAATAAGTCTGGCCATTCTCTGTTGACCTCTCTCATCAACAAGGCGTTTCCGTCCGCAGAACTGTCGCTCACTGGATGATTTTTTTCTTTATTGCACCATTCTGAGTAAACTCTAGAGACTGTTGTGTGTAAAAATCCCAGATCAGCAGTTATAGAAATACTCAAACCAGCCTGTCTGGCACCAGCAATCATGCAAAATCACTGAGATCACATTTTTTTCTCATTCTGATGGTTGATGTGAACATTACCTGAAGCTACTGGCCCGTATCTGCATGATTTCCTGCATTACACTGATACCAAACGATTGGCTGATTAGACAATTGCATGAATGGGTAGGTGTACAGGGGTTCCTAATAAAGTGTTCGGTGAGTGTATATAGACTATAGATCAGTGTATCTGTGTAAGCCAGTTACGAAGCAGTTAAAGAAATCACTTCACTCCTAGAGGTTTCTTGTTCTATTAAAGCACGCTGCAGACTTTGACACACATTCGTCAGTCTGATTCAAGTAGTGACCTATATCTCTCTTTATCAGAGGCAGTTATAACTCAAAATCGTTAGAGCATTCAGAAGCAATCGCTAACAAGCAGCCTAAAACCTCATAGTGGAAAGAATATGGGCCATAGCACAAGAGCAGAGAGATTTCTCTGGAATGTGATGGTTTGCAGGTCAGCTTTAAGTCTGATGTAACAAGAAGAAACTTTCAGACAATATACATATGGAAGAAACATGGTGAGGTCAGTGGTTTAGTTCTTTATCCTTAACCCCCCCCCACCCCGGTGTCTCCCTTCCTTTCACCCAAACACACACATGGCCAAGGATGATACTGGGCATCAGCAATGCAGCAGTGTGGGCATTAGGCTTCTCACAGGAGCTGGGGGTGGGGACGGGGCAAAGATTGGCATGTAACAAATGAATCAGTGAAGAAGAACTATATTGAGAAGTGCACAGCCAACACACCCACGCATACACGTATCAATGCATCTTGATATCTTGATATCTCTGCTGTGCCTCTTTCACACACACTGGCTGTATACTGTGTGAATCATAATGCACTGATGCAACAGTGTCAGGGCCAACGCCTCTTTCACCATCTCCATGCAACAAATCATAATTAACTATATTATCACTGTCAGTGAAGCAGTTATTTCTGCCTATATTTCTACAAATTGTAGCAAATTCAGAGTGACACACACAAATACAGCCATATTTCAGCAAACATGATACCAAAACTATTAACTATGTCAATAGACGTAATTATATTTAGCGTAATTTGAAAATTGGTCCAGTAAAACCCCTTGTGATGCTGACCCTGCCTCCCTGTATCTCTTCTTCACTGTGCACACACTGATCTGTCACAAATGTTATGAGCTGCAGCGTTGTTAAAAAGGCTGACAGCCGTGATGCTTATTTTTACCCGGGGTTTAGCCTCAGCTTCAGTACCCTGCTCCAAATCTACACTCAGCCGGAACACCAGGTCTCCCTTCAAGGTCAAAGGAGATGAATTCAAATACAAATCTTCATTTCAAAATCCTTGTAATGAATCATATAACTGCAGAGAATTGATGACCCAGAATTGATGACCAGATACTTGGCTGATATAACTGACAGTCAGGCTTTCTACTTCCATGAGAGCTAACTCCAACCAAGTGAACCTCTTTGTATGCTGTTGCAGTGAAAGTAGGTTAAATTCAGACATCACTGCAAAGCTGTTGTGTCTCAAGTTGGCGCTGACTGTGAGCTGAATTTGCCTGTGTGAGCAAGATATCCCTACTCCTGTAATGTCGGGATCAATAGGCTGTGGCTGTGATCAGCAGAGCAGTGTGGTTTCTCTGCACTGTATTAATCATGCATGTTGGGTTACGATGTCTGAGAGAAAACAGCAAACAGCAGCTCGGTGGGTGTGGGGTTGGTATTAGGCCTAGTAGTTTTCTGTGGGCATGGCAGGAGGAAGTGGACATCTGTGAATTCTGCCTTGGAATCTGGAATGTGTTTTGTTTTTTCCTCTAATTTAGTTTCCCCTTTTTCAAATTTGTCCAGTGTAATTTTATGTGATTTTTTACTATCTTTAATATCAAAAATGATCGTTTTTGTAATCTTTAAAACATACATTATAGCTTTAATTGGGCCAATATAACCGCATCTGTGAATTCTGCCTTGGAATCTGGAATGTGTTTTGTTTATTCATCTAATTTAGTTTCCCCTTTTTTCAGATTTGTCCAGTCTAATTTTATGTGATTTTTACTATCCGTAACATCAAAAGTGATCATTTTTTAATCTTTAAAACACACATGATAGCTTTAATTTGAATATCTTTATTTAATTTGGACTATTTATTCTCTCAGTCTCTCTGTCTGTCTCTGTGTCTCTCTGTCTGCCTCTCTCTGTCTCTCTCTCTCTCTCTCTCTCTCTCTCTGTATGTGTGTGTGTATGGATGGCTGCACTGGCTGCATGGTGAGGTGTGACTTAGCACCTTGCTTAGATTTAGTGTGAGCAGCTAAAGATGCTGACGGAGCGAGCTAAGCCAACAAAAGTCCCTGCTCCTAATCGCTTTAACATTAGTCCCATTCACAACTAGCTAAAGCAGTAGTCACACCAGACATGAATAAACCCTGCAAGGTGAAAAAGCCTGTTCACTTCAGTGGATGAGTATGATACTTGAAAATTGATACACAGTTCATTTGGCATCCACATCCTTAGATTTTGCTTTGCACAGGGTTTGTTTAGCTAATCACCGAAACATGGGCCAACAGAAAACAAAAGCACGGTGAAGGGGTCATGTCTTTCTGAAAAACTCAACAATTGCTTATTAATACTGTTTCATATACCATCAGACTGAGTGGATAATGCTAGCTGTTCACTGAACTAATACTTTTCATCCAGAAACACATCACACAAGGACCGCCCATAATCGCCTGATGATGCTCCATCCCATAAGGTGAAAATCCAGGGTACTTTGTGTTTCTTAAATTGCACCTGGTTTCATTTCCTTGCTTTGCTTTCTCGTTTTTAGCTCCTCCCTCCAAGGAAGTGATGAAAGGATGCAAGGAGAAAAGGAAAGTAGGACAAATGCATTTACCAGATGAGACAATCTTGCTCACTGAAGTGCAAACAAGGAGATAACCAATGGTCATACACAGGCTGAGAGTAAACAACGCCTCAGAAATCAGAAATCAGAAACAATCAGAAATCAGAAAGGCTAGTATGTGACCATGTGCATTATAAAGTGCATGGATAGGAAGTGATCAATACAACTAAGGGAGAATTCTTAGAATTTAGGGTAGAGTGCCCACTTTTGGCATGACAGTGATCTATCCTGGATGTATCTGACACCGCTGTTAAGTTGTTTCCCATGAAAAGACTGAAAAAAGAATAAAATGCATCTTCTTTTGCCTAAACCTGATTATTCTTGGCTAGTTTCAAGTGTTTTTGTATGGATTTTTCTGCAGTTGGGGTGAGAATTTTGCTGAAACGTGGCAAACCTGCCCACAAGCTTTGAAGAGCGGTTCTTTAAAAAGCGGCACAATAAGGTACAAGAAAAAAACAAAAACATTTTCTGTTTAGTCCTGTCTGATCCCAGGTCCGATGCACACACCTAGACTGAAGCTGGCAAAAAATATCTGTATTTTTTGTTTATTTCGGGTACATTATTTGTTCAGTCCAAATAATGAATTCATATTCAATTACATCCCTATTCAAATAAAGCTACTCATCTGAACAGTGTATGTGAACAATAACTGTCAGAATGCAGAGCATTACTATTCCGCACCTCACTGTGACTTCCTTCTAATGGCTCTGCATGCATGCGTAAAGCAGATATAGTCTAAAATGGGAGTTCGAATTAGACACTGCTATCAAGGGACTAGCAGCGCCGGTTGGGTTAGCGAGTATGATGCTGAAAAATTTTCCTATGCTGTGGTGTACACTTACAGGATTAGCCTTCTGTTCCACCGAACAACACATGTATTTCCTCAAACATCATGTGTCTGCTACAGATAATTGTACGGTAGATGTTTATGACAGCTATTATGCATCTGCTTGAGTGTAATCGTCCGTAGAACATGTTATTTCTTTAAGGTGTGCACTTACAGTCATGAGGTTTTTTTTTTGTAAACGGTTGTTTTAATTCTAAAGTTGTAGTAATTTATTGACTTGGGTGAAACACAGATTTTCTCTGGGGCTTCTAATCCGATTATACAGTCCTGTCTTTGCCTGAGACTTTGCAGTTAATTAAATGTTGAAGGGCCGTTTTGCTTTGCTCTAAATAAACAGAAGAGCCTTATGAGGCAGCCTCAGGTTAAACCCTTCCACTTTTCCTCTCTTGCAGACGCAAAATAAAAATTCCAATAGCTTTGCTAACCAGAAAGAGCTTCATCAGTCTTAATGGAAAGCAACATTTAGGTAAATAAAATCATGTTATTTTGTCCTTGTTGAGGGTTCTTAGGGTGTCTGGTCAGTGGAATAATTAATGTTCTTAAAAGCCAAAACCCAATAAGAAGAGAAAATTAGTGCAATTATGTTCAATATATTTCATTTAAAGAGAAGGCTTTTACCATTTTATAGTAAATGGTATTGACTAATTGTGATGGAGTGATGGAGCTTTAATGTTTAATTAAGCCATTAGTTAAAAAAATCAGTTTAATTTCCTGCTCATGTGTGTCATTTCAAGAGAACATCCTGTCACAGTGTCTTTTACAGGAAATGCTCGATTGAAGTAGCCTCAATAACAAATGCATGGCAGTGAGTGTTTCGCTGTATCCCATATTTCCAGCTTAACAAACAATCAGTTTATTCTATCTGAAGAATTCTGCTTAGTCAGAGGACTCTACACTATCTTATTTCTCTCCCAGCATTTTGGAGAGTTAATAGGCCTTTTCTGGCAAGAGCTGGAACCCACAATCTGTTGCTTGAAATCTAAACACCAGGCCATGTGCAATGTACAGTTGATATGTCTATATGCACACATCAAGGAATGTAAAACTATTCTTTTTTTTTTAAATTAAATAATTTTATTAAAAGATGCATATCCTGTACGTGCTAGCAAACTTTAGCTGTTCCATTAAATTAAAACTTATTTCCCTCTTCAGTGCACCTGATTTGCTTCAGTAAGATAGATTGTAATGAGCAGGGGAGACAATGCAGTGATATGGGATAGTCAGTGAACAGAACATGATTACATCCACTCAAATCCAATAATCCTAATCAATCTCTGGCACTATTTATTTTCTCCTGACTTCCTTACATTTTATCTCAGGGCATTGGCCAGTCTCTCTCTCTCTCTCTCTCTCTGTCTCTGTCTCTCTGAGTAACTCAGTCATGTCCTCTGAAAATGAAAGAAAAACACAAATTTAGCAGATGCAGATGTACTGAAGCAAAAATATTCTGCCTATATTACATGACATTTAAACTGTAAAAATGAAATGATATGTTGTAAACCAGCTGTAATAATAAAGTTCAGTGAGATGCAGCCAACTGTAAATGTAATCTATGGCTCAGTGAAGTTCAAGAAAGAGACATGAAAGCAATAGGAGCTCCAGCACCATACTCTCCATAACCCAGTTTTTATTGTTTGTACCCAGTTTGTATTGTTTATTTAATATACTACATATGTAAAGTGCAGTGTGCAGATATAAAGGAAGAGTTTCCCAAAGAAAGAAAGAAAGAAAAAGAACATTTCGATGAAGGCACATTATGGGTAAAGTCTGAGACAAATGTCAGCAGAGAAGTTGATGACCTTGTAATTTATTTCTGAATAAAATGCATTTTAATAAGTAGCTTTTCCTTAAAATTGTTTTCCCAAACAAGTACTTTTCATTTAAAACTTAGGAAAAGCAGCCAACAAGCACTTTTAAGCACAGGTTTAAGAAAAGCACCCCGACGAAGCTCTCTTTTGAAGCTGGTTGCAAAGCTTCATCAGGAGTACAGTTAATTTTTAGTTAATTAGTTTTAGGTAATTAGATTTGATTTGTTTGACGTTTCTTGGTCTCTGCATGTATTAACTGCATATGTGTTTCATAGTGTTAGTGTCATCATTACTAGTCTAAAATAATACAAAATGAAAAAAAAAAATGAAGAAAACCCTTCTATGAGCACGGATGTCCAAACATTTGACTGGTTTGTAATCTCAAACAGGCTTAATGATGTGTTTTCTGAAGCTATTAAAACACAGTCTTGCTGTAATTAAACTGTGCTAGAGTTCTATTGGAACCAGAAATGACTGTGATTGTTGTGTTCTCATCTGCCTAGATGAACCATACTGAGAGGACACTTGCAACAGAGTTTGATTCGAATGGTCCAATCACTGGATATATGAAAGCACTTACACAGATTTCAATAAAAATTGACAAAAGTACACCACAGTTTACATTAGGATTGATTGAGATGATGACATTGTAATTGTAATATAGGCTTTTTCTGTTCTTTTCCTTACAAACAATTTATGTGCAGGGGAGGCATGGTGGTGCAGCTCCAGCTCAAGGGTCTGGGGTTGAATCCTGAGCTCTGGTTACTATCCATGTGGATAGATAGATATGGCTTGGCTGATTTGCTACATCTGGGGACTCTGGAGAATTACAACTGTGCCAGAGTGATGTGTGTGAGCTTCATCAGGCTGATTGCTAAAGCTGTGCTAACACTTTAGGTGCAGTCTCTCAAGGCCTGGCTCACTACTGCGGTGATTGCTAGATTGATCGGTATAATGTTGTGAAAGAGAAAAGACTGGACGTGAGCTGTAGTTTAGGGGATTAGAAATTCCTTCTCTACCAAGAGAGTTGTTGCTTATAAAGAAGACTAGCATCAGTGTAGGTGTCTTTCTCTCCAAGGACTAAATCTCTTCTCTTCTTAGCTTGGGTTGCATTTCCAACCTGCACTGCTCGTTTGTGTGAGACACAATGGAGCCAGAGGATTTAGGACAGTTGGCAGCTTACTCATTTCTAGGAGGTGTAAGAGCTCTCAGCTTCCCCGTTCCCTGAACCTGTATGAGGGCTATAATAAATATACAAGGCTCTTTTTAAAAAAAATCTAAATAAATGATTTATGGTCATATTAAAATGCTGTTTTGTGTTGGCATAATGTTGGGTGTCATTCTCTAATCCAGAGGTGTAGCTATGTTATATATGTTTAAACCTTTACACTAGATATTGTCACTCAAAGCAGTAGTTCATGATATGAATGAACTGAGGCATGAACTGAAGAATAATGCCTAAATTATGAAGCTTTTGTCAAATTGGCAAATTCTTTGGGGATAATTAGTGATACTGATGGACTGGACATCAGTTTTATCCCTGTGATAAAATGTACAACGATGTATAATTTTATATATCGTACAACAATAGGGCGGCACAGTGGCAGCATGCAGCGCTGCCTCTACTCATAACCTACTCCCCGGGTTGATTCTGAGCTCTGTGTGAGGTTTTGCATGTTCTCCCTGGGTCATCAGATTTCCTCCCACCGCCCAAAAACGTGCAGGTAGGTGGAATGGCTACACTAGTGTGTCAGTCTGTGTGTGTGGTGCCCTGCGATGGACTGGCATCCTATCTAGGGTGAAATCTCCTGCCCAATGCCCAGGTTTCCTGGCATAGGCTCTGAATCCACTGTGCCCCTGTGCCCCTATCCCTGACCAGGATAAAGCGTTTTCTGCAATTAATGAATGTACAACAATATAATATACAGTATGCGATAATATACAAATCATCATTTTGTCAGATACATGTTAGTTTAAACAGCTAGAATATTCTTTGTAGATTTGGCTGAGGTAAACGTTATTATAGTAGATTGACCATGTTGGTAGCTAGGGGGTTGGGCATCTGACATAAAAATAAGGGGGAAGGGCTTTTGCTACTAATTTTACCAAGAGGGTCACACACACCCACACACACACACACACATGGTTATCTTTACAGTTCAGAGAACAGCTTTAGTATCAGACTATTCTGCATAATGCTAGGAAATATAAGGAAGGTGATTAGATCTGCACAGTGTCACAGCTTCGTTACTTTGCTTTTTATTTTCTGTTTAAAGAGATCAAATTTATGGCTCTGAGATTTAATCAAAATTAGTGACTGTAAAAAAATAATGATGAACTAATCTGATATAACCTAAATATCAGATGAATATGAACTTTCTTGTTTGTTTGTTTTTTTAGTTTGCCAGATATAAGGGATAATTATAGGTATAATACTTCTTTTAAAGCAGGAGAAAGAGTAAATTCCCGAAGTTGCAGACTACAGCTCCCATCATCCTCAGGCCATGACTTCATCACAGTCCCTGATCCAGCTCCTATTACCGCTGACAGTCATTGGATTATTAATGACACTAACCGGTTTGCAATCAGACATCTCCCTATAAATAACACAAACTCTCAGTGTTACTTTTGCGAAGTCTTGCTCTAGAATTGTGCTTATGATGATGCCAAGCCTTTGCTACTTGCCTGTTTTGATTAATGTTTGACTATAGCCTCAGAGTCAGTCTTGACTCTATTTTTCTGTCTGCTTCATGACAGTTGTCTAGGTTTAGGCATTTTACTGTTTAAGTGTATAAAAGAACTGAATAAAACCTGAATTACCTTAATTTATCTATTATTTTATTTAACTGTCAACTGTATACTAGATTAGATGTGAGCCATAACCTCTTAAATGGTTTAGATAAATGCTAAACGCATGTTGATGTTGAGATCATGGCATCCATCACCCTATTGCTATTGTCCTGTCTAGAGGCCCACGCAGTATGAATAATGAACATCAGCATGACATGCAGCACTGTCAGTCCTCACTGAAAATAGTGTTTAGCTCTCCTGTCTGGATGGACACTTCATCATGAATGCGTGCCTTTATTCGTGGCCGTACTGATAGTGATGTGGTCTGCTGTCCAATGCTGTCACGTAAAGTGTCTCTTGTTTATGGATAAGGGCTGGCAGTCATTGTGATGGTGGATTTATGGGTTTCTCCAGGACCCTGGCTGCAAGCTGTGGAATTGAATATTGAGGTCCTGGACACGTCAGCTTTTTGCCCACTCAATAACTAGCTCCCAGCATTTTTTAGCAATGCTTCAGTTACTGCCACCTGCATATCTTGCAGTTAAAACAGCATCGCTGGTTGAACTGAAATTGGTTTATTCTATCGTCGTAGCACAATAAGAGTTGAGTAAGTGCTGAAACTGATATACTAATATACTGACACCATGAAAATAAATCTAAAATAAAGGTGTATATAATGCTGTAAACTGCTCTGCATAGGTAGTTACTTGTAAAAACGAAAAAGAACTTCTACATATTATTCAGCATTATACCTACCGCATAATAGTGGGTATGCAAAGAGTATTGTTATTCTTTGAATTTTATAAGATAAATTTTACAGACAAATTAGCCAGTCTGACAAATCAAGACCAGGTAGAGTGTGTTTTTACTATAATAAATATGGCCTTAGCTTTGTTTTGGTTCTTCTGTAAAGTGTGAAAAATGTTAGCAAGGTCTCAAATCATAAATAGCACTTCTATATTAATCACACAATTCTGCAAAAAGCTCAAGGTTTCAGAGTTGCTTGGTTGGTTTCGCCTTTCATTTCTATTTCTGAAGGCTTCTCGAGTGCAGCAGTATTGAGTTAGCATTTTTGTATTGCAGGTGCTGTGTTCCCTCTGGGCTGTCTTCCCTCTAATAGAGTCGGATATACGAGGTCCAGGCACTCTTCTATAATGGAATCATTTAGTAGCTCTGTTGGGATGCTAGCCTTCCCCAACTCTATAGAAATCCATTTATTTAGATGAAGATACAGCACAGCAGTACATCCAGTACATCCTCCTTAACAAAATGGAGGATCCTCTAAACAGATAATCTGGAAAATCATGTTTGTGTCTGTACTGACCATTGCTGCTTGTTGCGCTAGTGATCAATGTTTGCTTAATAATTTGCAGGACTGGAGAAAAAGACCTTTAGACCTTCAAAGGTCTCTTCTTTTCTGGTCCAGCCGGTGACAGTACACGCTATAAAGATATGCAGATACAGGTCAAGAGCTTCAGTTTATGTTTACGTCAAACATGAGAATGGGGAAGAAAATGTGATCTCAGTGACTTTGACCATGGCGTGGTAAGTGGAGGTACTCCGGGTGGAAAAGCGTTGTTTATTTATTTATTTTTTTTCGGATGTTACTGAAGCAAGGAGTACCATTTATATGGAGATGGTATCAGTTTGAGCGACTAACTTTGCTAACTTACGGTTCTACTAACTTACTGTTACTTCATTATGTATCTGCAAGACGAAGCATAAAGAGAGTGAACCAATCCATTTGCTCTGTTGTAATATTGAATCATCTGCTGTTGGGGACAATTGGCTATAATTTTGCTGGTGATAGTGTTACTGAGCCTGCTGATAAAATGTGATAAAGGCTATTTCTTGACTCTGTGTCTCAGAGATAGGCCCAATGGTCCATACCTACTCATACCTGACAATAGTATTCACTGGTACTTAAGTCTGATAGCTGCTTTATTTCTAGGAATACTGATGTTTAAATAAAATACGCCTGTCACTCTTTAGTGAAGGAAAGCCATGAATACTGCTGATGCCCTGGGATAATCAGAGAGATTTGATTTTTAATGCATTTTTTATTTTTAATTTTACCATGTGTCCATATGTAAGTGTAAGGCAGGAATGTGTGTATGTCACTGTCACTGTTTCAAGACTGCATGCTGGTATATTGTTTGCTTTAGTAAAACCTTTGACTAGATGACCATAGCTCCCTGTGGATCATGGTGTCAGTGGGCTGCCAGATGCAAATTTGTATAGACTAATTCATTGTCACTAAAAGAGGCCTAGCAAATACAACTGCTCCTTTTGAGGGGTGTTGCTAGGAAACCATCAGTGTGAAGATGAAATCCCCACTGTGTGTCTTGGTCCAGCTGCAAAGCTAAGCCACTACATGTGTGTGTGTGTGTGTGTGTGTGTGTGTAATGCCATGACACATGGATTTCGCAGTCCAACAGCTGTAAACAAATGCTTCTAATCTTATTAAATGGGCCTCATGACCATCCAGCTTCCAAAAGAAATGTCCATTTAAATGTAATTCATAGCACAGAGGAATATATCATGATTATAGTACTTTCTTTCTTTGATGTTAATTTCTTTGATGTTAATACTAGTGACCTTATTCTTTCAGTCACTACCCACAGCTCATGACCATAGGTGAGGAAAGGGATGTAGATTGACCAGTAAACACAGAGCTTTGTCCACAATCTGATTCCACCACAGACCGGTACAGCGACTGTAACACTGCTGCTGCTGACCTGATCCGATTTTCAATATCAAGCTCTTTTTTTCCATTCACGATTGAGATCCCAAAATACTTTTCCACTAGGGAGTAAGGTCTTTTCCCCTCACCTGAAGGGAGCATCCCACTCTTTTCTTGGAGAGAACTATGACATCGGACTTGCAAGTGATGGTTTTCATCCCAGCTGCTTCACAAGCAGCAGCAAAATGTTCAATGTGCAAAAGGTGCATGTCAGAGGTCTACTTTGGATGGTGCCACAGATCATCTGGAAATATCAGGGATGTTACCCCTACACTCCTATACTGGACACCTCTCAAATGTTGGCTGCATCTTGATATCTCATTCATGAATTCATGAACAGGAGTGGAGACAAGACACACCCTTGACAGAGTCACTTCGGGTATCGGCTTGACACCAAGAATTTGGATGCAAGTCTTAGTGGAGTACCTCCAACACCAAATGTTGAGGCATAAGATAATAGACGTATTATCATGTGTAGGCTGAATAAATGTATTTCCCTGTCCCCTCACAAAGCTGTGAAAGAGTCCACTGTTCCACTGCCTGGGTGGAACCTGCATAGTTCCTCCTGAATCCTAGGTTTAACTACAGGATGTGGTCTCCACTCCATAACCCTTGCATAGACTTTTCCTGCAATGCTGAGGGGATTCCGTTATAATTGGAATACACCCTCTGCAGCCACCATGGAGGTTTCTAACCACCATAGTAACCTCAGCCACAGAAATAGACTCCAATACACCAGAGATTTCTGGCACTGGCTTCCCAAAGGTAGGTCAGGTCCATTGGATTAAGGAGCTTCTCAGAGTGCTCCTTCAATTGCTCAGCAATATCCCCAGTCAACACTCAACACTCCCCAGCACTTGCTCAGCAGAGTTTGTGCAGGGTCTCGCCTCCCTCTCCTGAGGCATCGAGCGACTTGCCAGAAGATCTTTGGGGCCACTTGAACGTTTTTTTTTTTTTCCCGTGGCCTCTCCAAACTCTTCCCATGTCCAAGCTTTTGCTTCTGCAACTGCATTTGTCACAGCCCTTCTGTCTCTCCTATGCCTCTCAACTGAATCAGAAAACTCTTCTTGGCCCAAGGTCCTCTAGTACCAAGTGCACTTATGAGCAGCCTTGTGTTCAAGCACAGTGTTTGTTAAAATATGTGTCCTCTTTAGTATTATTCAAATGATGGTCTTATACATTTATACAGTATATTCACATAGTAAAATGGCTAACCATTTAAACAATATCTGTGGCTTGTTTCTTCTTGTTTCCTGACTCACTTGCTTCACTATTTTAAAACGTATGTTGCTTGTCACCATGACTCCCCCATGCCTACTGAGTGTGTCAGTCTCAGTTTGTGATTCAGGAGCATTCATTTCCCCATACATTCCCCAAAGCATATGTTGCCAAAAAATCTGTGACTATCGCCTCAGCATGCCACTCACCTACATGTCAAAATGTCAGTTTTGATTTCTAAAAAATTGTTTTGCTGGAGGTGGTCTGTGCGCATCTTGGGTATGCAGGAAAGTCTTGTTTCCTGTTTATGTGTTAAATTGCCTGCTGATTGTAAAATCTTTTAACTGAAGCAAATGAATATAGAAGCATTTTGTTATCAGAAGAATAAGTTTCATTTCATTGCAAAGTACTGAATATTATGGATAAGAAATGAATGAGAACTGCTTATTTCAATTCTTCACTAGTATTGTGCTCTTAATGCTTTGAGCAAGAAGCTATTGCATGGTGCATTAGTTCAGAATTTAACATTAGTCTCCAGTATATCTCTGGCTTGCTTCTTGCTCACATTAATATGTTTGTCTTTTTGCTTTTAGGAACCCTGCTAATGTCACAACAGCTTCCACAGTAAGCCCTTGTCTCGGAGCACCTTCACCCCAGAACCATGTGTCATCTTACGCCTCTCCTGCTCGCACTGTCCCTTGCACTCTCCTCCAGTCGTGAGTATTCCTCACAGTGTTGTCTGTTCTTCTTTTTCCCCTCCTCTACAGCTCCCATTCCTTGCTCCTTTTCTAATTCTCCCTGTATAGTCAACACAGCAGTGGGCTCCTGGTCTGCTAGCTCTGGTTAATTGCATAGAGATTAGAATGTGGCTGTCGTCTCACATTAGTCCATCAAGAGACGATCCAACTGATTAGGAGCAGCAATTTCATATCCGGCAGAAGAAAGCTATGCTCACTGGGCCAAAGCCAGAGAGTTACAGATAATGCCAAGCAGAGGGCATCTCCTGGGCCCATGAGATACTGCTGCAGTGTATTACCTCCTGTCTGTTTAGATGAAACTGACTGGTTTCAGCTGCTCTCAGGGTCTAATATAGCAAGGATGGCATCTGTGTCTTTGTATGAGTTTGATGTCCAGAGTTTGCAAGACATTTTATAAAGGAAAATGTCTAGCATCAAACTGAGCAAGGGGAATTTGTTCATTTTTCTTTTTGGGGGGATTTCCCCCCATTTTTTCTCCTTAATTTGGTCACCTGCCAATTCCTCCCACCAACCAGCTCCCCTGCTGTCATACGATAGCAAGGGTTAGGGGTAAGGATAACACATGCTTCCTCCGAAGCCAGCCATCCATATCTTTTGAAAATGATCCTCATGCTGGGCAGTGCGTCACAGGGCAGCACTCGGAGGAAAGCGCTATCTGCCCTCTTCTGCACACATGAGCTTACAGTTGGCTAGTGTTGCATTAACAGGGGAGACAGATTATGCCACACCTATGCCTCTTATGCCAAAATTAGGATAAAGCTGGGAACTATGAATATTCTTGTTAGCTGTTAACAGGACTGACGTGCTGGGATCAAACGAGGTCGCCATTGTTCCCAGCCATCAACCTTTTATTTTCTACTAAGTGATAGCATTGTTCCTGATCTGCAAATCCTAAACCCATATTAGAGAGAGGAAGAGACAGAGAGAGATGCACCCACACAGAAAGCCAAAAATACACCCAGGGACATAACACCCATAAGCCTCAACTGATCAGCTTAATTGTAAGTCGCTTTGGATAAACTTATCGGCTGAATAAATAAATTTTAGAGTAGCTATTGTTATGCACAAAGCAGGCCATGTAACTAATTAGTGAAACTGTTTCCAGATTTAAAACAGTAATAATAAGTGAATAATAATAACAATCATATATATGATATAATGTAAATGATATTATATTAAATAATAATAATAATCATATAATCTTACAATTCTCACTGAGTTCATCAAATATTTACAGTGTATTTTGGGCCTCAAATTCCAAAAGCTTTCCGTTATATATAGTATATATACAGTATATAATAGAATAGATACTATACTATACTAAGCACTAGCTTTTAGTCCTTTAAAATGATAATGACCTTTCGTTAAGATGAAATCAGCACTTAGTTTTTTTTTTCCCTTCCAGCTGCATATGGTGAAGCTGCTGGCATCTTTGGTGAGTATGATCAATATTTTACCTTAGTGGCTGTTTAGTGTGTCTGATATCCACACAGTTGTTTATGTGAGCAGAGTATCAGTTGATGCAGTCCCAATGCACAAGGCAAAGACAGTCAAACAGCATGAACAATGTGTGTGAGTCTATGAGGGCCTGAAACACATTAGTACTGCATCTCTTGAGCAATCAAACCAAACAGTTCAATTCAACTTGTTGATTTGGGGATGCGGATATAAAAGGAATTCAGAGTTTTAAAGATCCAAGGCCAATCCAGCAGGAGGCAGAGGCAAGAATGATGCTTGTTGTTTATTCAGGATTCATTCATAGCAATCTCAGTTCAAATTTAAATTCAGAAACGACAGTAATATGGAGGCAAATGATATAAGATGCTCACCGTTAGGGCTGTAATAATTGATTATTCAGCAGAATAAAGGCGTGACTATTTTAATATTCCGTAAGGATAAGAAAAGCTCAAGTTTATCTTAATGATTTACCTTGCATTTTATTGGTAACTCTGTGGTATGAATGATAAATGATCTACAACAGAGCATGGGGATAAATGAAAAATGAGGCTCATATTTGTACCAAAACCAGCGATGTGCGTAAACAACGCTGTAGGCTGGGCTTCCTACAGCTCCAGAGACTGAGCACACTGTCGGTTACTGGCAGTCAATTTCAGCCTCTCAGCAATGCTAGTTAACAGACTGGAGCAGTACAGGAAGTTTATTCAAATTGTACCTGGCATTAATTGTTACTGTCACATTAAATTAGAGGTCTAAAATGTGAAACAAATTTCAGTGTAATATTATTAGAAAATGTATTGAATATTTGTTGCAGCCCTACTTACCATTTTCCTTGGATTTGGATTGTCTGCCAGTCACACCAACACACATGCAAAAGCACACCCCTCTATTTTTCCATCAAAGCCTTGACAGGGTCGTGTGTTCTTTGGCAGCCAGACATTTCACTTTTGATCCCTTTTGTGCATTTGACTCTTGCTCCTATATGCACTGTTAAAAACCTGAGGAACTAGTGTGGTAGCTGCCTTCTTATGGTCTTGGTATTGCTTGCATTGTTTTCGTGCTCACTCTGTATGTAAAGCAACAGGAATGGTTCTGTGAGATATTTATAACTTTCACACATCTGCATCTTGGTTATTTTTTGTAAAAGTGTCATAATGTACTAACAATGGGAGACTAGGTGAAGAACGACTTAGAGATTCAGATCTAGAGCTAGGGTCAGAATCCTGTTCACACATGATAGGTTTTAAAAGCGTTTGTCTGAGAGTTGTGTTCATATTATCATTTTAACAAATCTAAGTGAATTACAGTTGCATCAATGTATTGGAGTTTCATTTTGAATGTGCACAATGATAGTATGTAAATGGATTTTTTTTCTTTATTAGTATGGATCATTAGCTGCTTTAAGTATTAATAGCTACATTCACATGCAGCTGTAAGATTTGACTGTTCCAATCAGAGTTCCAACTGTAAATGAACAAGTTCATGTTACAAATTCTGAAATATATAAAATTAGTCTCATATATATATATATATATATATATATATATATATATATATATATATATATATATAAACTGATTAGCCATAAAACCACCTGCCTAATATTGTGTAGGTCCCCCTTGTGCTGCCAGTACAGCTCTGACCCGTCAAGCCATGGACTCCACAAGACCTCTGAAGGTGTGCTTCACCAAGATGTTAGCAGCAGATCCTTTAAGTCCTGAAAGTTGCTAGGTGGGGCTTCCATGGATCGGACTTGTTTGTCCAGCACATCCCACAGATGCTCGGTCGGCTTTGATGAGTTTAGAGGCCAAATCAACAACTTAAACTCTTTGTCATGTTCCTCAAACCATTCCTGAACAATTTTTGCAGTGTGGCAGGGTGCATTATCCTTCTGAAAGAGGCCACTATCATTAGGGAATACTCTTGCCATGAAGGGGTGTACTTGATCTACAACAATGTTTAGGTAGGTGGTATGCATCAAATTAACATCCGCATGAATGCAAGGACCCAAGGTTTCCCAGCAGAACATTGCCCAGAGCATCACACTTGCTTTCTTTCCATAGTGCATCCTGGTGCCATCTCTTACCCAGGTAAGCGACACACATGTGCCTGCTTACAGTGTGATTCAACAGACCAGGCCACCTTCTTCCATTTGCCGGTTCACCGGGTGTCCTTCCTTGGACCACTTTTGGTAGGTACTAACCACTGCATACCGGGAACACCCCACAAGACCTGCGGTTTTGGAGATGCTCTGACCCAGTTGTCTAGCCATCACAATTTGGCCCTTGTCAAAGTCTCTCGGATCCTTACGCTTGCCCATTCCTGCTTCCAACACATCAACTTAGACAACTGACTGTTCACTTGCTGCCTCATATATCCCATATTCATATACAGTGATATATATATATATATATATATATATATATATATATATATATATATACAATATATATTTTATATTGTGTTATATTGTGTTCTGCTTGTTACAATCATGCCTTTTGTCACTGTGATTTAGTCATATGTGGCCTAAAACTTGGCACTGAGAGAGTCTACCATAAATAAGCCTTGACCTAATGGTTCCAGAAAGCAGTTTGCATTGGATTAGATCACAGGATTTAACCCAGATTGTGGAACTTTTATTAGAGCTTGCTGGCTATTGCTAGGTCTGAAAAAATAATAGGTTTGTTTATATATCCATTTACTGGATTCTCATTACCTAATCCTCAGCTGTTATTGGTGTTCCTGGCAGTTACAACTTGATAAGTGAATCCAAGGATTGTCAGTCACTGGATTATTGTTGAAGGCTGTACTATGCTCATATTCACACAGGCCCATTATTTGCCTGTTATTTAATAGAGAACTGAGTTATTTAGTGAATTGCCTCATTCAGTTCAACAAGGAGTATTCATATGCAGGACCACATTTTATTGCTGCAATCTGCAAATTTCTGAAATTTCTGAAAATTAAATTCTAATAATAACGATAAGCCTTTAACTATAAAGCATGTTAAAGGGTTTTGTTTGCATATCCTAACATGCTTCCCATATTAGCAGCAAATATGTTTTTGAAATTTTAATCTTACACACAGAGTCATTTTGCTACACACACTGTAATTATGTAACACATAATGTAATTCATCTTTGGCACACGTTCAGTAGTTAGAAGCATTCACAATTAACGATCTTTCAATGAAATGTAATGCTCTCATGTATATGTTATGTTTTGTCATAAATATGAAACACACTACCAGGATGTAACCAATAAATGGCTGTTAGAGGTCAGGTGATTGTGACCTCTGATGGTGAGGACATATTTTACAGGCCCCACTCCTACTTCTTTACAGTTCGACAGACATTAATAAAGTAGATGTTCTGAGGAAAAAATGGTTTCTGTGACTCTCACAGGCTCTATAATCAATTACTATAAAAATAACAATTGGTCTGAATGTGTTAACCAATACATAGCACACCTGTTTTGTGTGTACACCATACTCAGTGGACAAAAAGGAGCAATAATGCTATTAGAAGATTGAAACCAGGAAAGCCTAGAATAAACTTCATTATGGCTTACTGCTAGGAGGGAATAAACTGGTACGTAATTCATTTTTAGCACAAATAATTGATAAATTATGATTTGATAAATAATATAAAATGTTTTCTAATTATTGCATTTTTTAAAAAAATATTGTGTAACACATCATCATTCTGAAAATGAAAAATGAAAACTTTCATAATTGCATATCAATGATCAAAATAATCATTTTTAGCTGTAGAATCACACAGTGCGGATGTAAAAGCCTTTATGAAAATCCCAACAAATTCAGTGCTGGATAAATATAGTTTTAAATATATATTTCATTATGCAGACCAAAACCCATGAAAAGAAAGAGAGAGAGAAGTTGAAGTTGACTTAAGGAATATGATATTATTGATTTGCATTTCAAAAGAGCTCTTAATGCTTGTGCTTTTTGTGTTGATTTTGTGTGTTAGGGTGCTGAATTGGCTGCGTGCCTCTAGATTGAGTCAGTCAAAAACAGATGACGCTTTTAGAAGATGACAGAGTGGAGCCTTTGCTTGGCTCCCTGCTGAAATCACTCAGTGTAGCAGTGCACCAGTGATGGGCAGAACTGCATTTAATGCTTACTGAAATTGGCTGTTTGGTTTCTTTTATCTTTTTTTTTAACATTTTAAATACCAGCCGAGAACATTGTATATATCAATCCAAATCACACAAACATCAGAGAAAAAGACAGAGAAGGAGGAGTGGAGAAATTGCCTGCTATTCATGCGCTTTGCTCTCTGTGCCCTGTGGAACATAGCTCCCTGCCATCTGTCTCTTTTTTCTCTCAAATCATTATGAAACAAGATCTCCTCACTACACTTCATTTCAGTTCTGCTGCTTCCTCAACTGTGTTGTTTTGCTGAAGCACCATTTTGCAGACTTGCTCTCAGTAGAAGGATTAGACTGAATTTCTGCTATCGTGCCCCCTATCAGTGCCTAATGCCCATTTAAGGATAATTTCTCCTGATCTTAACCTTATTTCATTATACATAAATTATAAATTATTTCATATAGAGCAGATTTCGAGTTTACACCTTTTTGTGATGCCCAGACATACTGTATGTCTGCACTATTTTTGTTGTTTTTGTAAAACTCTAAAGTTTGAGACATTGTAAGCATTGTTAATGACAGTGAAAGCACCTTAAGACACATCCAGACACAGTCTGGATATAAGGATTTGCAGGAGCTCTGTTGGCTCATTAGTTATTCATCTTATTTATGTCTGACTCGGTGTAGACTAGCGTTTGATGTTTGCCTCCCTAATGACTGGCTGAGGCTAATTAGCCTGGCATGGTGCTAATACAATCGGCAGGTTGATTGAAGTCAATGTCCGTAGTTTTTTGAAATGATACTAGCTGTCTAGATTACTAATGAACTTTGTAGTATAGTACTGAACATGAATGATGGCATAAGACATTGAAAGCTTTGCTCTGCATCTCAGCGTCTTTTGGATGGGTTTTATACTATTAAACAAGCTTTGTCATGTGTGCTACCTCTAACAATAAGATAATCAGTTGTTAGAGAGATTCACTTTGCTTCAGTGCTCATTTTATTGCCTAAAGCTTGTAAATGTATCTGTTTAGATTACAAATTAGACACTGAGACAATAAGACAGACTTTTAACTGTATAAAACATTTCCCACCATTAAGAAATGTATGTTAAAGTGTTGATGATGTGCCTTTGGCTAATGTGAATTCAGTGTTATTATTTGCAAGATCATACATGATCTAACCTAAAATCAATTGCTATCAATTGCAACTACACTTCAGATTACAGTATCTCAGCAGGTAAATCATTTTAAATAAGGGAAAATCTAGAATCTCTCATTATGGCCAATGACTATGTCTAAAGATTATTTTATCAAGTATTTATTCCTATTTATTAAAAGAAGCAAAAATATCTTCCAGAGTAGTACAATAAATCTAATAATTTAATGTATTAAAATGTATGGTTATACTGTAAATGCAGCAATATTTTAGTAATTTTATAAAGATTAATCTTATAATGGTAAATTTTGTTCCTTGGTTAGAGATTTTTTTGCAGTGTATAATTTCAGTTTGCATTTCTGGCTTGTATTAAATTCAAAACTTTTGTAAATTCCAACTTGTATGTGGTTATTTGCTTCATTATGAAAATTTGTGGGATTAGTGGAAAAGAAAATTGTAGTGTCATATGATCAGAATTTTATTCTTTTTAGTTTGGTAACTGTCTACATGTTTTTCTACTTATGTAAATGCTAGTTATGTGTGCAACTGTGGTGCTATGAGCACCAGATAACCCTTGTTTTGGAGGAAGTCTTTATGGATGATCTCACTAGCAGGTTTGAGACAAGGTTTTAACGTTTTCCCACTTTTTACACAAATTTATCAGTGTTTGATTTTTCTGTCTGCGTGTGTGTGTGTGTGTGTGTGTGTCCCTCAGACGATTCCTCAGGCTATGGACCTGTGTTTGAGGAGCAGCCATTTGACACCATCTACCCCGAGGAGTCTCAAGAAGACAAGATAATCATGAGTTGCCGAGCACGAGCCAGCCCACCTGCCACATACAAGTAACATATGTTTCTAACTGTTCATGCTGGGCTTCGCTTTTATTGGTAGCAGAACGTGCATCTCTTAGTGCTCATTTAAATTTCTGCTCTGTTGCAGTAGGATTCACAAAGTACTGCTACAGTTTTTACATGGCACATCATTACGTAGGTGTAAGATCATTAATCAGGTCTGTGTGATCCTCTTCATCCATTTCACTCAGCTGGTCTCATGGCTCTTCACCCTATTCTGAAGTCCTAGCCTATCTTCTTACACACTTCATTTCCATCAGGGGTTTGACCCTTTCTACACCTCAGATTAATCCACTGCGGTAACCCTGTCCCTCTCAGCACCCATCCCTCCTAATTCAATTTTCCCCTCCATCACCTCTTGGTTACTTTTATTCCATCCTGACCTGCCCTAAAAGTCAGAGGCCATTTGGAGAAGGAGATTTAGCATCTCTAGCTCATTTCCTGTTGAGCTGGCATCACTTCAAGAGCACCTACAGGGTTGGCAGCCAAAACAGATGGAGAGATATAAAAAATATTTGTACAAAAAGCCTCAGCACAGCACATCTATGGATAGACTACTACAAATCTAGAGCATATCTGATATAAGTATTATGTTTGAGTATTGTGTTTGACTTCAATATAATGTCTTTTTTATTTATCAACTTCATGTGGGATGACAGCATGCATGTCCTTTTCCATCTTCTTCTCCCTGTTTGCAGGTGGAGGCTGAATGGCTGGGACATTGAGATTCCGGAGGAGGGTAACGTCCACTACAGCCTGATGGGGGGAAATCTGGTCATCGGCAGACCTGATAGGAGCAATCATGCTGGGAACTACTCCTGCCTTGCGGCAAACAAGTTCGGCACCATCATAAGTCGAGAGGCATCTGTCCAGTTTGGATGTGAGTGATGGTGGCAGAGCCAAGACACGCCATTATGTAATGCTGCTTTTGTTCTGTTAAATCCACCTTGAACTTTTTGTCCTTTATTCAGCTTTACATAAACACTTAGGTAGCATTTCCAAAAACCTAAGCTTTTGCCTTTTAGCCCTAGAGAACCTCCGTTGATGAGAGCTGGGAATTAATTTCTGGTGTCAACGTTTTTAAATGCTTGTGTGGTTTGTGCTGAATCATGTGTTCCATTGATGAAGTAAATAAAATGATGATGATGCATATTATGTGAAATTGCATTTTTAGTCCTTTTGTTTGTTGTAAGTGAGTGTTTTTTTGTAAAGGTCATCTCGGCAGGTCGCGAAGATCTACTGACAGTGTTTGTGAAGGGGCCTAAATGAATTTATTCTGTTTTCCCCTAGATTTAGACATGTTTTCCACAGAAGAAAGAGAAGCTGTGCGTGTGAAAGAGGGTCAGGGAGTGGTGCTGTTATGTGCTCCTCCTCCACATTTCCCAGGTTAATTCAATACCTTATTTATAATAACTTCATAATATTCTGCTCACAGATGTATGTCACAGATGTAAATCATGAAGTTAATGATTCCTGGCATCTTTAACTGTGTTTTCTTCTCCGTTTAGTTGATCTTACCTTCCGCTGGATGCTGAATGAATTTCCCATCTTCATCCCACTGGATAAGAGACGATTTGTCTCTCAGACCACAGGAAATCTCTATATCGCTAAAGTGGAGGCTTCTGATAGTGGGAACTACTCCTGCTTCGTCTCCAGCTTATCTATCGCTAAGAGTGTCTTCAGCAAGTTTATCCCTTTAGTCCCACAGACTGAGCGTATGCCTTTACTTCCTTTTTACTTTCAGAATTTCAGAATATCACACGTTGCTTTGCATAAGTATTCACCCTCCTTGAACTTTTCAGCATTATGTTGTATTAAAATCTGGAACTGAAATAGACCAAATAGAGATTATGCAGTGTCTCCTTCAGCTGCTCCTTTTATTGCATAAATATTCTGGTGCAACTAGTTGCCATCAGAAGTCACATAACGGAATGGGATTCTCCCATGTGCACTTTAGTGTCACATGATCTCAATATGAATACACCTGTTCCTCAAAGGTCCTAGCATTTGTTAGAGAACATACCTAAACATACAGCATCATGAAGCCCAAGTAGCTATCAAAACAAGTGCAGAACAAAGTTCTGGAAAATATGAAACCGAGGAAGAGGTTCACCTTCCGCCAGGAAAACAACCCTAGGCATTCTGCCAAAGCTGGACTGGAGTGGTTCAAAACCAAGAACCTGAATTTATCAGTGACTCAGTCGAACCTCAGACCTCAACCTGATTGAGAATCTGTGTCAAGACTTGAAAATTGCTGTTCACCAGCAGTCTCCATCCAATCTGAGTTTAAGTAATTTTTGCCAAGATGAGTGGGCAAAAATATCAGGAAAGCTGATAGGGACATATGCCAGAAGACATGCAGCTGTTATTACAGCCAAAGGTGATTCAACAGGGGGTTGAATCAAATGGTAAAAATCCCAATTAGGTCAATTTCAGTCCCAGGCTGTAACAAAAGTTCAAGGAAAAAAGTTAAGGGTAAATGTTCAGGGTTATGAATACTTATGCAAGGCAATGATATTGTCAGTGATACATAGTCAGGAAATGTGCATGACTGTATGTAATTGTTGGGCTTACATAGAAAATGATCTAACTCATTGAGATAAATATCCAGATGTTTCTTACTGTCAAGAATGTCAACAGCAAAAAAAATTAACCAACAGATATTACAACACAAATTCATATTCATCATCACTATGACCAGTTCTGCCTGTCTAAAACTTTCATTTCAGAAGCACAGATGCCACTCAGTTTTTAAAAAGACATGCCATATGATTTAGTTGCATTATTTAAAGGAGTGTGACAGTGTGGCTATGGGCTAAATTACTAAGCTGTCATTGCACTGCTACTTTGGTAAGGCAGCGCAGAATGGATGGAAATGGTGATTGATTATGCTTTTGCCACTGAGGCAGGAACAACAGCTTAAGCAGTCAAGAGTCTTTTGTGTGTCTGTTTGTATAAAGCTGGAAGGAGAAGAATCAAGGCAAGACATTTGAAGGCACTTGTTTCTGTTCCCTGGAGGTCTTTTTGTGGGTCCATCAATTATTCCCTATTTATGTTCTGTCACAGGGCTTGCATGAGTAAGCAGAAACATTTTGCCTAAAAACAGAGTGCCAGTTTTTAGTTGGCCTAACCTGATTTCATTTCAGATTAGTTTAACACCATACACCCAGAGTTCAAATGAAAAAAAAAAAAAAAATCTTATGTACCTTCCTGTTTCATTATAAATAATATTATTGTGCTTGTGCAAAATTTTTTATTCCATTCGACATAACTAGCTGTTGAACACTGGAAACAAGCTTTTTATAGTACCAGAGTGGCTGGAGTGTTTGTTATAGTCTGGAGGTTGGATGTTGTGGCAGATAAAATAACTAGAGGACACAGTGCAGAGCAGATAATCTGCTTTTCTCTACACACGGTATCTTCTATTTCTTCGTGCATTACCTCACGTATGACTCCATTACAGTAGAGCGACATAAGCCTTAGGCTCCATCTTGTCCCACATTTTCAGCCATTTTTGAATGCGTGTATTCATGTGTGTATTTGCACAGCATGCCTCAGCTGCCATCCCATAGCCAAATATTTTGAGTTGAAATGCCCTGAACCAAGCTTGCTGTTTAGACTGATACAAAACAACAGAGTGTGCCGTGCATTTCAATATAACAAGAGTAATATGCATTTGGAGCCAGAGGCTGATGCAGGAAATGGCCTCTAAAAAACAGATTATTCAGCACGGTGATACTGTTTACTGTCTCCAGCAGGCCCTATTCGGAAGTACGCAGCCGATATAAAAGTGAAGTTTCCGGACACATATGCTCTTGTTGGCCAGAACATCACCCTGGAGTGTTTCGCATTAGGAAAGTGAGTGCATTTACTTCATGATGGTACAAGAGTGTAGGAGCAGGACATGTAGGAAAGTCAAAAAGGATATTCACGTTTAAGTCTAAGTGGAGTTGATACTGCTTTTTCTTTTCTAACACCAATCCTACATGATGTGTTTTTTAGAGGGAAAAAGCAGCAAAAAAACAGACAATTTAATTAGAAGCCTTTTTTTTTTTTTTTTTGTATTTCTCTTGTTGAATGCAATGTGTGTAACTGTTTGGCCCAGTCCCATTCCCCAGATCATATGGAAGAAGGTGGACGGAGAGCTGCCTGTTCATCATGAGATCAGCATGGCAGGTGGACTTCTGCACCTCTTTAACGTACAGTACGAGGATGAGGGAGTGTACGAGTGTGAGGCGCTCAACTCTAAAGGCAAAGACTGGCACAAAGCAAACCTCTATGTGGAAGGTAGGACTGCTGTGACGAGAAGGCTCTCTGGACTCGCATTAAAGATTTCAGGATTTTAGCACATGATTATTTGTGAAAATTATAGACTTAAATCACATTTAAAGTACAGATGTTAGAGGTGGGTTTATAGTAATTCTACACATATGAAAAAAGAACAATAATTATGTATGCATCCAAGTAAACAGGTACTGGGCAACGGTACAGTATCAGAAAAACAAGAAACTCAAATAAGAGTAAGAAAAATAATATCAGAAAAATAAATTAATTTATGCTGAAATACCGAGCTTGACTGTAACACAGAGATAACTATGGATCTTTGTGAGGTCTTACACCATGGTGTTCAATCACCTATACATATAACCTATATAATGTTAATCATTCAAACCATCAAGCATAATGAGATATGAAAATATGCAAAGAACTTTAATAGACATCTGTATACTATGAACAGCTAAATAATCAAATTCTTGGTTTAAACCACTGCTACAAGTGTTTAGTATGTTTCTTTAGCATAATTTTCTCTCACTATCGACCCTCCTCTTCTATTTGAGGGTAAGTTGGTATGCTTCTATACATCATACAGCTACTGGATTCCTATGAACACGATTTGTTATTGGACTTCCGTGTTCAGCAACTCTTATTCTTTGATATAATTTCATAAGGGAATCATTTAAATCTCTCCCAGTCCCAGTTAAATATCAGCCTGTCTCTTTTAAAAACCTAGAATTTTAAAATGAATATTGCATACTGTGGGGTCCAAAAGTCACACATGTTTGTGTAAAACCTGATGATCCATGTTGGATCAAATCCATCGGAGTGTCGTATGAACACATGCTTAAAGGGATAAGGGATAAGACTCGTGGAAAATCTGACCTTTTGTACAAAGGAGTTAATGTGGTCAGTATCACAAATTTGCTAAAATTTAAATAGTGACCTACAAATTTCCTTTTTTTCTGTTTTAGAATTTAAAAAATTCTAAAACGTTCTGTTTATTTCCAATTTTAAAAAAATCCAAGATTTTCAATGTGGTCTCAGTCTTTTGGAACCCACTGTGTATGGCTAAACTGATTGATGAGAAGGATTTTTTCCCTACAGAACAGGGTGATAGCTGGCACTATGTAATTATTCATTTCTATCTCTGAGTTTTACCTTTTGTCATATGACAGATTGAATTTCAAATGTTCATTGCATACATTTAAAAATTGATGCAATTTACATAAAACTGAAAGTTTTATGAACACGTCATCAACATACCTGCATTTAATACAGTTATTACATATTTAAAATTTTAAAAAGAATTTTCAATTATGCTTCCATATAAATCTGAGTAACTATTAGTACTGCTGCAGTAATACTACTCATAACTGTTCCCTTTACATGAAGAGAAGATGTCATCTTAAAAACAAGAGTTTTTTTAAAACCAATTTCGCCAAATCTCTAGTACATTTAGCAGTTGAACAATCTCAGGAGCATGTGATCCTACAAATGTATAACATCTTAACAATCTTAAGTAATTTGGAACTATACATATTTACCTGTATGATAAACATAAAATGAATAAAATTCCACATGTAAAATTTGTGATGAGCATAATGATCATTTCTAAATTTGGATATACTGTATGTTTTAGTACTACATAATAGTCTAAGCCTTAGAAGTGTCACACTGCTTAATGCTGTAAATGCCATATTTGGTATTTATTCCATTTGGCCTGGCTATATCTGCTGATCTTGTTTTTTCTCCTTTAGCTGCTCCGGAATGGGTGGAGCATATCAGCAGCAGTGAGAGGGACATCGGCAGTGACTACACCATGTCCTGCGTAGCCAGCGGAAAACCCAAACCTCGTGTACACTTCTTGAAAGATGGCCAAATGGTATGGCCCTTAAACCTTTCTTCATTCTCAGATTATTAGTATAAAGACTTTGAATGGCTTTTCATTGGTTGTCCATCAAGCCATGCTACACTTAATGCACTCCAACTTTCCACAACAATCTTTGGCTGAGTGTGTTTGGAAGGTGTAGAACATGCTAACCATGAAGAATGTGCACAAACACATCCTAATTGTAATGTAAGTGCAATGTAAGTGCAGTTCAGGCTTTAAGCATACTCAGCTCTCTAAATTAGGGCACATAGTCAATGAGGCAAACTCTAGGCTCTATCTCAATGCTAAACGGGTGCCGACACTATTGCACAAACACCCATGGCAACAGTCAGTTCTGCTCCAGAAGCCTGAGAGTGTATGCAGGGGGCATGCCACAGCAGGAGCTACCCTCCGAACACACTCTGCATGCAAAGAGAAAGAAAACTTTCAGTGAAGACTTCGAGATAATGCCCCTTTTTTTACAAGGGTTCACTGAGTTCACTGAGCTAAAAAAATCATCAGAATGATCATGAAATTATTGTGTATTTACTTCAACAGTATGGCAAGCATGAGTTGCACTTCACAGACCTGACATCTGATGACTCGGGGATGTACCAGTGCATCGCTGAGAACCGCCACGGAGTGATCCACGCCAACGCTGAACTGCGAGTCTTCGGTAAGCTGCTGCAAAGCCAATTAACCCCCAGACACACTACTTTGTCTTGCATATGTACCCCCCCATCCCACCCCAAACATTTACACATTTTGTAGTTTTATAAGCTGGAACTGGATTTAACTTACTTGAGATTATATGTCATGAATCTACACAAAACATCCCATAAGGTTATTCACAAATAAAAAAAAAAAAAAGTAAAGTTGTGAATGCATAAATATTCACCCCAAGTGGTGTAACACCCCTAAATTAGTTCTGGTGCAACCAGTTGCCATTAGATATTGAAGGAGTCCACCTGTGTTTCACATGATCTCAATATAAATACAGCTGTTCCTGGAAGTACCCAGAGTTTGTTAGACAGCATACCTAAGCAAACAGCACCATGAAGACCAAGGAGCTATCAAAAACAAATCCGGGAAAAAGTTCTGTCAGGGAAAAGTATCTGTCAGGGTTTGTTTAGAAAAATCCCAAACACTGAACATCTGTCAGATCCTCATTAAATCTGTTATTAAAAATAAAAAGATTATGACACAATTATGACTCGGCCAAAAGGAAGCCATCTACCAAAAGTTAGTGACCCTGTAAAGAGGAATTTAAATCAGAGAAGCAACCAAGTGTCAGGCTGTAACATTACAAAATGTGGAAACATTCAAGGGGAGTGAATATTTATGCAAGTCACAGTACTTTCTTATTAATGTGATGTAAGTTGTTCATCTTTGCTGATAGCTTGCACATGTTCAGTAAAAGAGGATTAGCGTCTAGCATATAGTTAGACATACTGTAATAAGTTTGTCCTTGAAGATATTTGTGTCCAATTGGATTAAACTCAAGCTCTATGAGAATGTGTTGATGTTTTGTGTTATCAGTGGGTGCTCCTTCATTTGAGTTCAACCCGGTTAAGCAGAAGCTGCTGGCAGCAAAGAACGGGCATGTGGTGATTGAGTGCAAACCAAAAGCAGCACCCAGACCCATGTTTTCCTGGAGCAAAGGCACAGAGCTGCTCTCCAATTCCAGCAGGTAGGAGATAAGCCCTTTCACATAGGATTATTGTAACTGAGCTTTTCATCTCCCTAGAAGATTTGATCTGACAATTCTGGAGATTGTGGAAAAGTTCAGTTGAACATCACAGTGTGAAAAGATTTTTTTTTTTAAATAAAGCTGGTGGTATATTTCAAACAATGAAAGAGCTAAACAAACAGAAAACCTCCGGCAAATATGCTGAAAAGAATTCATATCTTTCCGGAACACTGCGCAGAATGGCTGTGAGATTGCTCTGAGCTGAGCAGACTTCACAACATCGCAGTGTGACTAGGTTGGGTTTGTGGCGGGTTACTTTTGAGCTGCTGCTACAGGAAAATATTTTTAATGCTGCCTTGTTAAAATGTTTTGTATGACAGCTCTTTTAAAAAAAATTGTCATTTTTGGAAGGTGCATATTTGAAATAGTGGCTCATTTTGGGCTTCTTTTTAAAGCAGGCATGGCAACCCTGTCAAAATGAACAAATAAACAAGAAAACAGCAGTGTCAGTTAGGGGTGTAACAATATACTCTAGTCATGATTTGATTCGTTATACGATACTGGCTTCATAATTGGATTCTCAGAATATTTTAAACAAAATTTTAATGAAGAAAAATGTCATTCTCGGACACTGTAGATGGCAGTGGTGTGGGGATGGTATTGTTTGAAAGCTAATGAATGGTTATAGTATGGTTATGTAACCATATAGTCTATAATGCATGTCATTTGTTGTGATCCAGAGCTATTGGTCACTTCACAAGTGCAGATGATAATCGGTAATTGTGCAAACTCTCCACAAAAGAATTCAATCATGTGTCCAGCATGAACTCTATATATTTTAACTCTGTGGGATGCGCAGACCGAGACCTCTGGTGTTCAAACAGTGGAATTGCGTTACATGTATAATTAATAGAATGCTAACTTCCACAATGTGAATTGCACATTTCCAGAATGCCCATCCTCACATTTGTGCATTCGCGATGCGTCATGTCATCCCTAGTGTCGGTGGTGAATGAAGCACAAACGCAGAAGAGAGAGATGTTGTTTTGGTGTCGTTTTATTTTGTAAAGCAAAAAACTGAGATGGAGAATGAGGTGACAGATTTGAGTTTTCCCTCAAACATTTGTGATGCTGCTTCCATGACCACAAACTAATGCACAAACGTCGGACCTGAAAATCACAATGAAGCTCACAAGCAACATATGATATTTAGACCAATCACAGATGGGAGGAGATTTCAGAACTAAAAGCATGATGGTTACTGTAAAACATGGAGTTCTGTATAGGATCACATGCACACCGTGGCGCACAAACTCAAACCACTGCATCTTTCTCGCTCAAAAGACATATAAGACACAAATATACCACTGGCTTTAGGGTGTGCTCTCAAAAATAAAATTATTGGCACCCCTAAATAATATTACACATGAACTGCCATCTTTAAAAATATATAGATTGATATGTAGTATCAAGAATTTTGTTTAGGACCAGGATATTGTGTTGAAATAAAACTATTAAACATTCCTATACATTTAAGCTCAGAATTTCCAGTAATTCTAGAGTTCTGTATTTGCTAGTGTGTTTAACCCACGGTAAAGCTAATGAAAAGAAACTGAAAACCAGTGTAATGGTGGCAGGATTTTCATTTGGGAGGATGGGAGTCTGGAGATCCGCAACATTACCAAGTCAGATGAGGGGAAGTACACGTGCTTTGCTGAGAATGACAGAGGCAAAGCCAACAGCACTGGATCTCTCTCAGTCACAGGTAAGAGGTTGAAATTCAAAGCCATATCAGTCATGGAAATGTAGTGTTGCATAATGCATTGCTTATTGGAGCTGGTACATAGGAGATATCAAAAATCATTAATGCAGTGATGAACACAGTAGTCTGAGGGTGTTGGAGGAGATTGAAATGAAGCGTAGAGAATCATGCTGCTTGGTCAACACCCAAGACAGTGATTGATCTGTAACTCTGCCCTGCCCTCTGCTGGTTGAAATGACTTAATACAGAAAGCAGGAATGCCAGCTGTTGATTGGGCTTGTTGCTTCTTTGATTAATATAAATTTTAGAACAAAATGAGAATTACACTATATGAGAATTGTGAGCTTTAATTCCTTTTTTCCGTAATTATATGCTGTCTCTACTAAGTTGCTGGAAATGTAAATCAATTTCTCTTGTGCTTTTTTAGATGCCACTAAGATCACGCTGGCTCCCTCTAACGCTGATGTGAGCATGGGCGAAAACGCTAGGATGCAGTGTGCTGCGTCACATGACTCAAGCCTTGACATCACCTTCATCTGGTCACTTAACGGCCATGCCATTGACTTTGACAAGGAGGAAGAGTTCTACCAGCACACCATTGTAAGAGCGCGAACCCAACAGATTAATGCCGGCAATAATCAACAACATCAGTGTTTGTGATTGAAGTGTTTGAAGTGTTTTAGACATTTATGTTTGAGATGCATCAAGCTGTATTTTAAGTCTTCTGGGTGTCTTTTTGTCCTTTTCTGTAGTCATTTCTTAATTGTCCAGTAGGGGCACATTGCTGTTATTTTTCACAATGGATGATGTAGTTTTGTACTGTGTGTTCTCAAGGTCACAAAATCACACTGTCTTAGACTATTATTAATGAAAGTGCTGGTTCAGTTTATAAATAGGTACCCCAGGCTGCTTAGAGGCATTACTGGGTGTGAGCAGTGATTTCTAAGCTTAGAATGGACTCATAAACAGTCCAACTTCACCTGCCTGTACTCATCGTCCATCTACTTCTCAGTGAGAGAGAACATAGACTACAGTGGGCTAATGATGGTTCATTGAGTGAGGCCTGTTTCCGATTTTCATTCCTGAACGTGGTGGATTTTCTGTTTTTAGATGTTTTTGTTTCAGCAGAGTTGCATGACATTTCAATAAATATCATTTCCTCTCAGTGATACAGTATTCTAATAAATGGTATGGCCGCTAAATTTAATGAACAATCTTAAATATAAATAATCTAAAATAATATAAGCAACATTCCTAGGGCTGAGTGTGTATCGGTGTGTATCTGTGTGTGTGTGTATGTGTGTGTGTGTGTGCATGTGGGGAGCTTTTTTGGCTGCTTTCTTTTCTTTTGGTTATTAAGGGTTTAAGTTAGAGTTAGATTTATGTGTAGGCATAGTATAAATAAAATGCGTTAATAATAATCCCAGTGGAAGGTACTCACAAGGATAGTAAGACAAATGTGTGTGTGTGTGTGTGTGTGTGTGCAGGATAGTCAGGCAGGTATGTCTAGCTGTGAGCTGCTGATTAAGAACACACAGCTGAAGCATGCTGGTCTCTACACCTGCACGGCCCAGACACCTGTGGACAATGTCACCGTCTCTGCTGACCTGGTAGTGAGAGGTACTACAAACATTTTACACAGACACACACACACACTTGCTTACTTACTTACAAACACTCTGTGCCTTGAGTTGGAAAGTAACAAGCGCTTTCTCATCCTGTGCAGTTTTGGCTGCAACAGAAAACTTGAGAACTTGGAGTCAGAATGAGACTAAAGCCGTTCCTTACTTAAATATATTCAAGTCTCTTGCTTGATTTTAGATACACCCCAAAGGCAAGTTACTTCTCTGCATTGTGAATATACTTATGCTTTTCAGTTAGACATTAGACATTAACATTTACGGCATTTAGAAGATGCACTTATCCAGAGCGATTTACAGAAGTGCTTTGTAGTCTCTATCAAAAAACACATCCTCATGCTAGTTCACTAGGTCAGGGACTAAGAGTACCATCAATGTAAAAACCCTGTTGGGGAAGTTAGTACAGTCTGAAAAAACACGACAAGTTTTTTTTAAATAACAAAGTGCTAATTTAGGTGCTTGGTGAAGAGGTAGGTCTTTAATCTTCATTTGAGGACAGCCAGTGACTCAGCTGTTTGGGGAAGTTTGTTGTACCACCTAGCTGCCAGGACAGAGAAGAGACCTGATGCATGTCTTCCTTGTAGACAAAAGTGTAAAGGTCTAGCAGCAATAGATAGGTGTTAATAGACTAATTTGCTTTATACCCTGGCATTAAAAGTTAAAGCAGAAAGTAGTGTACAATTGTAAACTACTCTGTCAGATCCTGCTGACACTGTGTCTACTGTGGGATGCAGTAAAGCAGGGAATGTTCCTGTCTGGGTTTAGTGGCTGGCTGCAGTGCTGTAAGAGGAGGTGAATAATGACGTGTGAATAAAATCCAGCAGCAATGTAAGCAGGGTGTGCTAGTTTGACTTGGACAGATTTGTAAGCCTGGAAACCCAGTACTACTGCTGTAAAAATACACACACACACACACAAGCCTCTTGTTTTTGGCCAGGTGCAATGAGTCAGAATTATAGCCAGCCATTTTATCAGGAAATGTAAAGCATGATTTTGGTGCATTTGGGAAATCGCCAATTTGAATCTCAGGAGCCAAGCTAACAAATTTGACCACGTTCTCTGGGTGGGAGGAATGGCGTTACTCTCTCTCCACTGTCAATCACAGCAACACTAGGCAATCTCTGGCATCTGTTAGCTCATGTATGTAGAAGAGGGTAGATAGCACTTTCCTCAGAGTGTGTTACACTGCACTGTGATGCAGCATGAGCAGCAGTTTGCAAAGGTGTGTTTGGCTTCTGTCAGTCTTCACCCTACCTGGTTGGTAACTGTTGTATAATAGGGAAGAGCAGGCTGGTGGGTGGGAATTAGCAGGTGACCAAATTGGGGAGAAATTCAGGGGAAAAAAGTTAAAAGTCAGGCATGGCAAATTATTAAGGTTGTGTACATTATTTTTGGCACTGGACAAGTAAAGAATGATGGAGTCTGAGTGAGACCTTGCTCTACTCTTTATTCTCTCATGGTTACAAAGCAGTTTGATCTTGCCAGGCAGTAACTTTCCTCAGACATTAACAATTGCTAATGAGACAAACTAGTGTGCCAGTGACCATAATGTGTTGAGGTTGGAGCTATTTGCAAGATCAGCTCCACTAAAGGTAGTGCAGTTGAAGGAGGTTTAGGAAGGGCATGTCCATGGGGAGAATAGATAAGTCTGTTTTTTGAGTTGTTTGGCCTAACGGTCATCCGCTTCCACTTCCTCTCCTCTTCCTCTGCTTTTAATCTCTCTTATAATGTTATAATACTCAGGTCAGATGCTTCCCCTAAAACAGCGTGTGCTCATTTGGTGTGTGGGTTGGACAAATATAATGAAATGTTCTGTTAAAATCATTTAGCGATTAGGAAGATGGATGAAACTGCACGATTTGTTTTACTGGGTAAACAGCTCAATGGGGATTAATGCATCCCAGCATTTAATTTGCATTTGTAAACCTATGACTCATGCTGTTGTTTTGCTTGATGAGATTTTTAGCAGTATGGCATTCTTTGATACATGAAAGAAAATGCTATAATATACATTTAATAATCTTGAAGCAGCACGCATAGATAAAAGATATTGCTTTTATAGTATTAACATACTTGATTATCTCTCATCCATTTCATTTGATTACTGAGAGGAAAGAATTCAATCCAGTACATTTTTATTGGCAAGAATAAAGGCTAAATTGTATGTAAAATGTTGGCTCTATTAATTAGGTCTTAGAACTTTTAATAATCTCAACAAGTGCTGCTTTGGTTGTTCTTTTAATGCTGAAATCTTGTGTCTTTTTCATGAGTAACTATATCGCATTCTGCCCTGAGTGTGAGTTCCAGAGCTAGCATTAACAGACTTTTCCACTGTATGAATTATTCACTTTTTTCACTTGGGTGAAAGTGTGTCAACAAATATTACACACAAAAAATGGTTGGCAAAAATGTTCCACTTAGCTTTTTGGGTTTATTTACAGAATGTTAATTGCTGTTGAGTCTGAAAGGCTGATGTACTGCATACACAGTCCCTTCCGAAAGTATTGGAACAGCAAGGCCAATTCTACTGTTTTTGCTGAAGACATTTGGGTTTGAAATAATGAATATGAGATGATATATCAGAATTTCAGCTTTCATTGTCTGATATTTACATCTATGTAATGTATTAAGCAATTTAGAACCTGGCACCTTTTGTTTGAACCCACCCATTTGTTTAAGTGAACAAATATATTAGAACATGGCCCAGAACATGGCCTAATAGTGCCCAGGTGTGCCCTATTAGATTGATTGTTTTAAAAAATTAATAGCTCTGAATGTCTACTCTTGGTTTGATCTCTGGATTTCACCTGTGAAGACTGCATTTTTAACGACAAAGGATAAACCAAAATGAAGACCAGCGAGCTGTCTATGGGATAAAAGCAAGCCATTTTGAAGCTGAAAAAAGAGAGGAAATCTAGCAGAGCCATTCTGCAAGCAATGGGCATAGCCAATCAACAATTTGGAATGTCCTGAAAAAAGAAAGAAACCACTGGTGTACTAACAACCAGATGTCAAACAGGTCAGCCAAGGAAAACGACAGCAGTTGATGACAGAAACACTGTGAGAGCAGTAAAGAAAAACCCAAAAACAACAGTCAGTGACATCACCTACAACCTCCACAGGTATCACAATCCAATGTTAGAAGAAGACTTTGAGAGCAGAAATATAGAGGCCATACCACAAGATGCAAACCATTCATCAGCAGTAAGAATCAGAAGGTCTGATATGAATTCACGAAGAAATACAGAGATGATCCAGAAAAGCTCTGGAATCAAGATTAATCTCTACCAAAGTGAAGGAAAGGCCAAACTGTGGAGAAAGAAAGGATCTGCTTGTTATCCAAAACATACGAGCTCATTGGACAAGCACAGTGGAGGGTATGTCATGGCTTGGGCTTGCAAGGCTTCTTCTGGAATGGACGCATTAATCTTTATTGATGCTGTAACTCATGATGGTAGCAGAATGGGTTTAGAAGTCTGCAGAAACATTCTGTCTGCCTATTTACAGAGAAATGTATCCAATCTAATTGGGAGGAATTTCATCTTGCAGTAAGACAATGACCCAAAACACACTGCCAACACAACAAAGGACTTTATCAGGGAAAAAAGTGGAAGGTTTAAGACTGGCTAAGTCAATCACCAGACTTTAACCCAATTGAGCAGCATTTTCACCTTCTGAAGAGGAGACAGAAGGGAGAAACCCACAAAACTAACAACAACTGAAAGAAGCTGTGGTACAAACCTGGAAAAGCATCAAGAGAAAAGAAGAATGCAACATTTTGGTGATGTCAGTGGGTCTCTGGCTTAATGCAGTCACTGCAAGCAAGGGATATGCAACCAAATGTTAAGTGTTATTTAATTTAAGACTATCTGTTCCAATACTTTTGCTCCTCTAAAAATTGGATGGTCTAGCACAAAAGGTGCCATGTACTAAGTTGTTTAACACATCTAGATTTAAATATAATGATAGATCAGAATTTCAGCTTTCATTTATATCATCTCATATTCAGCTTTTGATCTCAAACCCAAATGTCTTCAGTGTATAGCCAATAAAAAAAAAAAAAAAAAGAATTGGCCTTGCCATTCCAATATTTTCGGAGGGGACTGTAGGTAATGAATGATGTATTTTGGGATTCCAGCTCCTTATTATTTAACATTTTGCACTGAAAAGTTAGAGGCACTGTTGAGAGTTAGATATTTCCATTCCCTCCACGATTTTGGACTGTATTAACTTTAAGGTGAGGCATCCCATTTAATGGGATATACTTACATCCAAAGCTTTTAACTGATTAATAAAGGAAATACAGATGTGACTTTATTGTGCTGAGTAGTTTCTGTTACTTCACTGTCAGGGCCTCCGGGAGCTCCAGGAGGAGTGCGTGTGGAGGAGGTTGGGGTAAATTCTGTGAAGCTTCTCTGGAGTCACGGCACAGATAACCTCAGCCCCATATCCAAATACACCATCCAATACAGAAAGACCAGAACCGAGGAGGAATGGAAAGATGCTGTAACCTGTGAGTACTCCAGCACATGTACTGACATTTTGACATTTACAAATTTTACCCTTTTAAAAATGAGGGAGCAGTGGGTTCAATTCCTCTTAATTCCTGCTTTTGTGATTCATATTTAATTATAGTTGTGACAATATAAAAAATATTATATTAAACCATCATAAAAAAAAAAAAAAAAAAAAAAAAATGTTAGTGGTTATAGTGTGGTATACAATGATAGCGTATGATAATATACTTACATAGATTATAATGTCACAAAAACAGCATTCCAGGTTTTGGATGTAACTACTACTACTGAACATCAAAAGCATTCTGTTACAAATTGGTTTAAAACAAATTATAGCAATTTCTCTAGCCAATTAATTCAGTAATATAATTTAATGCCATTTATAACACAGCGCTGTTGAATTGTCAAATTTGATTGGTATTAAATGGCAGAAGCCCACATAATACACGCAAGTCTTTTTTTTTTTAAGTGTTGTTACTTCACAAAAAACAAATAATCTTTGTTACGGTGAGGACAGCTATTTATATCTGTTATAATGTAAGTGATAACAGGCACTAATTTTGTAACTAATCAATGGACAAAATGCATATTGTGCTGCTCTTTAATTAAAATCTAAAAATCTAAAAATCTTTGGAAAATTGCTGTGGTATAAAAGGAATAAAACACTGGCTGCATCACACCACCCTGTTTATTATTTTCGAATAAGAACACACCCAGTAATGTTTTATTTCTTACATACACTATATAGCCAAAAGTATGTGAACACCTGATAATCACACACATACAGTGTGTGGGTCTTCCCCAAAGTTTTGCCACTAAATTGGAAGCACACAATTGTATAGGATGTCACTGAATGCTCTAACATTATAATTTCCCTTTACTGTAACTAAGAGGCCCAAACATATTCCAGCAAGACAGTGTCCTTGTGCATAAAGTGAGGTCCATGAACACATGTTGTGTTAAGGTTGTAGTGGAAGAACTCGAGTGTCCTGCACAGAGCCCTGACCTCAACCCCACTGAACACCTTTGGGATGAACTGGAACGCTGACTGTACACCAGACCTCCTAGTCCGACAGCGGTTGCTGATCTCACTAATGCTCTTGTAGCTGAATGAACACAAATCCCCACAGCCACACTCCAAAATCTAGTGAAAAGCCTTCCCAGAAGAGTGGAGGTTATTATAACAGTGCTTTTTGAATGGGATGTTCATCAAGCACATATGGATTGGTCAGGAGTCCACAAACTTTTGACCATATAGTGTATTTTAGTGCCATATCATTTACATTTAATGTGTCTTTAAAAAAATATACTGAGAACAGTGATATTTTTACCCAATCAACTTTTCATATCATTCCACTTTAGGTTTGACTTAGTGCAAGTAGACAGCAGTGTTTCAAATTCTTTAGACTTAGGAAGATGACGTGGCTAAACCTATCTACAAAAGCACGCTGGGTGGAAAAAGTGTTCATTAAAAAAGGATTTTAATTAACTTCTGGAGTTTGGACTTCAATTGTATATAATGTGTTCAGTGTAAACAGCATGAAGTGACCAGTGGCTGTGATGCGTTTATGTTTTTTTTCAGCTCCTCGCAATATAGAAGGAAACGCAGAGATGGTCACAGTAGTTGATCTGCTTCCTTGGACTGAGTATGAGTTTCGGGTCATTGCTACAAACACTCTGGGTACAGGAGAACCGAGTGAGCCCTCAAGCAAAACCACCACACTGGAAGCAGGTATGTCTCTAGATTTCATCATTGTTTACTTACTTGCTAAATTATTGGTGAGACAAATTTGAATTTCTCAACTCTGAATTTACCTCAGCTAGAGACCCATAGTTTAGAGGAATTCTGGGGAGTTTATTGAGTCCCTTTTTGCTTTATAAACAGATCAGCCATAACATTAAAACCAGCTGCCTAAAATTGTGTAGGTGCCCCTTGTGCCCCCAAAACAGCTCTGACCCATTGAGGCATGGACTCCACAAGACCTCTGAAGGTGTGCTGTGGTATCTGGCACCAAGATGTTAGCAGCAGATCCATTAAGTCCTGTAAGTTGTGAGGTGGGGTCGCCATGGATTGGACTTGTTTGTCCAGTACATCTTACAGATCCTTTATCGGATTGAGATCTGGGGAATTTTGGCTAAATCGACACCTTGATCTCTTTGTCATGGTCCTCAAACAATTCCTGAACAATTTTTGCAGTGTGGCAGGGCACATTATCCTTCTGAAGAGGCCACTGCCATTAGGGAATACTGTTGCCATGGAGGGGTGTACTTGATCTGCAACAATGTTTAGGTAGGTGGTGCATGTCAAAGTAACATACATGTGAATGGCAAGACGCAAGGTTTCCCAGCAGAACGTTGCCCAGAGCATCACGCTGCTTCTACCGGCTTGCCTTCTTCCCATAGTGCATCCTGGTGCCATCTCTTCCCCAGGTAAACGACACACACGCAGCTGGCCGTCCACATTTTGCAAAAGAAAACGTGATTCATCAGACCACTTCCTCCCATTGCTCCATGGTACAGTTCTGTTGCTCACATGCCCATTGTAGGCACTTTTGGCAGTGGACAGGGGTTAGCTGTATACGCAGCCCCATATACAGCAAGCTGCAAAGCAATGTGCGTCCTGACACCTTTATACCTTTATACATCATAGCCAGCACTAACCTTTTCAGCAAGATGGGCTAGCCTTCGCTCCCCACTCGCATCAGTGAGACTTGGGCACCCATGACCCTGTCGCCGGCTCACTGGTTGTCCTTCCTTGGACCACTTTTGGTAAGTACTAACCACTGCGTACCGGGATCACCCCACAAAACATGCCATTTTGGAGATGCTCTGACCCAGTCATCTAGCCATCACAATTTGGTCCTTGCCAGAGTTGCTCAGATCCTTATGCTTGCTCATTTATCCTGCTTTCAACACATCAAATTTGACAACTGACTGTTCACTTGCTGCCTAATATATCGCACCTCCTGTCAGGTGCCATTGTAAAGAGATAATCAGTGTTATTCACGTCACCTGTCAGTGGTTTTAATATTATTGCTGATCGGTGTATAAACTTGTGTTAGATATAAGGTGCTGTTCTTGGTAACATTGCTGTAGAAGATATTATTAGTTATTAATAATGTTTGTTATTAATTCAGCATAATGTTGTTTGTCTCTGTCGATGTGTGTGATTGTTTGTAGAGTGTGAGATCTCACATTCCTCTCTTATTTTAGCTCCTGTGGTGGCACCCTCAGATGTAGGAGGAGGTGGGGGTACAAGTAGAGAGCTCACCATCACATGGACGGTATATATATTTCTTTTTTGCTTGTTTGTTTGTTTTTTTGTGAATGCCTGTCATGACATATTTTTCACCAGTGGAAATTTTTTAATTTTAGTTTAGTTTTTAATTCCTTCTATAATCAGCCTATATGACTTTTTTCTGTAAAAGAAGCCCTGACTGTGTTCTGTTCTGTCCTCAGCCTGTTCAGCCACAGTACTACTCTGGAAGTAACTTCGGCTACATTATCGCGTTTAAGCCTCAGGATGGCAATGAGTGGCATAAAGTGACTATAGCTGACCCTCGCGCCAGTCGCTACATCCACAAAGACCCCTCTATTCCCCCAGCCACAAAGTTTGATGTGAAAGTAAAGGCCTTCAACAGTGCAGGAGAGGGACCCTACAGCCTCACTGCTGTTATATACTCTGCGCAGGATGGTGAGTATCAGAGGCAGTTTTTATTTACTTCTTAATGTATATACTGCTGTGTGAAATCAGAAGCCGCAAATTGTGTTAGACAGTCCCTCTTACAACAAGACAAATCAAATTATCTCGTTTGATAATTCTAAGAGCTACATATGTATTAAGGATGTAATAATACAGCATATCATATTGCATTGTTTGAGAGGAGACTCTTGACTCGATATATCAGGGTATCGAACAATATATTCAACAGAATGTATAATTAAGAAAGCTGTTTGTCATAAAATACCACTTGAGTTGCAATTTAAAAAAAATTACATGAGTTGTAATAAAAATTTTAACTTAATCAAGTCCACACTCCTTCTTCTGAAAGAGTAGCTTCTTTTTTTTCTCATGATAGGTTACAGGGTTTTAAAAAAAAAACCTTCTTCTAAGCTCGCTGTTAGTTAACTGGCTAGTGTACTACAGTGTGGCTACATTCAGCAACAAGAAGGAACTGGAAGATTCCTAGTGTACGAGGAAGGTCTGGTGTATGGGAGCACTTTGACTTCCTGGTGCACCAACACGGTACGATATTAACAGCCGACAAGTGGTGGACGGAAACGTTACAGTGTGCCAAATCTGCCAAATAAGAGGACAATAGACCATCACTAATGCCACAAACATGTCCACACATCTGCTCTGACATCATCATTTTGTTTCGGTCAGAGGAACTGGATGAAAACATGAAGCAACACATGTAACAATGTCTATATTCAGGCAGCATTTCCCTGAATGGCAAAACTAGACTCTGTCATTACAAAATTTAAATTATTGTATTTTATTATCTTGAATGTTTTAATAAATTGAAAGTAGAAACCTGAGGCACATATTCAGGCATTGTCCATTTTTTGCTGTATTGTATTGAACAAATTTTGAGCTTTGTGCATCATTACATTGTTAATAGGGATGTATAAAGAGCTATGGTCCAACATGCTGGACAAGTGCTGTCATATGACTCTGTTCCTGTCTGATTCCTGACTAGTCTGTATACTTTGAATTTATGGCTGCAAACTTTCATAGTCTTAAGTAAGAAGTTGCAGTGAAGCCAATATATACAGACAGGGCTTGGGGTATTTGAATGTCTTTATATAAAAAGATGCAGATATCATTTTACTTCCTAAAAATTCTCCCTATATATAGGTGTAAACTGAACATTCCATTAGTTAGAATTCTAGACGTTGTAACACAAAAACATTAAACATAACACATTTTAACACCAACATTTTAAACATATCCAGAATACCCTTCCACCCAATATTCTTTCCTATATTTTAGAGGTGAAGTGCAGACATCAAATATATACAGTGGGGTCCAGTGAGACCACACTGTAAATCTGTGATTTTTCTTTTTCATTTAATAAACAAAAATAAACAGAATTTTTAAAAGGTTAAAGAACAGAAGTATTCAATATCTTTTCAATTAGTCAAACGTTTGCACTACTTCTAGATCACTGTTTAATTTTAAGAACATTTGTGATATTGATCCTACTAACTTCTTTGCACATAATGTCAGATTTTTTTTATTGAGTTTTATCCCTTCCATTAAAGCATTTGTTGAGACGACACTTTGATGGATTTGATCTAATACGGGTCGTCAGGTTGTACACAAACTTGTGGAGTCTGTAACAGCTTGACTGCATGCTGTCATTAAAGCAAGAGGCAGAAATACTAAGAAATTCTGAAATTTATGTAAATATTTCTAAGATATTACTTTTCACCAAAGTTGTTCCTGATAATATAATTTGTATTGAAAAAAATGCACTAAATGAAGGATTTCCACTAGACTTTTAGACCACACAGTACATGTATATGGAATGCAGAAACACAACATTGTAATAATTGCATATAATTCACTTATCTATACAGCAGCTCAGCTGTGCTTTATGGATGGATAGACCTTAAGTTTATCCTCCAGACCCAGTGTGTGGATGTTGTTAGTTTGATTGATGTGTCTGTCTAACATGCTGTATATTGTCAGCACCCTCAGAGGCTCCCACCATCGTAGAGGCCAGAACCCTGTCAGCGACGGAGGCCATTGTGTGGTGGCGACCACTCACGCAGCAGACAGTTGAAGGCTATCAGGTTAGTCTGACAATGCTGCATACGCAGTAAATGTACAGTGAGTGATGATTTGCCCTTCATTCAGCTTTAGTTGTGTATGTGTTATAATTACCATTTGTTTAAGGGGTGGTGGAATGATATGTTATAGCAGAGAAAGCACAGTATAGTATATTACAGTAACAGAGTAATGTGTGGCCTGTTTGCTCTGTGACAGGTGAGGTACTGGAGGAAGTCCATGGAGAACGAGGCATCAGCACAGCGCATCTCCAGCAGAGAGAACCAGACACGTCTGGACAACATGAAGCCTAACTCTCATTATGTTATAGAAGTGCGCGCATTCAACGGTGCAGGTTATGGACCAGCAAGCCAGAGATATGAGATCTACACAAAGAAAGCACGTAAGGATCATGCTTATATTTAAGCGTAACCAAATCCCTTTGTTAAAGCACAGAGACTGATACCTTATAGAAATACTCCCATGTGTTTCTTAGCCTAGTCTCTGTCCACCACACTTGCATCACATGGGCAATTACCATAGGCAATAATTTCGATGTTACTCTGTACTGAGGGTACAGGCAGTCCCTGTAAACCTTTATGCTACCTTGATAACACAAAACCACTAATTCTTCCCTTTGAAAATGTTCTCTGATGGTACAAATTATACAGATCTATAGCTTAATTAAGAAAACAACTTTACCACAATTATCGCCTCAACTAATGATAGGGAAATACACAAATACATTATCTAGATTGCACAGGTAATGTATTCTAAACAGATACAAATATACACTCACTGAGCACTTTATAAGGAACACCTGTACACCTACTCATTCATGCAATTATCTAATCAGCCAATCGTGTGGTGGCAGTGCAGTGCATAAAATCATGCAGATACGGGCCAGCAGCTTCGGGTAATGTTCATCAGCCATCTCCATGATTTTGACCGTGGCATGGTTGTTGGTGCCAGATGGGCTGGTTTGAGTATTTCTATAACTGCTGATCTCCTGGGATTTTCACACGCAACAGTCTCTAGAGTTTACTCAGAATGGTGCGATAAAGGAAAAAAACATCCAGTGAGCAGCAGTTCGAGCTGACAGAAAGACTACAGTAGCTCAGATAACCACTCTGCACAACTGTGGTGAGCAGAAAAGCTTCTCAGAATGCACAACACATCGAACCTTAAGGTGGATGGGTACACCAGCAGGAGACGTCAGGTTTGTCAGGTTCCACTTCTGTCAGCCAAGAACAGAAAGCTGAGGCTGCAGTTGTCACAGACTCACCAAAACTGGACAGTTGAAGACTGGAAAAATGGAGCCTGGTCTGATGAATCTCGATTTCTGCTGAGGTCAGAATTTTTCTTGGTGCACTTTGGGCCCATTAATACCAATCAATCATCGCTTGAATGCCACAGCCTATTTAAGTATTGGTGCTGACCATGTGCATCCCTTCATAGCCACAATTTACCATCTTCAAATGGCTACTTCCTGCATGATAATGCACCATGTCACAAAGCAAAAGTCGTCTCAAACTGGTTTCAAGAACATGACAATGAGTTCAGTGCTCTTCAGTGGCCTTTCCAGTCACTGGATCTGAATCCAGTAGAACACCTTTGGGATGTGGTAGCATGGGAGATTCGCAGCGTGAAAGTGCACCTGAGAAATCTGCAGGAATTGTGTGATGCAATCATATCAGTATGGACCAGAATCTCAAAGGAATGTTTCCAATAGTTTGTGGAGTCCATACCATGAAGAATTGAGGCTGTTTTGAGAGCAAAGGGAGGCCCTACCCAGTATTAGTATAGTGTTCCTAATAAAGTGCTCAGTGAGTGTATATATGAAAAATACACTGTGTTTTTTTTTTTGTTTTTTTTTGCCAGAAAGGCTCACTTGACATCTGGTTGAGTCTAAAGGTGTGCATGGGGAGATTAGGGGGATGCAACAAAACAAGTTGTGTGAGCGGGAGGTTTTCACTTTCATGCAGGCGTGAGATACCGCAAGTTAACTTGAATGTGTTTTGGTCCTTAATAACTGCCTGTGGTATAAATTAAGCAACTACATTCATTGTGCACATCTGTAGTTGAGACCAATTATAAACTTAAGTGATATACAACTGTCAGAGCCAGAATTCACAGACCATGCTGACATTGCTGGCATTTCTACATGTTTTATTTTCCAGTGGCATAGAGATCATATTTAATAAAATAAATTAAAACATTAAAAATCTGTTTTAGGCCATGTCCAGATCAGATTTAAATATGAACTAAGAAAGAGAAGCAGATATATAGTACTGTGCAAAAGTCTTAGGCACATGCAAAGAAATGCTGGAGAGCAAAGATGCCTTCAAAAATAATGAAATTAAATGTTTCTACATTAAAAAGTTCTATAAAGAGCAGTAAACAGTAATAAATGAAACAAAGTCAATATTTGGTGTGACAATCCTTCACTTTTAAAAAAAAATAGTAGTCTCAGGTACAATGTGTGCAGTTTTATAAGGAAATGAGCTGTAAGTGTTACTGAGCATCTTGCAGAAGCAGCCACAGTTCTTCTGGAGACTTTGACTGTCACACTTGCTTCTTATTTTTGCAGCAAAACCCAGCAGCCTTCATTATGTTTTTTTGTCTGAAAAGTGTCTCTTATGTAATCTGCTGCTTTCTTTACTGACATGCAAACATTTTTCTGTAACATTTAATTTTGTGCTGGAAAACTAATGTTAGGGAATCTAAAAAGTTTTCTTTTAACTAATTGAAATAACCAGGACAAATTAACCAAAGAAAATAACATAAGCATGAAGTTCAAATTTTCTTCAGTGGATCTCTTCCCAGATCCTGTTCTTGTTATTTTACATGACCACACATTTATGGTACATTTGAATTTGGCTCTCCTTTCCAGCTCCAAGTCGGCCACCAAAAATAATCGGCACAAGGGTAAATTCCAGTGGAACCTTAGTCAACGTTGCCTGGCAGCATGTGGAGGCTTTAGCCAACGAGTCTACTGTGGAGAGCTATAAGGTATAGACCATTTGGCTGGATTTAGTCTAAAATCATTTAATGTTTTTATAAATAATTGTGTGCATGAACTTTAGTTTCTGTCCCAGACTGTGTTTCATAAATTTGACCCCTAAGTGACTGTCTTGAAACCAAAATGTGTCTGAATGTCACATGGTCTAACGCTGTACCTGTTGTTGCTTGAAGGTTCTATATAGACAGGAGGGTCACAGCACCGGGACACTGTACACTACAAATAAGCAGTCCATAGACCTGCCCATTCACAAAGGTGGAGATTACCTGGTGGAGGTGAGGGCACAGAGCAAGGGAGGAGATGGAGCTGTGGCTCAAGTGCGCATCTCAGGTAAGCTTTCTGTCAGAACACACATGCACTAATGTGTCACATGTGCTCTGTGTGCAGGGTCTTCACCTGACTGGTCTTAACTTAATGTTATTTAGTCCTAGAACATGTTAACTCACATTTGTTTATGCAGTGCTAATTTTGTTGATAGTGGTACCAAAAATCAGCATCATTTGTGATGACAAGGCAAACTGCATGAATTACACATGGGAAAATGAATTAGAAAATACTCTGTATTAGACCGGACAGAGTAAGTCAATATTTACAAGCCTTTTCTCATGCTTTCTCTCATGTGATCATTTCAAGTTGGATCGTGTCCATACAGCAGTTTGAGTGCAGTGATTTGTCAGTGTCATGTGCCATTGGGTATGAGCAGCTGCTGCTAAGCTGAGGGAGGGAGATTGTGAAACAGAGGGAGTGAGAAAGAGAACCCTGTAATGATGAATGACCCTCACCTCAAGTGCAGTTTTTTCCTTACGATATTGTACTCAGAACCATAACTGCTGAAAGGCACTTTTCTGTAAGATGTAGTCTCACAAAGCTAAAGTTAAACTATACTAGTGCTGCAGTTTGTATAATAATGCTCTGTTCTTTAAAGAAGATATGCCTTGACTACAGGTCATTATGCTGCGTTCATAACAAATGGGCTCCTTTCCGACTCACCTGTTCCCAATCACACGTACACACACACACTATAAAAAGAACTCTCACTCACTACACATTGTGAAGTTACACTCAGTGTGTTTGCATCTGAACTTACTGAGCTGTTGATTCTGTGATTGTTGTTCTGGTTTCGACTCTCTATTGTTTCCTGGAATTTGATATCCTTCATTAACGTGAAACTAACTGCAAGTGCATCCGTTTCCGTCTCAATTCGTGACAGGGCCTCTTAGTTCCAGTGAAGGAAAACTGTAATGCTACAGCATACAATGACATCCTATAGAATTGTGCTTTGTGGCAACAGTAAGGTGTCCACAGTAGTATTCTTTTGGCCATGTAGTGTATATCCTATAATAATACTCATCCTAATGGTACTATATTTCTCTATCAACTTTGTCTTATAACTTCTGTGTGTGTGTGTGTGTGTGTAGCTGGAGCGGTCTTGTCAGCTCCATCCCTGAGCCTTTGTGTCCTGCTGCTGGTGGCATTGCTCAGCCTGACTCTCTGAATGTAGCGCCGTCTCTCCTCTGCCTTCACTCCCCACAGTGAAGAGGACTCTAACTGGATGACGCCTTACAGGACTCTTATTCTACAAATTCCTATGCTCAACAATGAATATTCCCAACCTGGACTGAGCTATGTTGGAAGAAAAGACTACAGAAATATAGGAAGGACAAGGATGTAAAGGACTGTCTTATTCAGTATCGACTTAACCATGAAGCAGCGTCAAAGGAGTTCTCTCTTGTTCAGTATGCCTTATAATATCTCTTACCCTGCTCATAGCTGCTTGTGGGTAGAGTGACATCTGTATTTCACAATTTACATCACGAACGTCAGAAGGCTGTTTCAGCTTTAATTTGAAAAATTTTTTAATTGGCTGCTCATTCATAGCACCAATAATCCTCTCAATTGAATTCATAATTTTGTTTCTGCAGTGTGCTCTGTACCCGCAAGTGATATTTGATGAGTGATCGGCATAAGAGTGTCTAATAGTTAGCTTAGTTTGCAAATCAGTGGAACTCCTTTTTTTCCATTTCTGAACTAATGCTTTCCTTGATGGATACAGTCAAAGCAAACTCCTCTGCTACTCTGACTCAAGACAAACTAAACAAGGTTACACAGAATAGAAAATATAGCAATTTATTTCAAGCTAGTATATGTATATGCAATAATTTATAAGCTATCGATTTCTTAATATATTTCAATATTTCTTTGGTCATATTAACATATCATTAATAGAAAGATTATTTTACTTTAAATATATGATTTCAAAGCCCTTAAGTAAAAGAAAATGAACATCGAGAAGTAAGAGAGATGTGTGCTTATAACCTCTGTGGACTGAATGAGGATTATCAGGGGTTAAAAAAAATGTAAATATATATCTTAATTGCTGAAATTCTGTACTGAGGAGTAATTGTGTTTGTATGTGAACTGTATGTGTAGGATACCTGTCCAAACCATGGTTTTAAACCCAAACCAGATGAGTATGCTTGAGTGTGTGTACATGTGTTGTGAGTGAACCGTGGCATGAAAATCCACTGTGGTACTTCATGGGCCAAAATCTCACAGCACCTCTGGATAAGGGTGTTGATTTGGTAAAATAATCTCTGATTATCACTCATAGTCTAAGAAACTCTGTCACTTCATTAGTGCTCCAACCAAAAGGCACTGCAGCATAAGGAAAACTTTTTGTTTTGACTGTATCTTTGAATTCTCAGTCATTTAGAAGGGGTTCATACAAATAAATAAATGAATTATTTTATTTTATTTTATTATTATTTTTTTTTACAGACTTCTTTTCTTTTAAAATTGTGTCATGTTCCAGATAACAGTTGTATGGCCTGGGACAAGGAGCAGACTGTCCAGAAAGGTTTAATGCTATTAACTAAAACATTAAAAAAAAAAAGAAAAAACACATTCCATTCAGAAATTAATGATTTCTGACAAATGTAGTTGCTGAATCATTTCAAACGTGCACAACTGTATTGATTGCGTCACATGAGTCAAATCACCCCTTGACTCTGTATGACAGTGATCGTATCGGACGAGCAAACAATTTATTATTAAATGCTTTTGTAACCCATTGTCTTTTCACTTATAACCCATTAGAGATATACTGACCTGTCCAGCATAACTGCATTTCATTTGTTACTAATGTGTTAAGATTTGTTACTTGTTTGATAGTTCCTTCAACTAAAAATGCATTTCAATTTTGACATATTCAAAGAAATTCCATCTGACAGTATTTTCTGAGAAGAAAATACATTCAACGTCTATAACATATCACCACAAACAGATCCTGTGTACTTCTTTGAGAACAGGATATCTTCAGTTTTTTTGTGTGACAGGCTAATTTAATGTATTATTTGTTTTTTTTTATTATTATGTGGAACGTATATTGGATGTTGACCTCTCAGATGGACTGTCTGTGTGCATTTTAGCCTATGCTTCATCATTTTTGTAATATTCAGAGACCACCACAAAGTGCTTTCTCTTTCCCTGTTTACTTCAGCCAACAACATCATCAATGTAAAAAAAAAAAAAAAGCCAAATGCATGAAAGCCTTTAACTTAATTATTGCAATCAGCAATTATTTGGAGTGCTGTGGTACGCCCTCAGAAGCATGATCTGGAAATGAATGGTTCATTCCAGTTGCATTAGAACGCCATACTCATTTGCGATGAAGGTGACTCATGTAACTCAACTTCTTCTGATCTGTCTCTGTCAGTCAATAAAAAGTGTGTTCAGGCTGAATGACAGGTTGTGTAGATGAAATGTAACTCGTGAGTCATTATCTGCTTCATTGAAGCCATTCTTCTCAATTAAAGTTTATAAAGACAAACCCAACATGACTCTCATTGTTCTTGAAGGTAACAGTTAAAGATTTAATAATAATCCTTATTAAATATATTTAAGGTGTTTAACTTGTAGTGTTGTTGTGATAGGTGACTTTGGTGTTATTTTTTTTTTCACTTAATGTAGCTAATGCAGGCTAATTGTCACAAGAAACCTAGGCCCATTATTTTTTACCTAGAGATTTGTATGTTTTTAATTAAAACAGGGGAAACACTGGAGCAATGGGTAGTGTTGCCACCTTGCAGTTCCTGGATCCCTGGTTAGACCCTGAACTCGGATTACTGTGTGAATGTGTGTGTGCATGGTGCCCAGCGTTCGTTTGGGGTGAATTCTTTGGCTTTGAGCCCTCATCAACTTCTCTACATGACTAGGAAGTATGTCACATGAATGGCCACTTGCAGTAAAAGCAGATGAGGGTAAAGTAAATATTAAACAAGAATGTACTTGCCATAGGCAGTAAGAACAATGAAATTAAACTTTGCTAAATTGTCCAGTCTAGTGAATTATGTAGAGTTAAATCAGCTTGCCAACTAGGAATAAATTTGAAATAAATAATAAACATTAGCTAAAAACAATTTGAAGGTAGAAAATCAATTGTTATATTTTTGAAATGTCGAAAAATACTTTGCTTTGGAATGGAGAGCATAAAATACTCAAAAGACAGAAATAACTTAAATAAATAAGAGTTTGCTTTATTTGAATACAGTGATATCTAACCATATATGGTCAACCTGGAGTATAACTGCTGCACTGGGTAGAGCAAGACGAGGCTAAGGAAATCACAAATTTAAACCTCAATGAACTGAAAAGCAACTAAATAAAAAAACTGAATGCACATAATAAATAACAGGTAAACTGAGACAAGTAACATAGATTAAAAGTTACTTGACCTGAGTTTGACTCTCTGTCAACTTCAACATAAACCTATGAGCAAACTGTGTATTTCCATGGCAAAGGCAACTTACACAAAGGACACACACACACACACACACACACAGAGCTAAAAATAAAGACTTGGTAAGTGTTTGTCTAGAATGATGTGGACCTAAAATGACTTTAAGTTGGAAAGAAATGCTGTTGAAGTGCTGAGGATGTGGAGCAGAGCATGGGAACATATGGAAGTAGAAGTGCTGCTAAGACTATTAACATGTATGCAGTATCAAACTTACAAAAGTAGTCGACTGGTATGCTTCTTATGAGAGAAGTGTTTTTTCATACATATTCTGATATCAGTTGAAGTTTTTTCCATACAGTTTGAAGACGGTCATTTCCTTAATGTCACTCTACAGAGAAAACTTATTGGATTCAAAACTGTAGGTTCAGAACTGTAAATAACCAGGTCTGGGACATACTGTACAGTATGTCAGAGGTATTTGTAAAATGTCAGCTAAAGTGCACTTTTGTGCCAAACTGCACTTTCCTTGTCCATTTAAAAAGGGTCCCTTTTTTAGACTTTGTGTATCTTGTCGATCTTCTGAGGATGGGCCAGCAGATAGAGAGATAGATTTCAGGTTCAGGACAGACTACTAGAGGTGAGCCATAATGTTACACACTGATCACAGAATCTCTGCTGCATCTCCAGCGTCGTTATTCTTCACAATGGTGTACTGTTTATAGACTATATGGCCAAAAGTATGTGGATACCTGAGCATCACACCACATGTGGACCTTCCCCAAACTGTTGCCACAAAGTTGGAAGCACATAATTGTCTAGAATGTCTTTGTGTGCTGTAGAATTACAATTTCCCTTCACTGGAACTAAAAATGTTCGAGCATGACAATGCCCCTGTGCACACAGTGAGCTCCATGAAGACATAGTTTGCCAAGGTTGGAGTGGAAAAACTCGAGTGTTCTGCACTGAGGCCTGATTTCAACGCTACTGAACACCTTTGGGATGAACTGGAACACTGAGTGCACCCCAGGCCTCTCTGCTCGACATCAATGCCTGAACTCACTAATGCTCATGGCTGAATGAACACAAATCCCCACAGCCATGCTCCAAAATTTAGTGGAAAGCCTTCCCAGAAGAGTGGAGATTATTATAACAACAAAGAGGGACTACATCTGGAATTGGATGTTCAACGGGCTCATAAGTCCACAAACTTTTGTTCATGTAGTGTATTTTATAGATTATGAAGACATGATAGGATAGTGATAGGATAGCAAGATAGATTAGAACATTAACATTCTCTTATGTTGAATGTTATACAAAGCACTTGCTTTGAATTATAGCCTGCAGTGAATAAGAGATTTCTGAGATTTATGTCCGTGAGATTTATGTTTCATCTGCGACTTAGTGATTATACAAAATGATGGCCTTTTTGCTATCTTTGAAATCTGTAAAAAGATTTTAAACCGGAGTGAGTGCCTGAAATCAAATTCCAAGATTTATCATAAGAGAGGAGAAACATAAGCTCACAAAAGCAGGAAGGGACACAGAGTTAATTAAGGTGTCAGTGATGATCTCTTTCTTTCCCTCCATATAATTCTATATATTATATAGAATTATTCTATATATAATATCTATATATTATATATATTATATAGAATTATAAAATATTTTATTTTTTATACTTTACATATCTATCCTGGGGGCACAGTGGCTTAGTGGTTAGCAAGATTGCCTCACACCTCTGGGGTTGGGGGTTTGTATCCTGCCTCTGCCCTGTGTGCGCAGAGTTAACATGTTCTCCCCGTGCTTCAGGGGTTTCTCCAGGTACTCCGATTTCCTACCCCAGTCCAAAGACGTTTTCTAGGCTGATTGGCATTTCCAAATTGTCCATAGTGTGTCCACCGCCAAAAGTGCCTACAATGGGCATGTGAGCATCAGAACTTGACCATGGACAATGGAAGAAGGTGGCCCGATCTGATGAATCACGTTTTCTTGCGTGTGCGTCGCTTACCTGGGGAAGAGCTGGCACCAGGATGCACTATGGGAAGAAGGCAAGCTGGCGGAGACAGTGTGATGCTCTGGGTAATGTTCTGCTGGGAAACCTTGAGTCCTGGCATTCATGTGGTTGTTACTTTGACACATACCACCTACCAAACATTGTTGCAGACCAAGTATATCCCTTCATGGCAACGGTATTCCCTAATGGCAGTGACCTCTTTCAGCAGGATTGGTTCAGGAATGGTTTGAGGAACATGACAAAGAGTTCAAGGTGTTGACTTGGCCTCCAAATTCCCCAGAACTCAATCCAGGATGTGCTGGACAAAAAAGTCCGATCCATGGAGGCCCCACCTCGCAATTCATATGACCTAAAGGATCTGGTGCTAATGTCATGGTGCCAGATACCACAGCACACCTTCAGAGGTCTTGTGGAGTCCATGCCTCAATGAGCTTTTTCTGCAGCACAAGGGGACTTACACAACATTAGGCAGGTGGTTTTAATGTTACGGCTGATCGGTGTATATTTCTCTTCTGTAAGGTGTACACAAACAAGCATGACCCACTCTTTAAAAATGATACCAATCGCACAAACCTTATTTCTCAGCGCAGATGCCATTCATAGCACTGCTCCATCTCCCTTTGTGTTGTGCCCTTCAGCATGGAAAAGGTTTCTAAGAGCTGCAGGATCACACAATACAATCTTAATCTCTAGAAAGAGCACAGCCACCTTGTTTTCCAGCTCCGAACACAATATATGACAGGAGAAGAGTGGGCCATGGCAGAAATAAAATAAGATTTATGACCCTTGATCTCTGGCAGGATAATTTGATTTCTGAAGCATGGATGAAAAAAGCAATTGTTGATAAACCAGGCTGTGGATTTCTGCAGCCACATTTTTGTCAATTGACGGTTAACACATTCCTTTTCCATCAGTTTGCAAAGAGATTTTCTGCTCTGACAAACACAAATGATTGCAATGCATCTCGTATCTTACTGTTTTATCAAAGCAATAATTCTGCTGATGAAAAATTTTCATGAGTTCAGTTCTTTCATCAGTGATGATTGAATCAACTCTTCAAGAGCATACAAACAGTGATATGAGATTTGAACTTGTTTTGTTATCTGCACAAGCTTTGCACTGAAGAGACATTTTGCATCTTGTCGTGATCAGACATTGCCAAATATTTATACACATATTATATGTATATATATATATATATATCAATTTTAACTGTTATGACTGATATGGTTTTGTACATTTTGTTTATTTTTCTGAAGATCTAGTTTACATTTGGATGTGATTGTATGTCATGAACAGACAACTCCAATTCCCACAATCCCTTGCCAACAGCCACACCCACGTCCTCATTGCCCTCCACTCATCCAACTCACCCACCTTCTAATTACACAACTGTTTCCCATTCACCTTAATCACTCCGTGTATAAATGTGACATATTCAGCATGGTTAAGTCTTGTTGGTTGTGCTTGCCTTAATTTCTAACCCTGTTTGTTATATATGATGTTTGTCTGTTTTTTGTTTTCTAGTTTTTGTCTTTTCCCTTTTTCACCTTCTTTTTTTAAAGTCCTTTGGGCAGATTTTGATTGGTAAAATCATTTTGTTCTTGCCACCCTGCAGTAGAGTTCAATTAGCAATCATCAATTGTTAACACATTCTTCTTGTTTAAAATGCTTATAGCTATAGATCTTTCAAAGTGCTTGTTAATCACTTGCTAGAATCCCTTACAAAATCCCTTACAAAGCAACTAAATAGCAACTGTGCTTTATAAATTTGCAGAAACATGTATTGTTTCATTTTGTTCTGTGCAGACTTTATATCTCTTAGAAAATCAACAAAATATAGCATTTGACACAGGGCCGGAGTGGGACTCATTTACAGCTCTGGAGTTTCATGACTTAGACCGGCCCACTTTAGTTCACGACTGACTATATTAAAATAATGTAATTAAAATCAGTATATACGCCTGCAATAGTGCACTGTTATCTACAGCCTTGTAATTCATTGTATTTTTCAAAAATATCATCATTTCCAGTTCAGTGCTAATACAGTAGCCTAAGTGTTGCTTCACAGTAAAGATTTATTAGAACAGTAAACAACAGTATTCTTTACAACACAATGTAATGTTTAACAGTATCCGAATCTATTTTCTGTAAGAATTAGTGTTCATAAATATCCAAACCTTGAAATATCAAATAAATACAAATATAAAAAATAAAAATTTTAAATAAAATTAAAATAAAATGTATTGCACTTTCATGCAATATCAATATCAATATCATCTCTTTTTCCTTTGCATAAGTCAGGAAACGCTTGTTACATATGTAGCTGTGGTTCTGTGAATTCCGGATGACTGCCAGAGGCGGTGCTAAGCACTAATGGATAATCGCTGTGCCAGCTAGATAGGTTGAGAAGGAAATACCACCAGAGTCACGTCATGACGTAGACCGAGATGCAAGGTTATAAACCACAGCAGCTCGATGTCCAGCCTCGGAATGCTTTCTCGCGCATTCCGAATGACGAGGAACTCTGGCGGTCATCCGGAATTCACAGAACCACAGTTACATACGTAACAAGCGTTCGGTTTCATTCCTCCTGACCGCCAGAGGCGGTGCTAAGCACTAATAGATGACACATTCCAACATAGTCATGAGGAATGCCACCCACCTGCATCAAGGATGCTCCAGAAGGACTGCAGAACTCACATTATGGGAAGCAGCCACATTGACCTTGTCGAAATGCGCAAAGGTACATGGAGAGGACCAGGTAGCAGCTGCACAGGCCTCCGCCAAGGAAACTCCCCGTAAAGCGGCCCAAGATGAAGAGACAGCCCTAGTAGAGTGACAAGTGATACCCACTGGTAAAGGTTGGGTAGAATGACTATACGCCAGCTTTATCACCTCGACAATCCAGCGTGCTAGTCTTTGCTTAGACAAAGGAGCACCCTTGCGTACCTCACCATAACAGACAAATAATTGATCCGTCTGTCTGAAAGAAGCAGTAGACTTAACATAGCACCTTAAAATTCGTACAGGGTGCATGCCGTTTAGAACAACATCCGTATTTCAACCCACTGGCATGACAACACTGGCATGACAACACCGGCCCTCGCGGTCAAAAAACAGACCGGCCCACCGGGAATCCTCCCGCTGCTCCCGATTAGCCAATCCGGGCCTGATTTGACAATGTGTCTGATGTTGCTGTGCATTAATCAGATATAAAGATTACTTATAATATTATAAACCCAGTTATGAAGCTCAGGTGAAGCAATCTGTCCTTTTAGTGTTAGGAGCCCCTTTTAGTTTAAAAAATGGACCACTGGGCAAGTGTTGCATAAATGCACCACATTTTATATAGAATGTAGCCCAGATGATGCACTGGGCAGATTTCTCCAGTAGTTGCAGAATATGAGGGAGCAGACGGACTTCTCTCAGTATCCTTCCTGGTGTTAAGGGCCAGTTTGTCATTGTTTGTTTGGTAAGCAGACAGACAGGGGTCCACTCCTGGCTGCACAAATGGTTTTAATGCACATAGGCATGAGTGCCTAGGCCAGTGACTGGCTGAAAATGCCAGTAAAGGCCTCACCCAGCTGCTCAGCACAAACCCAGAGTATGCAGCTGAGTTGCCTTTGGGCCCAGCAGCCTTGGGTGGTTCCATCCTGTTCAAGTGTGGTGGAGACATCTGTAATGGAAAGATTACTGGGTGGTTCATCTATGGGTAGTTCCACCCTGATGGTTGGTTTGCGGTTTTCCAGATCAACACTCATATTGAAGTTGTTATGGTCTTGTTAGATCTTCTCAATTTCTTCTCAAATTCTTCTCAATATGTCATTTGTGGTCATGTTTGGCTTTTTAAATGCCAATCTTCAGGCTCACACTGGATGAGCTGTAATCCTGTGCATCACTTGTGCATCTAAAGGTGGTGTTGCGTGTCTTCAGCTTCTGCCAAGTTGCGTGGAACAGCAGAAACATCACTGGATCAGATTTGAAAACATACCAAATCCAACCTGGTACTGGTCCAGCGTTTCAGGCCAGTATTGTTAGTGGTATTGGTAATTGTATCCTACTTTTGTAGCCTGCCTGAGCTTGTACAGAGAGCCCTTGTTCAAATTTAAATGTTAAAGATTGGGATAAGCAGTTTAGATATGGCAGGTGCTTAAGGATATTAGGGAAATTGTGGTCTCCTCCTGCAGCTTAGCCATGTTCTGCAGATCAAACAGAACTAAACCAGAGGATTATCTTCCATTCTACTGATTGCACATTGAGGAGAGTCATTAAAATGCACCTAGCAGAGCAAAAAATGTTTCAGACAAAAAAGAGCACCTTGACACCCTTCCAGACGTGCACATGTGACTCACACTTTCACAATGTTAATATGTAGAAACAGAGCAAGTTATACAGGTCTCAAGTGTGTATGGTTATTTGCAGGTGTGATAGGATCAATAATTTCACAGAATATGTGATTATTTGTGTGGCCTGCAATGTCTGGCTAGTAATTCCTGCCTATGTGAAATACATACAGATGAGCCAATCTAAAATTTTATAGTTAGATGTTTCAATCAACATGGAGGATAGTGGTCTTATTTATGAAGATTAGTTTTTGCTCATTTGCTGTTAGCAGACTGCATGAGAAAAAAACCTGTGTGCTGAAGGGATAACTTGTTTGTTTTCTTTTTAGGAGGTATACATAATGGTCTGAATTTTTTAGTTTTGCTAATTAACTACAGCTAATTAACAGCGAGTATGCTGATTACAATCTGCTTGTTATCACACCCAGACATTCTTGCAGCCACACACACATTACATCTGCATTTACACGCCATTAGCAATGCTGGTCTCAGTTTCATCATTAATCATATCACGCACATAGCACATAGCTAATACTGAACTCCAGTGAAGATTTATTGATATGGTGAACAACCCAGTGGAGACAGAAATCTCATTTTCACTGTCATCCACAGCACCCAGTAAAAAAAAAAAAAAAAAAACATACATGGAAATTACTAACAGAGGAAAAAAAAACAGAAGAAAATTCTGAATATAGAAAGTGATGTACATTCCTCGGTGAGCTGGAGCATCCAGTAATGCTCTGAATTGACTCATTGCCACATAGGAATGCAAATGTCAAAAATTATTCAAGGGAAAAGTGTATTAAGCAATATGGTTTTTCAGCAGTGGAAAGAATTATGAGTTAGCACGGAAATGAGTAACTCATAAGCATTACTGAAAAATGTAGCCATTTATAATGTAAGTATGCACTTTGCATAGAAAAAAAAACACAGCTCCTTTTCATATTAATGTTTCTGTTTGAGCTGTGAATTCCAAGTATGCTGTTTTCACACCTTAGTCTGAATGTGATGGTGTTTTTAAGGAAATAATGTGTCAATCATTGATATCCCTACGGAAATGAAATACTTTTCTCTGCAGAGCAGTAATGCCTTGATAAGATTGTCTGATGTGTATATTATGAAAAGGTGCACTATATCCCTTTATACCTATGTATATGCATATACTGGGTTATATTTCTAACAAGGAGGCTAAGAAATTGGTGTGTTGTTGGATAGAGAGAGTGTGTGAGGATAGTGTGAGTGTGTGCTGTTGTAGCCCTAACAGCAGATGGAGGTATTTAGCTACAATGTAAACTCAGACATACACATCCAAGCTTTCACATACTGTCTTTTCTTCCATGTTAACCCACTGGAATAACTTAAAAGTATGAATACATTTTTAATTTCTCTCTGATTACGAAGCTGAAAACATATTCAACATTAAATAAATGCATGCACAGGTTACCATATGAGACAAAGGGGAAAAAATTGTTAATTGGATGTTGACAGATCCTGAGGCACTGTAGCAGGTGGTTGTTTTTCTTCACACTACATAACAGTGTGCGTATTCCTCCAAGCACATCCTCACAGGTGTAATGTCATTATTTCTGTACTGTGCAACTGTGTAAGTGAGAGAGCGTGCTTCTATACTGTATGTGTGACAGCCTCATCTTGATTGTATATGTGAGGAATAAAACGAGACAGGGCATAATCAATGCCAGGGTGGTGTGACGTCATTTTTTTTATCCATTTACTGTTACGGTTAATGTTGTGGAACGTCTGTGAAACAATTTAGTTCCTTTTATCACTTACGTTATAACAGCTATAAACAGTCTCTCTTGATAGCTAATAAAAAAGTGCAGCTTGAACTTGAGCTTACTGAGAAGCCAGAATGCTCCATGTCTTCTGTTCTGAAGACTTTCACTTGGTGGAAAACTTACTTACAAAGGTTTACACCGGAGACTCCTTACAAAATGCTTCTTACAAAATGTTTCACTTTGTTTTTTTGTTAAGTGACAATACCATTTATAAAAAGTTTTATTATTATTCATTGTTTTTTGTTTATTTTAGACTTTGATTATGTGAAATGTCCACCATACAAGTCCCTGTGTTAGTTGTTACTATAGAAACAATAATATATTAGAATGAGCAGCTGGCACTATTGCTAGAACTACTGTTATAGGAAATTAATCAACACCTTCTGAGCAGTCAGAATGGAGAATTCAACAGTGCTATGGTATAAGAAGTGTAAATTGATGACTGAAACTGTAACTCATGTTCAGGAGCATATTTAATTGAGAGTTCATTTGTTATTGGTATTCTTCAACAACATGCACACACTTTAAAAAGTGATTTTTCAACCAGTTAAATTAAAATTGTGAGCACTGTAACAACAGTAATTAACTAGTTTGAACAGATTGAACAGAATTTCCGAATAGCGTCAGGGTTATTTCCATTAGACCATAGGTGTCAAACTCGAGGCCTGCTGACCAAACCTGCCCCACTGCCTTGTTTCATTTGACATATCTGGGCTTGCCAAAAAATAATATTGAAACAGCCTGTACTATCTACTACTCAACACTTTTAACACTATCTAGAATTCACACCAGACCCATAGTGTAATGATTGCCTGCACCCACTTTATAGTGTGTGAGCTCACATCTCACAGGGCTGAAATGCTGGTTAAAATCAGTGCCTATCTGATGCCCTTGATGCAAGTCAGACCCATGTCTAAAAAAAGATTCAGAAACTCGGCAGGTGCTGGCCTTTAGTGTGATTCAATAATTGACTCCAATGCTAGTATCACCCAGTGTCGAGACCTACAAATGTGATGAAAAAGAACAGTTGATGGAGTGCAAAGATGGGAGAAATGGGAGATTCCTTCTTCTTAAACATGTTTTGCAATGTTATACATTTTCAATATTTGGAAAACAGATGTATATTAAAAAAACCCCATTTAATCACTTTAATAAATTTTATCACCTAATAGTGTGTTATGTTGAATAGTTTCTGTTAGTCCTTCTTTGACCTAGAATTGTCTATTCTACATTCAGAGCCTAGGTTATGATGTTAATCAATAGAATAGATAGTAATATGTTAAAAATGAATAGTCTTACATCATTGCCTAAAAATAATGATGTGGCCTGGTCAGAATTTGAGTTTGACACCCCTGCTCTAGACAGTGATGGTAAAGGTGCCAAGCTGAGAAATTCAAGCAATTATTACACTTGGCTGTATCTGTTGTACTGTATGTTAGGAAAGTATTAACACTCGGAAGGTGGGGAGTTTACCATTAGCACATACAGTACAGCCTAGGTTTCTTAATACAAAGAGATTCATTTCAATTCCCTTTTCTCACACTTGATGACACACAGACACACATGCACACACATGCACACACGCAAACACACACACACACACACACGCTCACTCTTCTTCCCTGTCTGTTAATAATAGACCTGATGAATTGTATAATGCTACAGAAAGATTGTAGTCATGAAGGGATGCCTTCCCACTAATAGCCTGCATGTTGCATTCAATAGCAGAGATAGAGCAGCTCATGCCAATGTGTCAGAGTCTTAGCTGGAGCAAAATGGAGGGTGCACTTCATGCCCAATTTATGCCGAGTGTTGAAGCAACGCTTTCACTTTACCCAGTGACAGTATTTGCCATCTTTAACAGGATGGTGAATGCTCCTTAATGGCCATTATTCCACTGCAGTGCTTTGACAATTACAAGCCATACTATTAAATCCCTTTATCACTAGGATGATATCCAGGAATAAACAGTGAATTCATCCACAGAACCAATACATTAATCTTCTCTTGATGAGAACAAATATTTGGTCCTCAGGGTTACTACCTTGAGAATCTGTTTCTTAATTTTTATGCTGCTTGGGTATAAGGTGTCTCTGTTTTTCTCATCTAGATTAAACCTCACCACATCTAATTTTGAGAGTCTCTTTAATATTTAGTGGTGTACAAACACCTGAACACATGAATCTTCCACTGTTTTATCATGAAGACTTCAATCATTTTTTTCAGGTTCCATCATGAAGTGCTCTGGTTTGGTTGGTGAGAAGACTGTGATGTGGGGTAAATGATTTGCTGCTATGTTAGTGTCCTCCACCTGTTCAGACTCTGAGACTGAAGGGAATAGGAGTGAGCTGGCCAGTCTGTTGCTCTTTTGATGGATGGGTGCTGTCTCAGACAATTTCTGCCCACCTTAGACATTTATATTCGTATACAGGGGGGATTTGTTGGCACTTAGGAAACTCTGGGAGAAAAAATTAAATCTTACTTTAGTTTTGTACTCATGACATTCTATACATCATTTAACATAGGGGTGTAAACCTCAGGCTTCCATACAATACAATACAATACAATACAATACAATAATGATTCACAGGGCAACAAATTGATATTTGGTGATGCTGCTGAATCTGCTATGGTATTTATGATACTTTACGATATGATATGACTTTGATTCATAAGGCATTGCTTAGATATTTGATGATGCCACTGAATCTGCTATGATACACTATGATATGATTTTGATTCATAAGGCCATGATTCCATATTTTAACCATACATCTGCCAAGATATGGTACATTTCGATGCCATTTGTAGCATTCAACTGATATGTGACCAGCTTTTATTATAATCTGGGGCAATCTTTGTTTATAGTCTGGCTTGTTTATAATCCAAGTGTTGAAGCAATTCTATCACTATCTATCAAACAACTTGATCAAAGCCTGACATTCATTGTGTGTGGAAATCACGCTTAGCTGGCAGGTTTTTAGATATCTTTAGGCAGAATCACTGTTTCTACAGCACATTATGTGGCTCCTTTCCCTCACTGAGATCTTCGCAGGAAGACTAGGCAAGTAGGCTAACGGTGAGTAAGCGAGTAAACAAAAACATTCAGCTACAGAGACATCCACCAGGTTTTCCCAGACAACCACACATACAGTATATTGTCTGTACTGGATCTTCTGATTGAACCATATATGCCGTCATTGACTGACTGCATATCTTTTCCCTGAGACATACACTGACCCATTAAGTAGCACCAAGTGGTAATTAACTGTCTTTAAAACACATATTAAACTCAAAGTGTTCTTACATTTTGGTAATGATCGACTACATTAATCTTCTAGTGTTCATGCGCTGAATGTTTCTGATCTGTACCAGTAGAGAACGACTCTCATCAGTGGCCTTAAGCTAAACCATGGAGGAGTGAGTGGGTGAGAAAAAGCAAAAGAACATCCACGCTTTCTTCTTTTGTTTTTCAATTTTTTTTATATCTTCCCTCTTTTCTTGCATTCCTCATACTCTCAGTGTCAATCAGCTGGCTTCCCCTCTTATCTTTTCCTGTTGCTTTAAATATTTCTGGATTTCTACTGAATCTGGTTGCACAAACACTCATAATACTTTGACAACCTGCTGTTTTTTGAAGTTGGGCCAAAATATGTGAATGTACATTTGTGCTTTTTTCAGTAGAGGTTGTAAATTATTCATATTCGAGGCACAGGAGGTCTGGTGGGAGGAGGTGTTGGATGGTGGAGTGTTGTCCTTTTTATGTTCTGTGGGTGACAGGAAAAGTGGTAAGGGTGGGCTCAACTGTGCAAAGCTGGCAAGGGTGTGTGTGTGTGTGTGTGTGTGTGTGTGTGTGTGTGAGTGAGAGAGAGAGAGAGAGCTTAAATGTGTTTTTTTTTTGGGGAGGGAAGTACCTCTGGGACTACTATGAGACAGGTGATGGGAGGAACAGTACGACGCTCCACAGGTAGCTGTCTGGCAGATGAATGTTGGAGTGTGTGTGCGTGCGTGTGTGCGTGTGTGTGTCTCTGTGTCTGTATCTCTGTGTGTCTGAAACAGGTACAGTCCTGTCTTCAGCATGCTGTCATTCCAGTACCAATTTCTGCTTTAATTTTTCATATTCCATGCAGCTCCATGCAGTTTTGTCTCAGTATGTGATGTCAGTTATGGTCTATTATAGCACATCCTAATCAAAGTACATTTTATCTGTGTATGTTTGCATGTTACTGTGTTTATAGTGTCACACACAGAAGACGTACTGTACAGTATACTGGCATAATCATATCTGTTTCAAGGGTATGAAATAAAGATCAGTGGCTTTGAGCACACACCCAGCAATCACGCTGTAGAACTCTTAGGACAGCACCATAACTTTGAGGTTAAGCCCATATTGAATTATTAAACAGTGCTGAAACCACATTGTAACACCTGCATCCTTCTTGCCTTTCTGGAAAAGACAAATGAGCTAAAAACCAAACATTCAAATAGGCAATAATATGTACAGCATGAATTTTTTAATAACTAATGACTATGATGCTCATACTAAACATCCTTTTATCACATTTAATACTGTTTGATGTTATAGTATAAAGTTGTAGAAGAGTAATGATTTATAATATCAGTATCTGGTGTCATCCAGAACAGGATGTGCTCCCTTTTGAGTCTGGTGGAGTTTTTCCTCACCGCCGTCACCTCTAGCTTTCTCATTAGGGATCTAAATCCATATCCGGATTTCTGTAAATCTGCTTTGTGACCATGTATATTGTTATAAGCATTATACAAATAAAATTGAATTGAATTTTGGAGGTTAAAAGGGTGTTAGCATGTTAATAGGTTTTTGTTTGTATGTTTGTTTCGTTTTTCACACTACCAAAATTTTGCACTCACACCACCCTTCTGTTGTGATATAAGCAGCACGTGTTAGTTGATATAAGAGCCAGTTAATGGAGGCCCAGCTGTAATATTACACTGCATTGCCGTAGCTGTTGTGCTGTTATTGTGCTTTTTCACATTGGAGGGGGCTTTTATCTTTAAGCCATTGTGTCATTAGTGAGCCAGAAGCCTCTCTTTATGACCGGCATGTTGTAAAAGCGTCCAGTGTGAGCCCTAATCAGAGCCCATAAACTCCAGCTCTGTCAGCAAAGTTTGGTCATTAAGAGACATTTGAATGTAATTATTTATTGATGGCTCTTATGATTTACTCTCTGGGCTGCACACGTCTGGATTTTTATGCCTTATGTCTGCACTGTGAGATGCGGGTTAACAGTCGTTTAAAGACCGCAGCGCTCGTGGGGCTCCATATTAGCCTCTGCTCTGAGCATCATGAAAGATAAAGGGAATGGGCGTGTACAGATCATCTATAGGAAACATGCATGCTGATGCAGATTGAAATATGAATATGCAAGCACATAGTCAATTTAGTAGCGGCATTTGCATTTTATTAGCATTCACTATCTTTATTATTTTAGCGGAGGTTGAATCAAATTAGCAATGCATCAAAGTGCATCAAGTGCACTCTAAAGCCTTAATATAACAGTAGGTGTTATAGTCAGTAGGTTTAAGGCAATAATAAATGATAATGTATGCTGCAGACTTCTATGCTTCAGTGTATTTTAATGTTAGATTAGAGTCTGTTTTATTAAATGTTGCCTTGTTTTATTTAAGACATGATCATTATATTGAGGTGGGGAATAAACCACACTTTGTCAAACCTATGTTGCGGGCAATTAAAAGAGATTTCATGGGCAGAATAACATTTTATTGAGCATTTTACACATGTGTTTGATAGATCCCTGGCCAATTTTTCTCCACTGACATTTAGTGATGCACCGAAGATTAAACAGTTGAGGCCATGCATTTTATGAAGGATGGTTTAAGTTTTAATTATGTAGCACATCGCCTCTGAGAGGTTGCTTGTTCTGGCTAACTGCTGGAAATGCCATCAAAATAATGGGAATTCCAGTCAGACCAACAAGGCTTAATTTGCAAAGAAATATCTTGGGCTTTTTTTTTTTTTTTTTTGACTTGAAATAGGTAGAGTAAGATGCAGTTAAGCTGATGCACATCATCTTAACAGTGAGGCACAGCAGTGAGGCTCATCACCAATTATAGGCTCTGTAGGTGCTGATTAGCATACCACATTAGCATATGGGAGGAAATGACATGCATAAACACCATCGTCTCGCCAGTACCCTGTCTAAAAAGAAAAAAAAAAAGAAAAGAAATCACACATCAGATTTACCTCCTCAGTACAACTCAGTAAAATATCTTATGAAAACCGTTAACAATAAAAATTCAGAAGCTTGCTTAAGAATCTTGGACAGAATTGACATTTGCATAGGAAAATGATTCCCTTTCCTCATAGACGCTAAGCCAAGTTTTCCCACGTAATGTGAAATATCTCCTTCTGTGCATGTGCATAGTGATGTTTTAGATTGGGAGCTGGTGTTTCTGTGCTACCATGGTGCTCCATCTGTAATCTTACACACAGGAGTTTTATTAGAAAAACTCCATTATACAGCCTTGTACCACTTGTACTGTAGTTCTGTACTATAGGAAGACAAAAAACAGTGGTCCTGTGCACAAGTTAAGCAGATTTTTAAAAAAAAAAGTGGATAGCAATTAAAAAGGAAAAGTCTCCTCTGAAACACACTAAGTATGTTTATATTGACATGTTTGTTCGTCTTAGTGATTCTGGTGCTAACAATAGCATTTATTAGGAGGAAAAAAATTAGTTTTTTGCTCCTTAAAACAAAAGAGCTAAAGCATCTTTTCACATTCACCATTTTCCAGAAATGTTCACTGTCATACTAATGAGAATTCCAATGTAGAAGTAGTAAAGACTGCAACCGTTGGACTCAAAGTTCCACAGTGCAATGCAGCTACAATGCAGTAAGGGTTCCATTTTAGGATCAGTATTATTTTCAATATATATGCTACCCTTGGTATTATTTTTGGAAAAAATGGTATTTCATATCATTTTTATGCTGACGATACACAGATGTACCTCCCTTTGAATGCTGGTGATGATGTATCTGTTAAATCTCTTTCTGAGTGATTGAAAGATATAAAATCTTGGATGGACAACTTTCTCTAGCTAAATGACGAAAAGACAGAGATTATACATTTTGGCCTTAGTAGCTGTGTAAATAATATTGCAGAGAGTCTAGGTCCTCTGTCATCTAATTTGCATGCCTATGTCAAAAATCTGGGTTTTATTTTTGACACAGAAGTAAAGTTTGACAGGAAAATAAACTCAGTTGTGAAGAATAGTTTCTTTCAACTGCAAAATATCACTAAACTTAAATCTGTCTTATCATTTCATGACCTGGAGAAAGTCATTCATACTTTTATTACATCACGCCTTGACTATTGTAATGCCTTGTATCTGGGTGTAAGTCAGTCTTCGTTGTTATGCTTGCAAAGCGTGCAGAATGCTGCAGCAAGGGTGGTGACTAATACAAGAAAGAGGGATCATATATCCCCTATTTTGGTATCTCTGCACTGGCTACCGATTCAATTTAGAATAAAGTATAAGGTGCTGTTGTATGTTTTTAAAGCTCTACATGGACTTGCACCAGATTATATTTCTGAGCTTATTGCTGTCCACCGCTCCCAGAGATCTCTTATATCTTACAACCAGCTGCTTCTTGATATTCCTCGGTCACACTTAAAGGGTAAAGGAGATCACGCATTCTCTGTTGCTGCCCAAAGTTGTGGAAAGGAGTACCAATGTTTATTAGATCTTAAACTTCTGCGAACATGTTTAATACTCATCTTAAGACGTATCTTTTTAATGAAGCCTTTGCTACTTTATAAGGATCATTAGGTGTGGAACAGATGTAGACTATTTGTGGTGTTTTATGTATTTTTAATTTTCTTTTATTTCTTTCTTTAGATGATATTATATTTTTTGTAATTGTACAGCCCTTTGGTACACTCTGTGGTTTTTAAAGTGCTTTATAAATAAATATGAAATTTGTTTTGTTGTTGTTACATTGAGTTACGCCAAAAAAAAATCAGCTTGGCTAGTTAGTGATCAATGAGATGACGAGCATGATGGCACTGATGAAGGTATTAGCATAAAAGCTGAAGCTTTGGAAACAGGTCTGTTTGGGCAGAGTGTGCAGATGATGAAGTGGGAGAGAGCTGGACACACTAAAGGACTAAAGCATTGCTGCATCGCCCTCTTTAGGTAGAGATGAAGCAAGGGCTAAATCCCAGTGGGACCACTATCAGCAAGCAGTCTCACGGCATTGTGAGCAATAAAGGAAACTGTCCAATATGATGGAAAAATTTAAACCAAAAAAGTCAAACAAATCTTGGATGCCATTAAAGATCACATATTTAATTTAATCATTAATATGCAAGTCATCAAGGGTGGATTTTCCCTTTACGTATGCTACTTATTGTGTATGTACACTCCTGGGCAAAAAAAAAAAATAATAAAAAAAAATGGACCAAGCCCAAAATGGCAAATATTAAGCTTTTAATGGTCTTAATAACAAATCATTGGTCAGAAAATTAGCATGAATTAAACAAATGCACTCCTGAGACCTCGTGTGCTTCCATTTACTCATTTACTTTTGCTGCAGTGGGAAAAGCGAGAAACATGGAAATTCACTTATAGTCTTCTTGTATGCAAAGGTAAAATCATGGTAATGATTAAAATGTTTGATGTAAAATCCAAACTAACACATGTCTGCGTGTACATTTTTGTTTTCTTAAAAGATTTTCTTAAAAGTCATTATTTGGTTATCTGCCACACCTGATAAAGTCCATCAAGGGCCACAAGGCATAAACATTTAAAGAAATCAAAGGGAAAAGCTATCTCATACTAACTACCTTTAGCTATTTGTTTAATTCTGGCTAACAGAATTTTTTTTTTTTTGTTAAAACCATTGAAAGCTTAATATTTTGCCATTTTGGGCTTGGCCCATTTTTAGTCAGACATTTATGTCTGCTCATTTCCCAATAGCAAGAAGGCCTTTGTTTACTCCTTTCTCTAGTGTATTTTTTCTTTAATGGATAGCCAAGAAAAATCCAAATGCCTCTCTCTGGCCTATGTCTGTTCTCTTTAGTAGAGAAACAAAAGTATTTTGTTGGATAAATATAATTGCACTGATAATCATAGATCATCATAATGTTGGCATTATTGCTCATACACAATGCCATAGTTCTGGTTTCAGAACTGCAAATGTGTGTAGCCCACTGATCTATGTACCAGTGCTGTAATCTCCACAAGAGGGACTTGTATACAGATTGCAACAGCTCATCAGCAAAAATACACCATCCCTGTTCAGAGATCACAAATATAATCATAAAATCCATAAAGCTTTTCATGTAATGTTCAACAGTGTTTTGAGTACACTCTGTTCTCTTATTATAAAAAGTGACTTTTCTCTTTGAAGTCTATATGTACTCTCATTCAGTAGTTAGAGCAACTATAGCATGTCGGCATAACACAGGGAGCCCATGGATCTGTCCTTATCAAGGTTAACAAAGCAATCCAATCAATCACAAAGCCCATAAAAGGGAGACCTTCCCTTTACCAAGCCCTCGTTTTTCATATGTAGTACAGTATCATATCCTCGTACCATTTCTTATTAGTGTCAGAGCATCAATATGGCTGCAGTGACTCAACAGGGATCATGACATGTTTGCCAAAAGAACACTGTGATCGCATTGCCACTTTTACTTTAAAAAGGGGGGACGGGCAGTTATACACACCGTACATCAATCCAGGACTCTAAAGGAGAAGTGTCAGCCTTCTCCTTTTAGATATGATAGAGAGCAGTGACTGATGGGTCTGTCAGACATGAAGACATGGAGCAGAAGAAAGAGAAAGTGCTTTTTCAGGGCTGCCAGAAAACATGCAGGGGCATATCAAGATCAAAATCAATGGCTTACAGCATCGCAGGCAAGGCGTTTCACCAAAGTGGCCACTTTTTAGTTTACTATGAGCTGCCACATTCTTTCTCTGCCACCCATAACAAATTCCCACTTATTAAGAAGGGAAGTCAATGCTGACAGTATGCCTGTTTTGCCCTAATAGATGACTTGCCTCGCTCCCAGGCTGGTGACCCTGCACATAGCCTGGGCAGTAATGAGCTTTACAGCAACAACCCACGATCCTGCCAGCATGACCTGAACTGACTGCGTGGCCCAACTCTCGCCTCAGGACATACCCTCCTTCAGATTTTCCTCAAATTAGAAAGCCACCCATGAGAAAGCATGGACATCGGTGGTGTTGCAGAGGTTATTTACAGATGAAGCGTTACGGATGCACTCTACACACACACACACATATGCAAAAATTAAAAGTGTCAGGGAGGGAGAACGGCGTTGTGTTTTTATTCTTTAATTATTCCATCAGCGCTAAGAGCCTACACATTCGCCATCTGTGGCATGAGCATATCATTAGGTTGCTATGCCAGGTTTTTCTGTGTGTCAGAGGCTCAGATAGAGAGAGGGAGCTTCCGAAATACCTCATCAGGGATATTGTTAATGCATCACCTAATTGAGATGGATTCATTTTTAATGACTTGCACTGTCTTGCCGGTAAATGGTAGGAGTTAATGAATGCAGAGAGAGAAGGAAAGAGATACTCTAATAGGTTTCCTCTGGCCGAAGGTTACATTATATGCTCATATTTGTATTTCATTTGGCTTTTGCTGCAATGATGGAGTTTTTCCTTCTCGGCACTGCTAATAGTGGAGGTGTGGATTAGGATATGGAAATGTACTGTGTAATGGAATGATGCATTTGTTTATGCCAGGACTGACATGTAGCCTCAGGGCTTCCAAATCCTGCTTGAGGAAAGCTACAGAGTTTATCTCCAGTCCTAATCTGATCCTGAACTGGATCCTGATCCAGTTAATTGAGGCATTCAGTAGCAACTGAGAAGATGTGTTGGCTCTTTGTACATAGTTAAAAATTATTCATTACATTAAAATCCTGTAAAACATACTGTACAAGCTTCAAGCACTGTTACACATAGATGTTTTTTACTTTTTTTTTTTGGAAATGTGTACCATTGAGGTAGGATATGATATCATTGATTAGTCTTCATTGATTAGTCAGACATTTATCTCCAACTTTCTCTAGTGTAATTTTTTTTAAATAGAAGAAGTCATTATACTTAGCCAAGAAAAGTCCAAACTCATCTGTCGGGCCTATGTCTGTTCTATATAGTCGAGTAACTATAGAACATAATAATGTTGACTTTCGGCAATATTGGTCATACACAATGGTGTAGTTTTGGTTTCAGAACTGCAAATGGGTGTAGCCCACTGATCTACTGTATGTATAAGTGCTGTAATCTACACAAGTCCTAGTCTACCAAGAGGATACAGGACCTGATTTTTTTTAATCTTTAACAAAAAAAAATATGTGCTTAATTTGCCAACTAGTTGTCATATGAATGCTTATAGTACATTAACACTGCTATGGAAGGCAGACCTAAATATTTATTGCTACATAGGTGATTTGAATTTTATTAGATATGGTACGGTATGGTGTAAAATTTTGCTTACACTTCAGAGAAAATGGAGACATTTAGTGTGTTAAGTTTCACACAAATTCTTTCTGTCATGAATTTTTCCTCTCAGCACATGGCATGGTTCCCAGCGAGGTGAGCACTGTGTGTGTTTATTTCCCCATGTATTTTGTTTAGGTTTTGGTTCTGTCTCCACCTCTGTCAGTGGTTTGTTCCCCAGATGTGTGCAGTTGTTCTGTGTTCACCCCTTAATCAATCAATCAATCAATCAATCAATCAATCAATCAATTATACCCTGCTGTTTCTGTGTTTCATTGCAAAGTCTTGTTTGATGTTTAGGACAGTACCAAGTCAAAGTTTCTTGGGTTACAGTTCACCATTGTTTCTGGCTCATGCATGTTTATTTGAACTATGGATTTGAATATATCTGTGATAACCCTGTCTGCCTGTACCTTGCCCATACCTTGCCCCTGCTATGAGCCATGACTATGACTCCTTTACTACATACAATAAAGAGTGCACTAATTTTATTAATAAATAAATAAAAATGGTTTACTTCTTTTTGCATATTCCCACCCTCCCACCTTCCTTTATAACTGCTTCCAACCTCCTTGCATGACCTAGTTGCAAGTAGAGTGTTAACTACAGAGTATTTTCATTTATTCTGTGTGAATCTATAAGGTCCTTGCTCAAATCCCTCCAAATCATATAGTGACTCCATCTGGGCCATGACTGGGTAAGCCTTAAGGGTCACCTAGTATTTACTCACTTAGTTTTAATAATGGATCCTTGCTGTAGATTAAAGGCAGGCACCACATCACTAAACCAGAGCAGTTTGCAGCGCTTGTTAACTACACATGCACTCAAAAGACAATAACAGTTTACCTATCTGAATCCTGCAGATAGCAGCATGACTACTGGTGTGATAACATCCTATTTTCAATAACATAATCACCACAGATTTGCATAGAGCTTCATATGAAAAGGATTTTATCACCTGCCATAGCGATCACCATATTTGTGAGATAAGCTTCAATATTGGGATTAAGGGTGTTAAAGCCAGGGAGTGGGAGGATATCTGGCTGGTAAGGTCAGAAGCTATGAATTTAATTACTTTTAGTTGCCATGGTGGAAACTCCAGACCAACAGAAAGTTATAACCAGAATGGGTGGGTGGGAGGATGAAGGGAATTGGATACGCTTTCTTTGCTTTTGGTTGCTATGGTTGAAAAGTCTCCTATGCCATTCATGTCCCCTACCTCATGAATGCCTACAACAGGTCAGAGTTGGTTGTCTTTAGGTATTGTGTTACTGCTGGGACTGCTGATACTATGATCTTATAACTACGAACCTGGGACTACTACATTTTCATAAACTGAACAAAGTGAATGAAACTGATCTAACATGTTTCAAATGAATATGTTGAAATGTTTTTCTTTTCTAAGTGTTTAAATGTACAACTCAGTAGACTAATTGTGCAAGGCTCTCACTCACTGTACATGCTGATTTGCTTCCCCCCATGTTTGATGAGGCACTCTTGATTGCCTTGTGTCTGTCATCAGTGTTGGAGCACATCCAAGCTGAAAGCAGTGTGAGTCGAGATAACCCCCACGCCGCATCCAGTCCCCCCCCCACAGCAATCTCTTCTTCTCAGCTCCTCTTTATTCATTGCACAGGTTTGTGCCAATCCTGAGAAACGCAAATGGAAAAAAATAGGTTCTTCCAAAAGCTTGATAAATCAAATTCAATTTTATATATGCCTATTTCTGTGCATTATTTTGCTGGCTAAGCCCATACACCATAGCGACCCAGCACTTTCAGCATTTTAGGAGGCTTATGTATTCTTATTTGACTAAAGCAAGAAGCCAAAGCTGTCAACCTCTCCATTTATGTGCGAGAATAAAAAAAAAAAAAAGACTTGGTTACGGGAAAATGGAATTTGGCCAGGATGGGTGAGATACCATATGTTAATCTCGAGGACAGTCTGACTTTTATTCCACCACAGCTTTCTAAAGAAGATATTTGATTTCACTGATGATGCTTCTTTGTAACAATGAGATACCCATGACAGATCAAGATGAGAGGATTTCATTTCCCTACAGTGATGAGGGAAAATGAAGTAAACATCACTAGCTTATTATTATCTTCACACACCTTCTTGACTGACACAAAACCATGTCACATCTAAATAGAATTTGTGTTTGTTAGCAAAGGGAAGTCATTTGCATGAAAAAAGAGCATCTTGTATTGTTGCATTTAATTGAAGCTAATCAGAGAGTGTGTTTCTATGAGGCATCTCTTTTTGAAAGGGTGGAGTGGCTTTGTTCATTAAGAACACCTCTACGCTTACTAATTAGTTACTCTGCCAGGCTCCTCAGTGAATTGGGTTTAATTGTGAAGTCTAGAGTCTCATGGAGCAGTGCTTCATGTACAAGTTGCACAGATGCTTCCGAATTAGTATTTCTTTTTAATGCAGAAGGCCGTGTTCTCTCTAACTTTTGACTGATAAAGAGTAATTTGCTTAGAAACTACTTGTGTATCCCAGTCTAGAATTTACTCTGAAATGTTCATGTATGAAATGTTCTGTTTACTTTAACTCAGAAAATATGATTCATCACTTGGCACTGGTGCCAACACTGTATCCAGTCTGTAATTTAAAAAATATATATATTTTGTTTCATCAGACATGAAATTTTGATTTCTTTCTTTTTTTACTGAATTAACCATATCTAACAAAATTATTAGTAAATACATGAAAAGTTAAAGTTGCCACACATACTATACCACCATCATTAAAGATGAGCTATTAACTAATTACTCCATATCCAAATCCCAGGAGTAATATGTGTCATGTCATGTTTGTGCTGCTTTATGGCTTTTAAATTGCAGTAGAGTTGTAAATCAGACCTTTACAGTCAGGGACAATGCTGTATCCATTGAGAGAATGATTTACATCCTCCAAACATTGCTGTTGTCTCCTCATCCATGCTTCTTTAGTGATTACCTTTCCTCGGCTATCAGTGGCGACCTTGCAGTGCCATAGTCACCAGGTGGAAATGATAGATACTCACAACAACACTAAGACCTCTTTCTCCTCCACCGAAAGCCACATTGATTCATTAACCAATAAATACAGATGCAAGCCTGTTCGACTGGCCTCTCCCAGTGTGCTAGCGTGTTATTCAGCCTACTGACGATGTCCTTATCGGCGGATCAACCCTGTGCCAGTCATGATTGGAGAAACAATGCATGCGGCGCCCAGCGTGCAGCCTTATCGCTTCACTGACTGTCAGCTGCCGCCAATCAGGTGTCTCTCAGGCAGCTGGAGTAATGAGTGAGACTGGCCTTGCTCTCTGGAGATAACCGAGCAGCTTGGCTGCTTCTACTGAAAACCTGTCGCTCCAGAATGGATTACGTATCGATTATAACAATCCTGAAATTGAGTTATTATTTTTTTTTCTCTGTCATTATCATTATATTAGGATGATGGAAATGTCACCACCTTGACAGGGGCTGTGGAGTGGTGTCAACATCTTTTACTCTATATTATCAGATTCATGGTATCTAGAAAATAAGAATGTTGGCATGTTTTTAAGAAGACTGCTCTATAATGCAGTGAAAAATATAATGCTGTGCTTTAATGTTTTTAGCTTTTGGTCCCAGAGAGATACAGAGACAGACAGAGAGAGAGAGAGAGAGGCACAATAACAAGTGGTTTGTTATTTTTCATTTTCATTCACATTTTCACATTTATTCACACATTTTTTCATATATCTCAAACAAATGAAGGAAACACATCAGGTCAGACACAAGGTCAGACCTTTGACCCATGAAAAATGTATTTAGCTCTGTAGTGTCATTCTTATTGATGTGCATGCAAGCACATGCAGGAATATTGTCCTTCATTTGAAATGGGAAACTTTCTATCATGATCACAGCTATCCAAATGTCTTGAGACTGCCATGTTGTTTTATGGCTGCTAAAGTGCTTAGATATGCCGCTACTGTTTAATGTGCAAAATAGGTATGTGGACCATCATCTGCCATCTGAATTACAGTGTTGGCTGATTATATTTCAGTATCTTCAACTTGGTTGACTTTGAGATGAACCCAACTAGATGTAAATAGATGTATTTGCTTTGGGATATTTGCAGACTATTATAGAGATAGAAGTATCTGTTTGCACAGTTCAGTTGGGTAATGGGGTGTGAGAACTCAGCATGTGGATTGGGCAATGGAAACAGTTTTAATTTTAGGGTCTTTACATGTATTCTCAGTGAACCATATGGAAACCAGGTCCTTCTTCTTCTGCGTATACCATCTCTTTATTTCAGGGCAACATACTGTATATAAATGAATATATATTTCATATAATATTAAATATACTTGTCATATTTAGTTTGTTTACAAATCCGAGATCTTTTCTTTAGTTACATATATATACTGTGAACCACAGACATCACTGGACATTGGTATCATATATGGTGATATTGTGCCTGGGTTTTTGAAAGATTGTACTGTTACATTTGATCATGCGAAGAGAAACAGCAGGCGATTAGATCCAGAATCAGCTGTAGACCATTTGTTAACACTATTTGTCATGAACTAATGATGCAACAGCACAGCTGGCCAAGAAACAAGTGGGCTGATTTTAGTGCATCTGTGTGCCATTTGCATTGTTACTAAGCATCCAATTATTTTTGTTTCTCTAAGAAACAAGAGGAGATCTACAATTTCTGCATGGGTCCCACTATATAAAAGTATATAATCTAAAAGTAATACTGAAATTCATTTTTAAATTTAATTTTAATTTCTTTGTCAGTTTAATTTCAAATTCCAATTTGCTCAACTATTAAAACAGAATATTCTCCAATAACAGAAGAAAAATAGCAAGAATTATCAAATATTTAAGGACTGTTAACTAATTGTTCCTATTTCTTGGGATCTGTTTCATTATTAGTCAGTGAGGAAAATGTGGTGGAATCTGGGTGTACAGTGCATTCCATTTTGATATATTTCTAGTTTAGATATCCTGCTGCTCTGGAAAACAGAAGAGTGGAAAGCAAACTCTTTTGGCATGTACTGTATAAAAAGTTTTTAGAGCAGAACCTAACAGAGGTGGGAAGTCACAAAGTACTGCAAGGCGTGGGAGTTAAAGATAGCCGAGATCTTTGTGTTAAGACAGCAATCTTGCAAATACAGATATCAGATTATGAATGGGGTATTCAGATGGCTAGTAACTTTTTAATAGAGAAAGAAAAGAAATATGAAACACTGCAAGAGCGCAGCCACCCCAATCATTAAACACTACATTACTTCTTCAACTGCCTGTTGTGGGAAAATAAAAGTAAGTAATATGTAATGTAGTAATAGAAAATTATTCAATACAGAAACTAAAATAACTGTCTACAAATTACTTTGTAAAGTATATGTACTTGAGTTAGTCTTTCAGTTAAAGTTAAAGGTACTACTGATTGTCAAGTTTCTATGTCATGCTGCTGTGACATGCAGGTAGTAGGATCAGAATTTGGCATCAACAGCATGAAACTGTGGACCCAAACTACCTTGTGCACACACTTCAGGTTGTTGGTGGTACTGTACAGTAACTGGAATGTTTTCTTGGCTATGAATGTGCAGCTTGGCTATGAATGTGCAGCTAACAAATCTGCAGCAATTATGTGACACAATCATGTCAAACATGGACAGAATCTCAAAGGAATGTTTACAACATCTTGGAATCCATGCCACAAAGAATTGAGGCTGTTCTAAGAGCAAAGTGGGTCCTACCCAGTATTAGTAAGGTGCTCCTAATAAAGAAACTGATGAGTGCCTGCATGGTGTTAGCTACATTTTGCATCCATCTAGCCAGGTGGTATTGTAACAGCTAGCTAACAGCTTGCTAACTACTTAATATTGGTAGTTATTTTTATGTGTTTAAGAGATATAACTGTTATTAGACAGTCTTAGTCTCACTACTTCGTCATCAGTAATGTTTTGATTTGTGGCACATTTGTGACTTTTAAGAGAATTAAAAGAAATGTGCTGTCTTTTTTTGCCTGATTTAGGAAGTTCTATCTAATATGGCCACAGTAATGCAATGTAGTAATAAGCAGTTTAAGCCACTTTATGATCCTCTGAAGGCAAAACATTATAATGTGAATGTACTTTTCACAAATTATGCTAATCAATATTTTTGTAAGTTGGATTATTCAATTCTATGGTAAGACATTATATTTAATTTGAGATGGCTGTTTAGAACAAGGGAACTAGTTTATGAAAAATACAGAATCTACAGCCCAGCACAGTGGCCATGATAATATATTAATATATTCTATTAAAAGAGACAGGAATCTTTTGCGCTGTATAAAATCAAATTATGGCTTAACTGTGCTAAGCAGGGGCCACAGGAAGCGTTGCAAATCTCATTTGTGTGTGGACCAAATGAGATGCATGTGCTATTCAATTACATCTCAGCATAAAGGGATTGCTAATCCCCAATACCTCCAGAAATCTGCAAATGAATTTCCCCACCCTCAAAAATCTTATTGTATGGTCTGCTTTGAATCTGTGGGTTGTGACTGTATTATCCTCCACGCTCCTGTGGTTGGACAGTAAATGCTGTGATGTTAACAGGATAAGGTATAATACATTATTTACTTGCTGGACTACATAGAAAGCAATGCATTCAGTAATACCCATTCTCTTGCACATACGCAAATGTGCATGCACGCACACACACAAAATTAACACACACACATAAATGCTCACAGAAGCCAGCTGTATGCATTGACAGCAGCGCTGGATTTAGAATATTCCCATTTGATCCTGGAGGACTATTTAGTTCATGATGGATGGGGAATTAATGCTGAGCACCAGGTTCCGTCTTTTGGTAGGGTGCATTAGCCAAATTAGGTGGGGCAAATCTCTCCCCCTCATAGATTCCAAATCCCAAACCTTGACTGCCAAAATGGAGCTTATGTGACTCGGCCACCTCCTGGTTAATTCGGCTAATAGAGCTCATTTGAATTGGGCTAGATGTTGGGGAAGAGGTTAGGATCCTTTCTGCTCCAGAGGAACTACAATCATTGGCTATGCATTCAAGGAAACCCTAGTGATACATCAATGCTGCTGCAGAGAAATCCGACAGTTCTTCCCTGCCTACCTTTGACAAATGGCTTTTTAATGCCCTCTTGTGCTTTCACCGAGGGTCTCGGCCCCTCCCTCTCAAACTGCTTCTGTTCTTCCTATCTTTTCTTTTTTTTTATTTTAATAAGGCTGAATTTATCTTTAGCAATCACTTGAACTAATAAGTTATTGTTTAGATTGCTCATGGACAACAAAAGACATGGCCTTATATTTTTGGCTCAGCTACTGTGAACAGTCCTTTAGCACTATGCAGATGTCTGCTCTTCAGCATGTAATGTGATCATTCAACTTAAATGTGGAAAGCCTGCACCGAAATCTATTTATTATTTAGCTGAGTGGTAGAGAGAGGATGCAAAGACAACATCAGCAACATTCTCAATTTATTTTCGCTTTCTCATACAGCCTTGACCCTGGACATGGAGCAGTAAATTGATAATGTAAAAATGATAAGGAGTAATATACATTCAGACCTGCTGGATATACGTAAACCCCATTACAGAAAACAAGGAGATTGTGCATGGGGAGTATATTTATTTGGTCAGAGTTCAGGGCAACAATTTTTTTTTTTTTTTTTTTTTTTGTAATTACAAAGCTGGATTATTCTATGGGTCCTTGTTGGAGTCAAAATCAGCTATGCTCGTGTCAAACAGTTACATGGCCAGATTAGCCTTGATCGCAATAGTTTAAGACAAGAATGTTAAAGCCGATGCTTACAAGACTGAAAGCTGTAATTTTCAGAGTGTGTGTTTTAATCCCCTGTAATTGTGTATAATACATGAATCAGAAACATTAAAGGTTGCATTACCAAGAATTAAGCTTAGTCTTCAGTAGTAAAGTGCACTTCCTCTGGGGATTCTCCATTAAAAATAATTTTAAATGATGATTTGCCTTAATCTCTACATCAAAACACAACTCATGTTTTAATATGCATATGATAAGGCAGTTGTGGATATCATGTTGTGATAGTGATAATTAAGGGCTTCTTTACTTCTCTGATTAAAACTAGCCTGGTGTTAGAGGATGTAAATGAGTGATGAGTTGTATCTGTTTAGCACTTCATGACCCCTAACCTCATGTACTGACCCGGGGACACCAAACATTTGATTTAGTCCTTTTACCCGAAAAGAAATCAAAGAGAGGGATGTGCCAAAATCAGCTCCCTGGAGAGAGCGCATCTGTTGTACACGCATGACCTAAGATTTCAGTTCTAAGCTTGTTTTACTCATCACACAGTGTCTCTCTTCTGATCTCTCCAACACAGTTTCCCAAATGCAAACTCATAACACTTAGCTTAAGCCAACTTGAGGGTTAGGTTAATCGAGCTTCACTTTTCTTAAGGGTTTATTTGCAGAAAATCCAACAAAACCTCTTTCCAGTTATACTTCCTATTTTGCATGAGCTAGAGTAGACTGTTCACTCACATTAGTCACAATTCAATTAAATTCCAAATAAAATTAACCATGTGGTTAACATTTGTACTAAGTTATTTTGAGCAAAGACAAACTAACTTTGTGTATCCTATGTATCAAATAAGCATATCTCTAGTATATATGTATTTAAAATGTATGTGTAATGTTGTAAATTTTGTAACAGTGGTAGATTTTACAACCCACCCTTATATACAGTGTGTATATGTATAAACACAATGTATATAGCACCTCAAGTGTGTGTGTGTGTGTATACTACTGTGCAAAAGTCTTAGACACATGCAAAGAAATGCTGTAGAGCAAAGATGCCTTCAAAAATAATGAAATTAAATGTTTCTACATTAAAAAGTACTATAAAGAGCAGTAAACAGTAATAAATGAAACAAAGTCAATATTTGGTGTGACGATCCTTCACTTTTAAAAAATATAGGGCAGTACAGGGCAGTAGGAAAGGGCAGGGTCGGGAGAGAATTAAGGGCAAAGTTAAGCCTGTATCCAGGTAGTAATGATTTAGCAGTAATTAATATCAGGTAGTTCAGTGGCAACAGCAGTTAATATATTAGATACCTGTGTTAACACACGAAATATATGTTTAATTCCATGAAATTTTCAAATTAATGTATTAGTTTTTGATAAATGATGTTGTACAGCCACTTCTTGCTAATACATTTATGTTGTTATTTTGATTTTTAGACCTTATTATAATCATAATTCCAAATTTCACTGTTTACAACAGCTTCTGTAATCTCCCAGCCATTCTGAGGTTTTATAGTCACATAAATTTAATTAAATTATTAAATAATAGTTTAACACAATAAATTATTAAAATATCATTTGCAATGTTGAATGAATGAATGGACCTCTTACCCTCATTGTGTGATTTAACTGTTGTTTGTCTTGAGCCATAGTGTGCAGAGTCCACAATTAGCATTTATTGTCACCTCCAGAATTATTGGCACCTCTAATAACAATGACTAAGAATCAATATGAATAGTGAATAATGCATGCAATTTTGTGATATTTTGAGCTGAAACACATGAAGATACTGTATAGGTTTATTTTACCAAAATATTGCATGTGGACACCCTGTTCAATTCAGACCACGGGCTCTTAATATGGGCCAAATCTGAAGACGAAGATGGCCATTGCTAAATATTGATTTGGTGTCCCACAACTATTTCTGTGTTAATTTAGATATATGTTTTTCATTATCTTGGTCAAAAACCCATTGATAGCTAAGAGGTAACCTACTGGCAAAGGCAACCAGGTTTTGGGATAAATGCTGCAAAACAGTCGCAAAATATTAATGATCCACCACCATATTGCATTGTGGGTATATGGCTTTTCCTTGTATGGGTCTGCTTTTTCACGGCCAAAATGCTTATTTTGCTTTCATTTTCCCACAATTCCATTTAAATACTTATATATAATTTCCAGTGCAAAATACAAACGAATAAATAAATAAATAAAAACTCTAAAAAAAGTGCTTTACATACAGACTGTGACTCATGAAAAGTCCCAAGACTAAAATTAAGCCTGGATAAATAATTATGTTTTAACCCTAATGTTTCAGAGTTTAAGGGTTAGCTGTAAGAAAAACATGTTCTACTTGCTGAGGTGCAACTGATCCTCAGGACTAACAATCATCTGCCTCTGCTGAGTGAAGTGCTTGGGGTGGACTATACTGCTTTAGGAGATCAGTGAGAAAAACAGGAGCTAAACCATTCAGAGCTTTAAATGTAATGAGCAAGACATTGCGGTCAATGCAGAACTTAACAGGCAGCCAGTGGAGCTTGAATACACTGGGGTAATGTGCTCTGCCTGTCTTTTCCTGGTAAGGACACATTTTGAACTAGCTGAAGCTTCCCTACAGAGGCAGCAGGGCAGCCAGCCAGCAACATATTACATTAGTCCAATCTAGAGGTTATGCGAGCATACGCCAGTTTCTCAAAGTCATGTAGGCTTAGCATAGTTCTTATATTGGCTATATTTCTTGAAGGATAATAAGCCGTTTTACAGATATTAGTTACATGAAAAAGCCATTAAGCTACAGGGTGAAATCATAAATAATAATAATTTATTATACAATTTATTATAGAATAATATCTAAACCCAGCAAGGACTTTTTAAATTATGATCCTGACTGCATTTCACGATATTTTTTACTGCTGTGTTTTTATTTAATTTATTTATTTTTTTTAATCCATTATGTGAATATCAACATGTATCTGTCGCTTCTGTGTTGAAAGCAACAATAGAATTCCTGGGGGTTCCTGGGGAGCAATTTTTTTTTTTTTTTTCAAGAAAGACAATTTTTTTGCATTAACAGACTGATACAAAAAATGTTAACACTGAATGTCAACATTTATTTTTTAATAAATTATTTAAAAAAATTCTTCTCATGAGAATGATTTTTCCTCAAGGAAAGGTAAATAGTTTCTAGTTTTGTTTATTTTTATTTATTTATTTGTTTGCAGCCTGGGATTAAACTGCCCATGTGATGAGCCTGACCTGAAAATGCTCATATTTAGTTGGAAACCTGGATACAGGCTTAACTTTGCCCTTAATTCTCTCCCGACCCTGCCCTTTCCTACTGCCCTGAAAAAATTACACTATTCACCACTCCTATCAAGGCCAGCTGTGAGAGATTGCAGTTTGTATTATATGTGGAACCAGGGGCTGTCCGAGGGAATCACACACACCATGGGGCCAAAAAACTCATTTGAACAAGGTGTAAGCAGCCTAATCAATGTCGACATTGAATTTCTATAATTCTGTGGGCTTAAAGATGCCATTGGAGATGCAGATGGTAGACAGCTTAAAATTCTAGATGTAGTGCACAGTAAAAGTGTAAATCTATTAAATGAACAGGAGTTAAATTAAAACATTTATTCACAAAAGGGAAAAGAGTACTTGCTTTTGACATTTAAAGCCTTACTAACTCTCTAAGTGTGCCAGCATCCTATCATGAGCACTATGCACAGCTGAAGCTGACTTACTGCTGATCCCTAAGATTGCTTACATTGCACTCGGTGGAAGATCATTTTCTAACAGAGTGCATACACTGTGCGACAGAGTTCAAGAGAATAGGCACAGCAAGGCAGGTTTATTTATATAGCATATTTCATACAAGAAGGCAATTTAAACTGTTTTATATAAATAATAGTAGATAAATTAACAGAAGATAAAATGGACATAAAAGACATAACAGATACACTGATGGGAAATAAGTATTCAGACACTTTTATTTTTGTTATTTTATATACCTCCAGTGCATATATCCACTTCAAATGTATACACATTTTTTTGACTTTATAATTAAATATGAACAAAAAAGTATGTATTTATAAACAAAAACAAAGATATGTTTAAAAAATGAACCTGATAGTGACACCACAAATTACAAACATTTTGTTCTTTGTACATGTACTTTGTTTCAAAGATGTTGTTGGCAATTCGAGACACCTAAAGTAAAAAGTAGTTCGGTTTTTTTTTTTTTTTGCAGCGTCGTGGTTCAATTTTGGTCCAATCCTGTTGGCAAATTGTCTGCAATTCCCCAAGGTTATGAGCAGTCCCTCTGATGGTCCCTTGCAATTTCAAAATCCTCCATAAATTTTCAGTGGGATTCAAGTCAGTAGATCGGTGAGGTCATTCAAGACCTTCTTGAGTTATTTTGCCTGTATGTTTGTTGTCCTGTTGAAATGTCCATCGTCTCTTGGCAGATAAGATTAAATTCTCCTTTAATATTAAAATCTCCTCTCCATAGTAACAGAGATGATTGTGGGGCAGTTTTTTGCTTATTGTTCTCTGTATAACTGTTGTTTCTGCTGCTTTCGAGTCGTCCTGCAACTCTTTTTTAAGTCAGTGCTGGCTTCACTCTTACCTTCTTTATCATTACTCTGAGAACATGAGAGAAATCTTGCATGGTGCACATTTCCAAGGATGAAGTTCAAACTTTCTATCTGCATATTATTGAACCAGTTGTACTAACAAGGATGTTTAAGGTCTTTGTTATGGCTCTGTGGCTTTTTCCATTCAGGCGGTGTTGTCCCTGAAAACCTTAGGAAGCTCCTTCACCTTCACCATGATTGGTTGTTGTGTGAAATCCTCCTGTTCACTGTATAATGATATCAGGTGCAATTTTCATGAGAATATTTTTTTGCAGCATTTATATCTAGAACAGGGGTTCCTAAACTAGGCGTCAAGAATCTTGTCTTTTGTTTATTAATTTATTTTACAAATCATTTTGGAAGTTACTGGGAGTTGACTGGGAGCATTCAATCAAGCCACAATTAAATGAACAGTGTATGTGCTATTTTGTTTTTTTCACTATCCTCTCAAGCATGACCATCTACAGTTACACATACGTATATTACTGACATAATGTTCAAATGTTACGGGAATTCTATATTATAAATCTGGGATTTAAAAATATATTGTGGTCAAGTCTTGGGGTTGCAGAAAATTCATATTTGGGTCATCTGATCCCTTGAATGTTCTATGCAGATCCCTACATCAGAGGGTTTTCCCTTCCCACTGAATTGGAAAGCTAGAATTATTATCCATCCAAAGAATCCTTGAGGAACTCTTTTGTCTACTAGTGTAAAATGTAATTAATATCATGGCCTTGTAAAACCGGTAGTGTGCAGGTGTTGCCTCGTCTGGCACAATACAGATACTCAAGCTGTGTTTTTCATCAAAACGTTCATTTGGAAAACAGGTCCTTATAATTTTTTATATTCCCCTCTCTCCACTGTTGAAGTACTTCTACTGAGAGCTCTCGAACTCTGCTGTCATTATGAATGTGCTACATGTTTAACATTATGCAGAGTGTTTGGCACTGGCCATTTTGAAAATTCTGGCAATGAAAAGTCATTAGATAATGGAGATATCAAGAACCTTCAATTATTCAGTTGAAGTGTGGGGCATGGGAAGTGGAATATCGAGCATGATTTAAAAGGTTAGAGGCCTTTGAGCTGTATCTGTAGTGGTCGTGCAGTGATGTGAGAGGAGTGTGGAGCATGGAAGACATTTGCGTACAATTTTTAAACCTGTAAAAAGCGACATGTGTCTGTTTCTACCTTTTAGTAACTTCCTGTGAGGAAGGAACATTTTGTGTTATTATAGCAACTTAATGTTCTTTGTAGAGATTTTGAATGTGTAGAATTGGCACTGACTCCATGCCCCACTGGCACTGCTATCTGAGATATTATACCACAGCGCTATTATACCAAACCAATTCTGATTGGTCAGAAGGTATTGATTAATTTTCTCGAAAAGCAGCTTTGAATGTTTTCCATGTCCAAAGGAAATCACTGGTTTATATTAATGCAATCGTTCTAATAAACTCAGGGAGTTGTATGAGGGACATTCCATATAAACAGGTGAAAAAATGTGTGTAATTGTTGACATGGTGAAGTTTTCTGTGAGGAACCATTTATTTAATATTTTTCAAAGATATATAGCGTCAGTGCTTCGGGTCCCTGGAGAGCTAGTGGTTAGACCTTGGCGCTCTCACTGCCGCGGCCCGAGTTCGATTCCCGGCCAGGGAACCAACCCGCACATGACAGTGCACTGCCAGTCCTGGTCCCAAACCCGGAAAAAATCGGTGAGGGTTGTGTCAGGAAGGGCGTCCGATGTAAAAACTGTGTCAAATCAAATATGCGGACCAATGATCCGCTGTGGCTACCCCTAACGGGAGCAGCCGAAAGAAGAACAACATATAGTGTCAGTGCTTTGTAACAGTCAGAGCTACAATTGTAGGTTTTCCAACAAAAGAGGGATGGAGGACTTTCCAGTCTCTTGTTAACAATGACAAGCTGCATTTTATTTGTCTTATCAACTTCATGAGAGTGAGAAAAGAGAGGCTAGTGAGGGAACAACTGTTTATAACTGCTAAGTGTAAGCAATAATAGGAACTAACTTGTTTCTTGGATGTTCTACAACATTAAATGTCACTACAAACAATTAATATGTAGGATTTATGCATCTTAAAATAATAACTAATTGTAATTATTGTCAGATTGCAGTGATATTTGACAAATAAAACAATTTGAAGCATGTTCTTATTGGAAAATAATCAACTTCAGGGCAGTAACAGTAACTCCTCATCATGTCCTGCCATGTCACACCACTGAAGAAGAATAATTCTTCACCCTGAATAATAATAATAATAATAATAATAATAATAATATGCACCCAATAGCTGTTAGAGCAAATAACGTTTGGTGTATAGCCTGCAGTATATTTTGTTTATAATTTCAGGCTTTTGTAACACTTTGCTCATATAAGCTGATCAATACAACCGACTCCAAATTGCCTGTTTCAGCTTTATTTTTAAGTCATTACTCTAGTGGGTCATCTTTGGAAAAGACATTTGCAGCTTTTCCGTACTGACATATAATGAGTATCCTCTATTGTTTACTGTATCACTGGGGTTAGCTGACCCCCAAAACAATCCATTGATGTGCAATAAACCTGCTCAAGCCTGTAAAAGAAGATTGATGCCAATCCAATAGTGATATATTACTTTTCAGTGTGACTTCCTGCACACTAATTTTGGAAATGGGGAAAGCAAAACAAAAGGGCAATTAGATATGGATGTAGAGACAAACAAACAGAGAGAGAGAGAGAGAGAGAGAGGGAGAGAGGGAGGGAGGGAGGTTTATGAGATTTTATGATTTCTGTAGTTTCTAAATATGTAATATCATATTTGGATTGCATGAAGGTGTGTGTGCACTGAGAGGGATTGTATGAAGGTGTGTGTTTGTGCAGTAAGATGGATAACCTGAATGTGTGAGTGTATCATACAAAGGTTTTTTTTGTCCTTATTCATGTTGTATTCTTGATTTTTGGATTTTCAGTGGAAGTTATTTCATATAATACTTAAATTTTAATTATTATTATGTAAGAAAGAGCACTTATTTGCACATAACAGGGAAGGATAAATAATATATTTATTAGCTAGCCCACCAGGAAAAGAAAAACTCCACTGTTATGCCCAGTCCCATGTTTTGGTTGCCAAAAATCTCACTAGGCTAAAAAGCGGCAGCTAATGTAATGTAATAACATATGATGAGTTAGATAGCTACTTAAGTGCACTAACTGAAATGATCTTCTTCAAACCAAGGTTCTAATGGCCATCATTTCAGCTATAAGCTATTGTGTTCTGTTTTCACTTTGCATCTAAAATATATTATTCGAGCCTGGCTAGCGTTCTGTAGATATGTTTAACCCTGAGATGACATTAGCAGGAGAGTTATATGAGCTTTTTTATCCCCTGTTTCATCAGTAGTTCCACATAACTGTGTGTTTCTGAACCAGAAAAAGATCTGTGGATGTTAATTAATCCACTTAGTAAAAATCATTCCATCAGCCAGCTCATGCCCCTGCTTATGTGCGTAGTGCAGCAGGATTAGGAAGTGTTCGCTATAGTTACAGCGCTGGGGTACATCATATGACCCTGAAGTGCATGAAGCATCTGCAGCTTGAGACCATAGATTTTGATGGGGCAAGATGACTTTAATAACTATATATGCTCAAACAAAATTAAGTCAAGAGGCTATCACACTTGACTTACGCTGTAGGCAACCATGTAGTTAAATTTTAATAAATAACCTCGTAATAGGCAGTTGAGAGTTGACAACATACAGTCATTGAGCATACAGTCGAGTAGATTGATTTGAGAGGTTTTAGACACATCTTTGTTCAACTGTGTTCAGAAAAGCTAATATCATTAACCAGGGTTGCCAGGTTTCAACAAAATTTCCAGCCCAACTACTACTCACAAACCAAACTATATAGTAATATTTACAACATTCTGAATTTATTTTTGTGCCATTATATTCACCCATTGCACAGTTCATTCATTCATTCATTCATTCATTCATTCAGTCCGGCAGGGATTGTAGGTGGGGGGAGTGAATGACCAGCTTCTCTCCCACCCTCAATACCACGACTGAGGTGAGACCCTTGAGCAAGGCACCGAACCCCCAACTGCTCCCCGGGTGCCACAGCAAAAAAGGCTGCCCACTGCTCCGGGTGTGTGTTCACGGTGTGTGTGTGTGTGTTCACTACTGTGTGTGTGCACTTGGATGGGTTAAATGCAGAGCACAAATTCTGAGTATGGGTCACCATACTTGGCCACAAGTCACTTCACCTTCATCTTCAGTTATTTTCCTGGTAAGGGTTGTGGTAGATCCAGCGACTATTAAAGGAGTACAGGGAACAAGGCAGTAATACACCATTGTGAGGGACAACACACACACACACACACACACACACACACACAAACAGAGCTATTGGCAGTCCACCTAGTGGCATTTTTTTGTAAGGAAGCCTACATGTACACGTGAGAAACTTCTCTCAGTTCTGAACTGAACCCAAGATCCTGGAACTGTGAGGCACCAACACTGTTTGCTGCCCCGCCATGCTGCTCTGACTTACACAGTGTACAGTTAAAATACACTTCTCAGTAGACATTATATGTAAAGATGGTCGGTTTTTCAGATTATTGTTTGAAACACCAATAACTCTCCTTATTCTCTCAGAACAGAGGAGAATTATGTTCTCTCGTCTCATGGGAACATGACCAAAAGATGAGTTTGTGTACCAAAGATCAGTATCAAGTCTACAAAACATATTTATAGTATCCACTGACTGCCTTGTGGTTTATTGATTGAAGATGCACACCAGGGTTCTCTTATGGTCACTCAGGACCCAATCAACATCAGGCTCACCAGGTGGGAGAAAATTGCCCCAAAATATCTAAGCCTACAATCATCTGTATTAATCTCATCCTCCCATAGAGGTGCACTGAGAGAGCATGTCTGTCAGGGGTGAGTTATTGATTTCATAAGACCATTAGTGCAGTACTGTGGTGTAACGAGGCAACCTCGTGACCAGACCTCACATCAAGAGCGATGGCTAAGGGCTTTCAGCACTTCTCTAGCCCCTAATGCGACAGGAAAATCCAATTCCACATAGCTGTAATTGAAATTTATTTTGTCACCACAATGGCATGTCAGATTCGCTTATTGAACCCGGTGCTGCTTCAGGATATGTCCTAGCCTCTCTATAACGTGTAGTGATCTTAAATGTGTTAATAAATGAATAAAGCCTAAGGATTTTATCTCACTCCGGGAAATGACTGCTGAATAATTGAACTAACGATGTAGTTGTAATTGTGGTCAGTCTGAAATCACGGTTCCGTGAGAGGAATACAGGCTGAAAAAGGACAGTAGGTTTAGATCTGAACACCTCAAAGGAATATTCTCATTTCATGTTATCAGCACTGAATGTCACGTTTAAGATAAGCACAATTTCCTCAAATAGTAGTTTGTAGTAAGCATTTTGGCCTTCTTATTCCCAAACCCTTTGAAAAGGGCCTGGAAAAATTGATTGTACTGGTTCATTGTAAGAAAGCTCTTTCACCTGATTAACCATTTTTTTCAGAAGATATAAGGCACATATGTACATTGCAGCATCTAATTACAAAAATAGGCTACTGCAGTGAAACACTCTGGTCCACCTAGCATTAGTGTTGTCCTTCATGCCTCTGAGCAGTTCTGTTAAAACATTGTGTGAACTGCTTCATTACTCTGCACACTGTACCACACAGCAGACTGACACACACAGAAATGTACGGCACTCAGGGTGAAAGCTCTTGACACACCGTGCTACACTTTCATTTAGATTAAGATTAAGCAATTAAGGGAAGCAACCAGCAGTAACAAACATTAACATCAGGGATACAGTGATCTGATTCTGAGTATCAGTAACGGGGCTGATGTTGGCTTGAAACACTGGATCGGTATTGGACTGTAGTCTAATCTGCTGACATGTTTCATGCCATGTTCATGTTCATTACATTGACTGACTTGACTGTACATGACAAAAATTGTGATTTAGAAGATAAAAAAAGTTCCCCACTTCCAATAGGGATGACTATCTGGGAAAAGATCAGTAACATTCAATTTATACACGATTATAGTGTTATTATATGGAACTGTCAACACTAATATCATGTGATTGAGTAAATATGTTTCTGCAGCTCCATATGTTTTAATTAAGTAATTAACGTTCCTTGATTGACAGTTTTGCCATCAAAAATAATATTAACATTTTGCTTATCAAATGTATATTGCCTTAACTGAAGCACTATGTTTCATAATTTTGAAATTATAGCATATAAAACAATTTATACCACAACACAACTGATTATGATTCTGATTGGTCAGAAGCTTGATTAATTTTCTATAACAGCAGCTTTTACAGTATTTTTGGTTGCAAGGCACTTATTCCAATACATTATCATTTTTTATAGTAACAGCTCATTCATAAGGTCTGCCAGGTCCTCTACATAATTGTTGATACAGCGACGATTTCTGTGAGAAGATGTTTATTTTACATTTATGGAAGGAGTCTCTAGTGTCAGTGCTTTGTGACAGTCAGAGGTAAAGCTGTAATGTTAAGGTTTGCATACAGTTAAAGTCTTCAGGACAGAGGACTTATTGGTTTATTGATAACATGACAACAAGCTGTGTTTTTTGTCTTATTAAGATAAATAAGGCACAAAGGTTGGTGTGTCGTAAAAGAAAGTTATTCCTTAATCAATAAAAAATATAATCACTTACAAATAGCTGTGTTATAGGAGGAATGAAACACTGTACTGTAACACGTGTTAGAGTAAAATAATCAACTTTGGGGTGGTAATACATCACACCACCCTGTTCTTGATTATTTTCCTATAACTGCACACTTTGGTGTGTTTTATTTAATTCGTCAAACATCTGTATTAGAGTTGCGGTGGATCCAGAGACTATCCTGGGAAAACTGAGTGTGAGGAAAGAATACCATGATAGTCATTTTTTTTAAACCATCATTCTATAATATGATTTACATTTGCTCAGCTCTATTTGCTGTTTACATAAACACAACTTGTCTTAAAGCACATCATGAGCACATCTTTCAAGTTTCACGCAATTTAACAAGAGAAGCTTGCACAGACAGTTGCCTCAGTTACTGTCAGGATATCAGGATCTGATCTATGTAGAGTATCAGCTCATACGCAGATCTGTGGTTGAAATAACAGTAATCATCTTCTACAGAAGTATGAATTCAAATTTTATAGCATGATCACAATATAAACTGCACTTTATTGCATGGCATTGTGGGGGTTTATGAACTACATTCCTCTCTTTCATTGTTTGTTGTGAGCATTAAAGGGGCTTTAGTTGTAATAGTTGTCTGTATGCACGTGTGTGTGTGTGTGTGTGTGTGTGTATGTGTGTATGCAATTGTGTATTTGGTTCTGTCATGTGGATATCAGTATCCACTGAACTGCATAATCATTCTCAATCATCAAGTGTCTCTCTCTTCTGAGTTCACAGTACCCTGGTGATTCATTTGAATCTAATTTCCCTGATCAACCTCAAACTCAGAGGCCTCCAAACTCAAACTTCCAGATTCTCTTCTCTTGGCATCGAAAGCCTTGCATGCATAATCATGGTAGAGGTCTCATTGTGTGGTGTGTTTGGTGAGTATGATAGTGTAAGCAGGCGCTCATGTGTGTGAGCTAGCAAGCTATTAACTCACAGATAAGAGGTGATATTCTGGTGCTTACTCAAGCAGCATAAGGCATTAAATTCCCATTAAATTGTGTCACCGATTCCCTCACACTTTTTCAGTTTTGCACACTGGTGAGGGCATCAGCGGGTCAAGGCTGGCTTCTCATTGCTTTTATTTATGTATTTTTTTTCAACCAATTTTTGGTTTTGCATTAATTTTGAAGTAATGGAGAGTAAAATGTTATGACGTTCCAACGTAATAACAAGACATCATGCATTTTAATATGAGATGCAATGTAAAAAAAAAAAGTATTTAAAAGTAATCTCTTGTGAACTGGAGAACTGGGAGTCAAAGTCTGCTGCCTCAGCGTGATTCTGCACTCTCTGCTCAGTTATGACTTATAGCTTCCTGATATGGTCCTGCTAATAAACCACAGTTGGAGACAGCTACATAACTCACCTATATATGATCCGTCAAGGGTATTGTATCTTCCCAAGACTATATTCCCAGTCCATATGTGATTCCTTCTCTTCTGACTGTGTAGCACAGCTGGGCCTCCTGCATGACGTGATGCACTGTCCAGCTCTTCCTGCATTGTTCTTGGACCAGTCCACCTGGTTAATAATGGGATGGTTTGTTCAGATCTGTGCACCTGTTCGTAAAGTGTCCAGCATCCAACATGGCTGCTATATATGCTATATTTCATTCTGCATTTGGCCAGAGTTCACATCCTTATCTAGCAACTGATTAGCGAATTACTTCACATTCTGCTTATGACCTACTGAATGAAATGGTTAGCATTTGGTTTGTGTACAAAATTTAAAAAAGAAGGCTGTTATATTGCTGAATTGGGCATTCTTTATTTTTTTAAACCAGTGGGTGTGGATGCTGCCATGGCAGATGTATAATCATTGAGTACACTAATAAAGAAAACTGTGTGTGTGTGTGTGTGTGTGTGTGTGTGTGGACAGGCACATAAAGTGGTTGGGCAACATTATATGTGTGTGTTAAAGTGTGGATGGGTGGGGGCTTGTGTGTGTATGAATACTTTGCATCACTAGCATTGTATCAAGCTGTTACAGAACATCTGCCACTGTTGAGAATAGTGCATGTGGTAGGATTTGTGTGTGTGTGTGTGTGTGTGTGTGTGTGTGTTTGTGTGTTTGTGTGTGTGTGCGCATCTCCACAGGTATTCTAAGCTGATAATAACTTCCATAATAATTCAGCTCAGTCATATTTACCCAAACGGTGAAACAGAGCTTGACACATGCTCTCACTGAATATCCATTCTTATTAAATTCTCTGAATGAATTTACAGAATGAACACTGAGAATATCAACAACCCTGCACCTCTCTACATATTGTATGGATCTACAGAGAGCCTACAACAGTTGTGCGAGTTGTTGGGGTAGCATCAGTAATTTTAGCATTATTTTGTGTCATTTGGCAGAAAGCAGATCTACACATACAGTGAATAATTCATCATAGCAACTGTACTGGAGCATGTATGCAAACACTAGAAAGCAGTAATGGGTGTAGATGTGCACTCTGCTAACCCGCAACAGATGAAATCTTTCATGTGTGCCCAAGACACAAGGCTCAGTTCATGTCTGTTTTAGAGACCTGCCAAACTGCCTTATTGTTTGCACGAACGTGGTCCAAAAACAACAGCTGCGCAGTCAATGTGTGCTGTTTCTGCTGTGTGTGAGTAAAAAGATGAGTTACAGAATGCTGTGCTTCATTTAAAAAGACGAAAATGAAAAGACTGAGAGCTTGTGGCTAGCAAACAGCTGTGAAGGTTCATATTCATCCTTATATATTGGTAAAAAAAAAAAAAGGCTTTTGTGTGCGCAGAGGTGTTGGTTAAAGCTTTTCAAGTCTTTGTCTTGTAGCTGGCAAGCATCACCAACCCCCAGTCTCTCTCTCTTTCTCTCTCTCTCTCTCTCTCACACACACACACACACACACATGCACACAAGTAATGGATTAACTATTGGGAGAGATGGGAGGCCTTGACAAAGCGCCTGTTCCAAGACGTAGTCGTGTCTTGTGGTGCCTTATAATAATTGATGGATGACTATAGCATTACACAATGACAGACTGGTTGCATGGCCTTTCGCCCCTGCTACTTCAACCCTTACATGTGTGAAATAGCCAATTACTGCCAGGCCTCGCCCCAGTAATAGGCCAATGAGCAAATGGCTACTGTGGGACTGGCTGGGGTGGTATGTGTATTTCAGTGGAGGTTTTAGGAGATGGAAGAAAGGTAAAATAAAGTAGTGCTGCTCCTTTCTTGGTCCTTTTAAGGCTGATATTCCTATTGTAATGTTGACTGGACAGTATATTTGGGTATTGATTGCTGTACTTTGAGTGCTACTTCTCACCTAATAGCATCACTATGCATAAAACACAGTTTAACTGGTCTCTGTGGTATGTAGTCATCCTAAAGCTGTTAAAAAATGAATAAAGCCTAAGGATTTTATATCACTCTGGGAAAGACTGCTGAATAATTGAACTTAGTTCGTAATTCTGAGAAATACATCAGAGATCACATGCTGTTTAGTGCAAGCAATTCACTCTGAAGAAGGACAAGGGTTTAAGATACATGCTCCTTAATAGAATATCATCATTTCACTTTGGCAGCACTGAACATCATGATTAAGAGATGCATAAACACGCTGCTCTTCATATGGTCATTTTTAATGAAGATTTTTCAAACTGGACATTATTATTGTATAATGAGACTGAATATTGAGTTCTACCACTCACCTCACAGCATGAGTATGCACAGAATGACTAGTTATTATTCTCTCATTGTGTCTAGTTCTCAAATAACTACTGTATTGCTTCAATGGGATCTTTTCACTCATTACATTTATGCATTTGTTTTTGCAAATGACTCAATATAGCTCAAGCTCCAGTAGCCAAAACCAATGCTAAATAAGGTCTTTTGAAATAGTGAATAAACAGCTTATCTACTCAATGAATCTGGTTAAGTTTGTAAAATCAATTAATTGTCCTTATCATGTTCCTAACAAAATGTAATCACTTCCATTATGGGAATAAAAAAAGCATTACAGTAGTACTTTAATTGTTAAAGTAAAATTGTTAAATTGGTAACAGTTGACGTAATTTGAAAAACAGGCAAGTATTGAACATATAAATGGTGTCTAAAGGCAGGAAGATCTCTCAATAATGTGTCTGTTGTATTGATTCAGTGGGATCTTTTTGATCGTTACATTTATGCACTTATTGTTTGCAAACTAATTCGCTGGATTTACTTGTTCAAAATAGCTCAAGCTACAGCAGCCAAAATCAATGGCAAATTAGGGCTTTTGAAAAAGCGACCATAGTCTATCAAATAACACAGTGCAATACTCCAGATGGTGTACTGTATATGAGCCCGATTTGGCAGGTCAAATTAGTATAGAGGGCTCACTATCTAATATTGCAGACTAGATTGGATTTAGGAGATGATTTTAAGCAGGGCAGTTGTCATGTGGTTTTTGTCAGGATAAAGATGTTTGTTGGATTATTTGGGGAAATATAGAATGCAGTGATAATCAATCAATTAAAACTTCATTCGGAAAGCAATGAATAAGTGGGGTCATGCATGTTAAATACAATTGTATGTTGTATGAAAATGATACAAAAAGGTGATCTGGTGTGAATAAACATTTTATCCACTCAATCAGTCCACTCGAAAAGTCTGAAAATGTGAGTGCTTGATGTGATCATGCATCTTCATTTACCTGCTTCCACACTGGAAATAAAAAAGCATAACAATAGTACTTTAATTGTTAATGTATCTTTGGTATCAGCTGATGTAATTTGAAAAACTAATAATTATTGAACATGTTGTAAATGGTGTCTAAGTGAAGGAGGGTCAGGTGATTGTCTCTTTCTGCGGTCTGTCCTGCCTCGTATTGACTTAGATTTTATTATCCAGGGTACACGCCTGTTATACTCGGGCTAATTTAGAGAGATAAATCCTGCTTTTAGAGCTGTTAACAGGCTAATGGTCACAGCCAGGACCCATAGATTTGCTAGGAAGGACATTAAATAATATTTCTATTCAAGGTATAGAAAGTCATACAGTGTAGAATGCTGCGCTCTAATGGAAGCTGTCCATTGGCTATTGACAGAACAATCCATCTTTATAAAGGACAGTGAGAAATTCCAATCTAGTTTCTGAAATCACATTATCAGAGGTAATATATGGCTGCATCTAAATATAAACTGAGGATGCAGCAGGATGACTTTGGTATATAAGTGATATTTGGTATATAAGTGATATTGTGTATTTCTTTGTGTGGATTTGGGAGGTGGGTATTTGAGAAGTTACTCTTACAATGAGCTTTTTTTTAATACTATATAGTTGTATTATAATGTGTTATCTTTTTTTTCCACACCTAGGAATTCTCTGAGCCTGCAAGATGTATATGAAAAATTAAAATAGTGGTGATACTTTAGGCATGGCAGACATTAGAATTAATTAGTACATGAATAAAGTCAAGACTTTAATTACTCACTTTTATAAATATTTACTTCCTATTCCTGTTTGTTTCACTGTAATTATGGAATAATTCATAACAGTTTCTGAATAATATGTTTTAAGATGAATAACTAAAAGAATGAACTTTGGCTATAAGGGGTGACTTCTCTAAACCACTTCGAAACCCCAGCTTTTGACTGCTTTTTGGTTAATGGACGGCCCTTGAATGGCCCACTGAAATAAGATCTATAATGTAATATTCTCTGGCTCCCAAGCAGAAGCCATATTAAGCCACTCAATCCCGAGCATATATGGGGGTGAAAGTTAATGATCATTTCATTCTCTACACTACAGCATGATCAGTGTCCACAGGACGTGTGTGCTGGCCTCCAGGATCATCTGCTAGTCTATTTATAGGATGGAGTATACACAGAGGAGCTGAGATCACCCCTGTAAAGACTGATATGAAGAGACGAGGGTGTGCTGTATCTCCTCCTTACACAGGCTGGTGTATTCTGCATATCACATTTCAGGTTCCCATTGATGGGTTTGTATTGTTCATCAAACATGACAAACTGCTTTACCTCTAGAAGAAGTCCTGGGGGTTTTATGCAGTCAGGCAACACAGCTTGAATAATTTCTCAAGAATTTGGGAAACTGTTTAGAAACCACAAATACCCTTTAGTTTGTTTGAGTTTAAACTGTCACTTGGCTCATTTCAGCCAATTTAGTGGACTCTGTGCTTTTCCCTGTTCAATCTGTGCCATACGTGAATGAACCCGAACCCAAAAAAGCGACCTGAGGTGGTCTGAGTACAGTTCATTTCATGTCCACTTTGTGATTTTGTTTATTGAGACTGAAAATACACTTTTCAAAATAATAGCTTTTTTGTCAGCAAGTCACAAGTTTTGCCCTTCATTGCTTTTTTGATGTTACAGCTGAGCTGAGCTCAAAAATGTACAACATTACAGTCTGAGGAGTAGTTTAATCAGAGAAGGATACAGTGACTCTCCTCGACATTTGAATTATATAAGGATTATACTGTATATAGGGAAACAGTTAGTTACAATAAAAGTGTTTGAACAGTTTTTTAAACAAAAAAAGAAATCTGAAAAAAAGGTGAAGGTGTTCAACATAACCCCTATACAATGCCAGAAGAAGCTAAAGAAAACGAGACAAATGTAATTTGCCTTTCTTTATTATTGTGTAATACTAGCATGATCCGCATGGTAAGTATGAGTGCAGCTATCTTGTTCTGGAAGAAATTACGCACAAATCTAAGTTGTTATTGATCTCAGTCCAAAAGGAACAAGTGTGAATGGGATATGGATTGAGCCGAATGCACTTTCAGGGTTACTTTCAGTGTGAATGCAAAGAGAACTGAGTTCTCTTTCTTTCCGCCCAATTTTTGGTCCACTTAAAATAAATTTAATTCAGATCATATGTTAAAACACACAAATGTGAGTTCTTGATATGAGCGCTTTCACATATCTATCACTCATGCCGATTCAATCAAACCCTTGTGAGTTTCCGCCCTTGGTACACTTTGGTTAAGCAGGTGTGAACACAGCAATCAAATTCGGGTGCAGACCAAAACAACCCAAAACTGTGTGAGTGAGGTGGTCTCGGTCTGGTTCCAAGAGAGCTCTAGCACATTTTGATTGCAGTGAGAAAGTGATTTGACCCTGAATCAACTCAACTGTAGGAAGTGAACCAAACATGCCATGTATTTTGGGTAGCGGGCAGCATTTTTTGTAGATACAAGCTTCTAAACTGACCAATGGGGCACAAACTGAGCCACAGGACAGAGCTGTAGTCCTACAGAATTACTGTGTGTTGGGCAAATGAACAAAAAGAGAAAATATGGATTAGATACACAAATTTATACCATTTATTTATATAATTATATAATTGAAGTGTATTTAGCACTGGGTCTGTGTTCTCCATGTTAGGGTGACACTTGTGATTTGTACCATCTGCTTGAAAAAGTTGTTGTTCTTTATTTATTTTCTTATATTTTCTGAACAGTGGATAAGTTTCAGTGGTACGTTTCATACATGCTTCTCTTTCCCTGTTTTTCTTCTTGCTGTTGTTGTCATTTTTTGTATTTTGGTTTAATCATGTACAGTGTGAAACCAAATTTTTTACCAACCCAAAAGTAATGTATTAATGCCCATAAACTCAGCAAATGGACTAATAGGTGTAAAAGTGCCATAAAAGGTATGTGTTATAAGATGTTTTTGGAGAAGTGCTATTTTTTCTGTCAGAATATTTGTCATTTAAAAAGCATATTAAAGTTTTATTGATTTGTTTGTGCTTGCATGGTTGTTGTCATTAGCTAGATGTACTGTACATTAGCTAGATAAAAAGCCTTACTGATGATTATTCAGCTAGCTCTAAATGTTTATCCCATGAACAAAGCTGGCTGAAGTTATAGATGTGTATCACTATTAGATGTGATTCCTGTGAATTATTTATTTATGGTTAAGTGCTTGTTGGATGAACAGCAGTTCCTCTTCAGGTCAGCCTGTTATAATTTGCTGTGTTCAAACATTTGTTCTCTTTGCGTATTGATGTTAGCATCCTCTACCCTGAAAATATCCATTTCAGCCATGGTTCTAAATCACTCAGTCAAGCAGAGACTAGTCTTTACTAAGTCCACTTACTGATCCAGCCCCAAGAAAATGTCTTTCATTTCTCCTTCACAGAGCACATATTCTTTTTTTACATCCAATATAATTCCACCGTGGTTTTCTTTAATGTAATTGAACTAAGTGCTCCTGACAACAGGGTTGGACATGACTGATCATCTACATGCAGTGGGTTCATGTTAATGCTCATTTTTGTATGCTATTTTTTTTTTTTACAGTCAGAGGGATTTGGCAAAAGAAGGTGGTTTCAGAGCAACATAAATGGTCCACATATACACACAGTCATAACGGCTGCAGTGATTGGCAGAGGAAATGGAGCCTGGGATTAGCAGAAAGAAGAGGCCAGCTGTTGGAAGAGTTCTGCTCCATTTGTTAGACAGTGACTGAGAAATGACCAAGGCAACCCTTCGGTGACCCCATAAACACATTTACACCAACAGGGGTTCACCGTTATATGGATGCTCATGACTAGCAGAGCGTGGGACTTCTATTACTACCCACCTTATCAGTTACCTTCTCTCCCTATTGCATGAGCCCCAGACCTGATGGGATTTCACCAGGGAAAGATACTGTAAGGGTGTTAACGTGTAACCACACAGTTCTGTGCATCAGGGTGTGAGTTATAGTGAAGCGTTTTCTCACTATAGCACCTCAATCTATGTCTCTCAGCTGATAAAAAAAGAAATTCAAGCTTAATGTTAGTATTCTTTCATATTAGCTCATGCAGTTGTCATGCCATGGTTGTGATGTGGAAAGCATGTGGAATATACAGTATTTCTTCTAATTTCTAGTGTCTAATTCTAGTCTATATTATTATCTGATTAAAAGAAGACACCAACATATAGCACATAATCTTCACAAAGTACAACCACATTATCTCCTTTGCTTTGATAATCTGAATTAATATATGATTCATAAATGAAAACATAAGGGAATTTAAGGCAAGGCACTACTGGTAGAAATAACCATTTTGGTCAGTTTTACAGATTTTTTGGTAAATTGTATTTATAACATGTGTTGTCTTACACATAAAAAAAACAGAATAATTGTTTTTTCACTGATTTCTCTACTCATGACCATTGCATTATCTGATATTTAGCATGTTTGATGATGGTTTCAAGCTCCGCCCACTTCAGTCACATCAAGTCAAATATTCTTACACTTGTTTCCTGATCTATATATCAATTTATATGTCATTATGACATACATACATTTATTTTATTAACTTTATAAACCAAGATTGATAGCGGTTTAAAAAAAAAACTCGATGCTATTCACCTGCAGCGTAAACTTATAAACATAATTGCTAATAAACAAAAAATGCTGAATTATATTTCTGAAGATCTACAACCTTGTAGAGTTTAGTTCCCCTACAGAAGACTCTCATATTCAGATGCCACTGACAGCCTTGATTAACAGGACCAAGTAGATGCTTTTGTGAAGATTGCCAAGAGCATACTTAGGGAGGAAACCAGTGATACTGGAGGAAACAAACACAGACAGAGGAAATCCTTCAACCCAGGATTGAAGCAGGGAACCCTGGAGCTGTGGGGTGGCAATGCTAGCCGCTGCACCACCGTGCCACCCAGATTAATATAATCTTACACAAGTAATAATATAAAACTCATATAATTCTAAACAAACCTGTTTTGCTTAGTACTTAGTACAAATTTTCTGCCATCATTTCAAAAAATCTCCAGATTTTCCCTGATAATTCAGTCAGGCTTCTACCAGGCCTGAACTGCTATTTTCAGTTCCTCATTATTTTGGGTGCTGTTTAAATTCAGTCTTGTCCTCAGTAAGTGAAATTCGCACTCAGTAGGGAACAGGTGATTGACTTGGCCAGTCATGGTTGAAATTCACTACTGTAGTATTCCATGCTCTGCTAGGTTTTTGTATTGTGTTGTTCATCAGTTCATTCTTGCGTTTCAACAAAGTGCCAAACAACTGCTGTTGACAGATAAAATCTGAGATGGATTTATTTTGATTTCTCGCTTTCATGGTTTGCTTTTATGGGTACTGACACTTCTTCACGATTTTCTGATCTTTATGTTCAGAGACAAAAAAAAAAACAACAGCTTTAAATAACAACAGGTTTAAATACATTTTGTTAGCTTTCTTGTGCATGAAAGCTAGCAAAGAAAAAAGTGAGCTGTTAACTGTCTGATTAGCTAACATGAGGACATGAGGAGGAAGGATTGTGATTCACAGTACGCATTTTAACCTAATGATCATTGTTTCATTTCTAATCTGATGTGATGGAATACAAAACCAGGACATTCAAAGCCCCTTACTTCCATAATTAGCTTCTTGCTGTTACTGGACAGTATGGTTCCGGTTAATTGGGACAGAGAGGACGAATGGGGGAATTTAACAGATGCATGAAGGGATGCACAAAACACCCAACAACTATGTTTAATTGATGCGTTGATGGATTTTATGTGCATTGCATGGTGTTTTTATGAAATATTGTAAGAAGCATGGGAATAAGATGGGATATAAAGAAGGTTACTTAGGCCTACTTCTGAGGAAGCAGAGATTTTAGTGTACTGTGTTCGTATCATTTTTTTGTTCATATCATCTGTGTTCATATCAGAGATTGATGTCAATGTTTAGTTTTTAAAATCCTGTGTTAAACTGCTATTGCAAGAAATAGACTATAAAATGTTACCATTTAGTGGTGGTTTTCTTCTGTGATTTTTACTTAATCGGTTCTTACTGAATTTTAGGAAAGATATAGGAAAAGTTATGAATTTGGAAAATATTTTCTATAACCCTGTCACTGTTATTATGTATGATGTATACAATGTTATTCTGGCCAACATCTTAACATGTAGTATTTTTTCTTAGTCTACTGTATTTATACAGTATTAGAATATGGTAATGATGAATTTGGAGAAGACTTTTTTCAAGCCCTGTTCTTGCAATGTGATTTTTTGATGCCCTGAATACGTATGCTACAAGTAATGCTTTAAACATGTTATTAAAGATGAATGTAATGGCCTGACTAATGAAATTTTGTGTCCCAAATTACCAAACATATCATTGAAAATGGTTTTCAGTCAGTTATGATATAAAAATGTTGTGGGCTAAGCCATGCTTCTTTAGAATATGATATAAACTGTTTTCGATAATCAACACTATGAGGATTTCAGAAATGCATCATGTTTTAGTATTTTGTTGGCAAGAAAGCTTAAACAATTTGAAAATTCAAAAACTATCCCAATATATTTGAATTCACGCTACATTGTTTAAGTGTAGTAGTTTATATGTGGTAATTGTGAGTACAAAGAGACACACATAAGTAGCCTCATGGTAATAAGACACAGGTGAGAAACATCACGTTACCTGCTGGTTCAACCCGCCACCTCTCTGTCCAAAGCTGACGCTCGACCACACCTACGTCTCCACCATTATAAATGGAAAATAAGTTACATAATCTGCACTTACCGTGCTTTAGGAGCAAAACAACTAATAAGCTTAATCATTAATCAATTAATTAATAAATGCCAGGACAGTAAAGCTAATTTTAATCTATTTTAGTAAACCAGACAGTGTATGTGCACTGCCTCTGCATGTTGCATTGCCATGCTCCAGTTGATCAGTGTAGCTTTTTTAAAAGGGAGAAGTAGCAGTGGTTATACACAAACCTGAGTTTCTGTGATGGGTTGGCACCTTCATCTATTATTAAATTGTAATTTTGGATATATATTTATTGAATCTACCATTGATAAATGCTTCGTCAATGACAGATCTTCAATATCAGAATTTCTTTTTTGACATTTGGCATCATGTTGCCAGGGGCTTTAAATTTGGCTCACTGTACATTGAGACTGCATTGTATATACCCACAGATACAGTAGCTGCACTGTGAAAAAATGAATGATGGCAAATTGGTCTCTAAATCTACAGGGATCTATGGTATTCTCCTTATCTAAGCGCATACATTTCTCATAAAGATGCAGCTGATATTGAACAATAAACATGATAAAGTCTGCAGCACAAAGCCGGCTCCTGAACACACTTCATCCACGAGGTGACCTTAGTAGCTCTCTTGTGCTCTGTATCTGGGTGGTGACACATTTTATGAGTGATAAGATTCGCCTTTCAGGGATCCTGTTGTTCCTTGCTCTTGCGCATGACCTCTGGGATATTAGTGCTGCAATTAGATGACAAAATGACCATCACTAAATCTTGTCCAGAGCAAAGGTTGGCAGGGAAACCTGAAGGACAAAAGCAGGAACCAATGGAATTACTGCAACTTTATGATATTACTGAATGTGCTGAGGGGGGCATGGTGGCTTAGTGGTTAGCAAGTTTGCCTCGCACCTGTGTGATTGTGCCCTGCGATGGGTTGGCACCCTGTCCAGGGTGTCCCCTGCCTTGTGCCCCAAGTCCCCTTGGGACAGACTCCAGGATCTCCACAACCCTGTGTAGAATAAGTGGTACAGAAAATGGATGGATGGATGGATGGATGAATGAATGTGCTGAAGGGGGAGGGTAGACCTCCTGGTGTGATATGTGAATATAAAAAAATGTGTGTGTCTGAGTAGTCATGTAACTGAGTAGTTACACGAATAGTCCAAATTGTACTTAAACTGATTCAGAGAATTTTTAGGAATGCAGCGATCCCACGTTTCCATTTTAATACATTAGTGAGTTCCATAGGTATCGGGCATCAGCTGATATCTAATGCTGATCAGATCCTGACATGCTCACACTCACCAGAGGGGTGCTTTATAACAATTTAAATGTGGTCATGTGCAACATCTGTGATATGTCATTCACAGCATAAGGTACATCTGTGGATTGGATTGGAAAATATGTCAAATACTTAAAGTTATAGGAACTTGCTGAAGGAGAAAGGTTGTGATGAAAAGTGCCACAGTATTTTTTGGCAGTACTGTGAAATGTATTTTTGTATATTTATTTCATTTTATTTTATTTCATTTTATTTTATTTTATGTTGCCATTTTGCAGATGTAGTGGTGAATTAAGCCTGTGTCTACTGCATTTTGGTGCAGCTCTTCTCTTTCTGGTTATGTTTGCAAATACACTGATGTGCTAACTAACCTGATTACTGAAATGAAATCCAGGTTTAACGAAAGGAGATACAAGGTGTCATTATTTGCTTTTTACATGACCACTGTAATAACTGCCAAAATCAGATAATGATGATATTTTCAGTGTTCATGTAAAAACACTGTGTCTATGTTGCTATAAGAGGGATTGCCAAAGGTCTTGGATTGTAATTGAACCAGAACTGCTAACAGTCAACTGATTTGTGAATATTTGTTCTCCGACTGTCTTGTTCTGTGGACTGGAAACCATTCCTAGAAGGCCTTTCTTCAAGAGCCCCAATTTATATACACTGTACTAACTCTATGGTACACAATAGCCATCCTAAGAAAGACCATAACAGCTAAATGGTGAAGAATACAGTCATCTATACTGACCTCCATCCTGAAAATGGGTTGCCTTTGCCAAAACAACATCCTTTTCAAGGTCCTTGCCCATCTTGGGAGTGATCTTGGGCTGTTGTTCAGGAATGACAGTAATCACAACTCATAACACTTTTAGTATATGATGTAGGAATGCTTCAACACAGCTAGGACCGCAGCCCACAACATTTTTAATGAACCAGTGTGTGGGCACTGGAAGGGAGGGAAGCAGAGGCAGGGTCTGTGTTTATTTTTCAAATGAAATAAAGGTATTCTTCATATCTATTTGATTATGTTTGGATTGGTGTTAAGGTGGAATAGGGCTGCATTTATGTGTGTCCCCAGCATTGAATTTACTGTCACTACATCACTGAGAGTTGATTAACTTTATGGTATCAGCCAGTTTAGGAATAGATCCATGCTTTTCAAGGTTTTATCTATCTAATGCCTTTTCCTTGCAAGAGACTGAAGATGTGCATGAGCAAAAGAACAAAAGTTTTGGTATCGCTTATTTTCTTTGCACTCATGTGGGTAAATTGATGAAAATGCAATCACTCGTAAATTACCAAGAACATTCACTGCACATCTGATTTACATAAGTCTTTTTCTAGTAATGCAGCTCACCCATTGCGGGGTGGTATCTAACTATTTCCTTTGTCCTAATGAAATAGCTAGGCTTATTTGTCTCAGTTTATGGACTTCTTTTGGGTTGCCCTTTTTCAAGTCAATATAAAAAACCTAGTTTCACAGAATTTCATTAAATTTGTGTATATATATGAAATATATAAATATATATTGTTTAAACTTGCTTATAAAATTGCAACTAAAACTATCAATTAGAGTTTACATTAGTAAGTCTACTTATACATAGTAGTTATAGGATACAACTGTTTTTTATGAACTAACTGGATTTTTATGAATATCACATTTCTTGTGTAAATGCTCCGGCAAACAATTTACAAATACATTTTTCTGTATCCAGTTTTATAAAGTCTTAGTGTGTGTAAAAGTACAAGCTTGTATCTAACTCATTACAGTTTTAATTTATTCAGTCATCTTCTGTAACCGCTTTATTATCGCGGTCAGTTTTGCTGTTGTTCTTCAGCCTATTTCAGGAATAGGTAGGAATACACCCTGGATGTCTCCTCACAGACAATAACCCAAGCTTTGAGCTGGCAATGCTACCTTCTGCACCAATATTAATTCAGTCTCTGACTTCTTAACTTTGTCACCAAGTACTGGTACTGGATTATAGCTTGGCACTAGGACATCCATGATCTAGCCCATCTTATTTAAGCAGTTATATGAACCATAATATCCTGTGGAATGGCATTTTCCTTAATAGACCATGTAATGAAGCCTACATTCTTTTTTTCTTTCCTTTATAAAACTTCCCAATTTGTGTACATTATTATTATTATTATTAGAACTACATATCACTATATTACTACTATATTATCTTTTTGTGGAACTGTCTCAATGTTTTATCTAGCACTGCTAAATAATAGAGCATCCAATTTCCTGTTCTATTTTTCATAAGGACACACACGGCCTACCCCATTATGTCATGCAGCGCTGAACACCATAACTTCTCTCTGAGTTTGTGTGGAAGCCAATTTCTCAATTTCCGTCTAGCTAGCAGATTTTTCTGCAGCGCCATTAACCATGGGTAGACACAACACAATGAGTTTTTCTTTTAATTTTACTTTGCAGATGAGATTCTGCAAAAGAGGCTTCTTTGTCATGCCCTTTGACAAACACAGCCCAGCAAGCCCATTTGGGAGAAGTACTTGTGGACCCCCACTCGCTGTCATCTGATGTTCAATAGTTTTGTGTCTCTAATAACTGGGAAGTCAATGGCACTCCCTGGGGATGGTGTAGAAGTAGATAGATAGACTGTGTGGGCAAAGGGCACAAGCAGTGGGTTTATCTGTTTCTGTGTTTTGTTTGTGGGGTGTAAATGAAGACAGGGCTTTTCCATACTTTCACTAATGCGACTGAGGGATACACACTGTGAGTTTGTAAATAGCCTTTGTCTGCAGAAGACTATTTTTATAGGTACCATCTGTTATGGGAAAAACGTAGCATTGAAATTATTTACAGTAAATTAAAAGAAAATGCATTGCATTCTGGGACTTTTAGCTGCAAGGAGGTCATCTATTAAATTGGATTAGTTTGGAAAAAGGCTGCGTGTGAAAAAATATCAGGTCTGTGGGCATAAAGATTTTTACTTGTACTCAAATAATCAAAAATTAATCGATTCATTTCACACGAACAAAGGGAAAGTGCAAGTGCAGACAGTGCATCTACGATATGGAGAACCATTCCTTTTGTAAGAAATATTGCAAAGATTGGGGCAGGATTGTGGAGCAAATAATGTCCATACCAGGCAATGATAAAGAGGTGTATTGTAGATACTGCAAATGAGAATCGTGTGTGCAAAGGTGTATTGCAGATACTGTAAATGAGAAGTGTGGGTGAAATTGTTTCCCACGCAAAGACTGCAAAAAAAGAAGAAAGATAACCATCTTAAGTACATGTTAGTACATGTTTGTTAGTTAATGTATTAACATGTAGGCGTAAACTAAATCAAACATGCCCTATAAGAAAGAATATGAATTAAACGTGCAGAATTTCAGATTGTTTATATAATTTGCCGTATGCAGCTGTGTACACAAACATCATTGGGTAATTTACATTGATCCTTCTTATCAAACGTAGAAAGACGGACTAATAATAAACACCAGTAATTTCATCTCAACCCATTTTGCGTCATTCTCCATCCATTTCTCTTCAAATCCCACTGTAGTACTAGTAGTATGTGCCCTGGGTGGCTAGGGCCCGGGGCACTGCTCCTTTGCCCACAAGAGTGAAATTAATACAGTAACATTTATTCATTTAGCAGATGTTATTATCTATTAACATTTAAAACCAGTGTTCTACAAGATTATTTTCTGGTGTTTTAGTCTGAGAATGATGGAGAATGACACAAAATGGGTTCAGATGAAATTGGTATTTATTATTAGTGCGTCTTTCTACGTTCAATAAGAAGGATCAATGTAAATTATGAAAGTAATCCAGCGCCACCCAATGATGTTTGCATGCTGCATATGGCAAGTCATATAAACAATTTGACATTATGCACATTTAATTCATATTCTTTCTTATAGAGCATGTTTGATTTAGTTTACCCTTACGTGTTAACTGATACATTAACTAACAAACATGTACTAACGTATTAAGGTGGTCATTATTCACGCATGAATTCGTAAGACTCATGTCGTAGTTAAGGTAAAGCTCTTCTTTAGTTAGTGATTAGTACATGCCTTAACTCATCATTAGTTCACACTTAAGTAAGTATTAATTCAGGTATTAGTGCATGATTATTCATGTACTGTTGTTGTAACAAGAAAACAGTTAATAAGCCTGCTGGGCTGTTCATACTACGTTAATATTCTGTCCTGAAAAAATATCCACAAAATCGAGGCTGTGGTGGAGTTATTAGGAATGTCTGGGTGTTTTTCCACTAAGGAGCATTCTTGTGTGAAGTAGTATTTTTTTTTTTAAATGAGTGTTTTTGTGATGATAAACAAAATTAAAAGTAGGAGTAGCCTCTTGCTTTTCTGCCTTTAGACTCTCCTTTGTTTGGAAGAACTAAATGTAAGTGCATCGTTTGAGAAACAAATGTATCTGTCAAACATTTATGGAATTGCCTCCATGAACATATAACTTTTATTAGTCAGCCGTGTCTGGCTGGCTTGCACATATAACTTTTATAAGTCAGTCCTTGCCTGCCTGTTTTAGTCCTGCAGAATTGTTTCACCCTGGAGGTCATGAGAAATGTGCTTGGTGGTAAAATTGCAGCACTGTTCAGCTGATGGTCATACTTTCTGCTTCCTGGATTTTTTTGTTATCGTGAAAATAAAACCAAGGGTCCCTTTCTAGGCAAAAATTGGTTAGATTTTGCACAAAACAAATGTGTATGCATTTGTGTGCCTCAATAGTTATAGTTGGTTGTTAAATTTATTTAATGACATTGCTAAAGGCTTTCATAATTAAATTCACTGCACACAATCCTTTTATAAATATATTTAAAACCATGAACAATTTCATCTTTATCATCTATGAGCTGCCTTCTGTCTCCTGCAGGCTATGTTTTATTTGTTTGCCCTTGTATAAAGGATTTGGCACCAAATTGGTGATTCAGTCAACAGACGATCGATTACATGGTTACTACATGGACTAAATTGAAAAAGTGAGCAGTACATCGACGCATAAGCAGCCATTTAAACGGAAATGTGGCTGTGAGTGGGCTACATGTTATTGGAAAGATTGCAGGGGAATATCTTGCTTCCAGCAGTTTGATTCAATAACGCTGAACACAGTGATACATTAAGCGAATGCGTCAGGGTCATTGCTTAAAAAGCATCCTACCCTTCTCACCCTGCACAAATAAATGACATTGGCTAAAAGGCCTTGTCTAGGACAGGGAAGGTTTATGAGTCTATTAGTGTATTGCTACGATCAGCATAATTCTCAATAGAATGCCATATACTGTATGCGTTATCCTTTCAAACCCTCTCTGCAGATTGTCCTATGGATCTGTTATCTCTGCTTAGAAGAGACTCAACACTTTTACTCTATGGACTTTATTGACTCTATTGACTGTCACTCTAGCTGCACAAGGTTTAAGCACATAAAATCAATGATGTTCCTATTCTACACAAGCGTTGTATGTCATTAGGATGTGCTGTTTGGAATTTTTGTGTCATTCTGAAGCTTACCTGTACCTTTCTGCAGGGCCTATATCTCAGCACTGAACTCTAATGATCACACTGTGCACTGAAGACATAAAGCTCTGTTTTATTTGGAGATTGATATGGGAATTCTGGATGGCGATATATGTATAAGCGGCACTGCCTGCTTATAATCACCTATACATGCATCTGCTTTATTGTGTAACGTATCTGAATTCCTTAGTTTCTTTGAGATGTTTTGCACAAGTATCACTGCATCTCTTGTTTGTCCCATGTAATGTTATGATTTTTTGCAGTTTTGACCTTATGTTCTTAAATCACCCCCAATAAATTTACCCTTTGATTATAAAAGTCTCCAGTGCATCAGCTTTATTACTTCAAGTCATTAACTACTCACTTAGTCGCATCACATGTTTAACCCCTGGGGTGCCAGTGGCTTTGGATGCAATATATAATCAAAGGTTGGTTAACTATATAACTACTTAACACTTTTCCTATTAGTTTGACAGGAGTTACTGAATAATACATATTAGCCTCTACAGGAATTGAAAAAAAAAATAAGCTTTTAAGTGTTAACTGAGCCTCAATGTAAATTCTATACTTTTTGGTATACATGGTAACAGGTAGGATTCATAAAAAATACACTATATGGACAAAAATATGTGTCCATGGATATGACCCTCACATCCATATATAGATCTTCCTTGCACTGTTGCCACAAGGTTGGAAGATTTCCCTTCACTGGAACTAAGAGGCCCAAATATGTGCCAGTATGACAGTGCCCTGGTGCACAATGTGAGGTTCATGAAGCCATGGTTTGCCAAGGTTGGAGTGGAAGAACTTGAGTGTCCTACACAGAGCCCTGACCTCAACCCCACTGAACACAACTGGGATGAACCAGAATACCGTCTGTGTGCCAGGCCTCCTCGCTCAACATCAGCGCCTGACATCACTAATGCTCTTGTGGCCGAATGAACACAAATCCCCACAGCCACGCTTCGTAATCTAGTGGAAAGCCTTCCCAGAAGAGTGGAGGTTATTGTAACAGCAAAGAGGGGATGGATGCCTGTGGTTTTGGAACAGGATGTTCAACAAGCACATATGGGTGTGATGATCAACCACATCAGGTTGCCTAACCGGTCTATGGGGCAGACCGTAGGTTGAAATACCAACAACTTAACTGACACTGCCTTGTAATGAATGTTTTTCTTTCTTTTAAATTAAAAAGTGTAATAAAACAACTGTAGAAAACATGCAAACTTAAATAAGGAATAAAACACAAAAGTTGTTGAAGTTGATTATTTAACTATAACAGCATGTCCAGAAGTGTTTTTTCCCCTTATACCACAGCAATTTGCCAAGGCTAACAATCTGCATTTATTAAAGACTGACAAGGCCATACACTTTTAGCAATATAGCCTCTTTAATGCAAGAACATCCACAAAACAAGTTAGTTCCTGTTATTACTTATATTTTTATAGTTATAAAAAACTTGTTCCATCACCAGCCTATCTTTGTTTTCTCTCTTAAAGTTAATAAGACAAAAAAATATATATACAGCTTGTCATATTACATATTACATATATATACATATATATATATATATTTAAAAATCAGTAAAACACAAAGCCCTTTGTCTTGAAGGCTTTCCATATCAGGAAAGCACTGACACTGGAGACTCATTCCAAAACTTCTAAACAAACATCTCCTCATAGAAAACTTCAACAAATCAACAATGACACATAGAGACCCCCTATAGAAATGATAATGTATCATAAGCAGAACATTAATATAAATCTGCACTGAGAATTCAACAGCACTGTGGTATAAAACAATGATAAAGATTGCTTATATGATCTGCTCTTTCAGAATCCAATAAATGTGTCATCCAATATTACTTTGAATTATCATTTAAATTCTCTGCATCAGTCATATGCCAATTTTTTTCTTACAGTTATCTATACTGATAAGATTTTGATATAATAATGCATCTCTAATTCAATATATGTAAAATTATTGTGATTAGCAAGACCAGTAAATGTATTTCTGAACATGTTCATGCAAGTATAAAAGTGCATTAAATAATTATTAGTGTGTGTTTTTGCCATGAGGATATGACCAATATAAAGAATGCACTGAGGTGTCTTTTGCTGCACCACCCCACATTTCTAACATTTGTCTTGTCTCATGAAGCCAGTGTGCGTACTGATGCTCAGATGTCAGCATAATAGGAGGTGACACAAATTCCACTCTGATGAGCCGAATTCAGCACAGGAACTCTGGGATTTCGAGTGTGACATGTATGAGGACGTCTATAAAGATTTATGAAACATAAAATCACTTTTATTCTAATTTTAATTAACAAGACAGATTTAACCCAGAGGTGTTGTTGATTAACATGTCAACCTTGTGTCTCACGTGTGGTACAGTCTTCTAGCATTGTAGTGTTATCCCATGCCATTTAGCCCTCAAGTGCTGTATGATCACATTTCTGTCAGGTACGCAATTGTCTGTAATTGTAGTGAACTTTCAAAAATAATGCAGCCATTCAGCACTGCACCATCACCACCCGCTTATAATCACCTACACCTGCATCTGCTCTACTGTGTTCTTTAGTTGCTTTGAGATGCATCACAGCATCACTTTTTTTTTTTTTTTTTTTTTTTTTTTTTAAATCCCATAGGTTTACTGCCACATTGCCCTGTTTTCTTGTTTCTCTTGTGTTTTTTTCCTTATGTAAAATTCTTATATTTGGCAGTTTTGACCTTATCTTCTTAAATCAGACCCAATACATGTACTCTTTGATTCCAAAAATCCTCTAGTGTCTCAGCTTTATTGCTTCAATTCATTGGTTATTCACATAGTCACATCACATGTTTAATCCCTGGGGCACTGGGGCACCAGTGGGTTTAGATGTAATCAAAGGTGGGTCCTGAGTTACCTTCTTTACTCTCATATACACATTTCACTGTAGTTACAGAATAATCCATAATAGTTAGTTCAAAACTAAAATAAATAACCTGGGACTATAAGGAAGAAGTGGCAATTTTTTCTTTTCTGAAGCTTACAGGACAAAGAGAGGCCACCTTCATTAACAAGAGAATGTAATGTATGTATATTATGGTTATGTTAAGCTATGTATTTGAGTACTTCTTTTATTCATTCATATTCAGTAATGGATTTATTCTATTCCGAGTCACGGTGGTTTAAATGAATAATTTCTTTATATGTTGACATAAAACCAACTAAGTTTGTCATTAAATATTTTGGGCAGGTGCAAATGATAATAACTGTGAGAACAGGTGGGCTTGGTCAAGAGTGTCTGGCGATGTGGGCAGGATTGGTCAAAATTCCTTTGGAAGTGGAAAGAAATGGGATGAAGAACAGGGCCATGCATACCTCTACTTTAAGGTGATATCAAAATCTCAAAATGTTGAAAAGAAATGCTTTAGAACAGGATTTTTTTTGGATGTATATGGAGTACACAGGAAGGTTCACAAACTGCCCAGTTCTCAGGACCAACAACTCTTTTGAAGCATTAACTTATTACAACTTGTGGAAACAGTGTTTCAGTTGTTTTGGTAGTTCACTAAAAGTGCAAACATAGGCTGGATTGTTATACTGATAACTAAATATCAGTGTCATTTTCCAGTAATGCAAATGTATGAACATGAAATGAAATGGCAGCAGGCTCTAAGTATGTGTGTGTGTATGTGTGTGTGTGTGTGTGTGTGTGTGTGTGTGTGTGTGTGTAAACATTAGCACTAGTGATGCACCAAAATTAAAATGGTGCATCACTAGTGCTAATGTTTAAAAAAAAAAACCTGAAACCGAAAACAGAAAAATCAGTAAAACTGAGGGCTGAAATGTCTGTAGCTGGGAGCTCATGAATGTGACCTGCAAAGACACTGTACAAAAATAGTGTCTAGTTGACAATGTGTAACAAGGATCAATATGCTATATTAGCCTATGAATCCTCAAAAACAACAAGGATTGGTCATCCAAGGTGATGAGTCCCATAATATTTTATTAATACCTTTCATTTTGGCACTGTTGATTGTAAACGTTTTAATTTTTCTGAAAACTATGAATAGCTATACAGTGGATATAAAACATCTACACACCCCTGTTAAAATGGCAGGTTTTAAAAGAATGAAACTAAGATAAATCATTTCAGATCATTTTCCACCTTTAATGTAAAATTCCAAAGTATACAAATAAAGTGAAAAACAATCAGAATGTATATTAATCACTTATAATAACCTTTTTGGGTAAGAGTCTATCAGAGTGGCACATCTTGACTTGGCAATATTTTCTCACTCTTTCCTGCAAAAACATTCTAGATCCATCAAATTGTAATGGCATCTCCTGCACACAGCCCGCTTCAGGTCACCCCACAGAGTTTTAGTTGGCTAGGCCATTCAAAAACACTGATCTTCTTTTGGTTAAGCCATTCCTTTGTTGATTAGGATGTATGCTTTGGGTCATTGTCGTGCTGAAAGGTGAAATTCCTTTTCATCTTCAGCTTGCTAGCAGACACCTGAAGGTTTTGCACCAAAATCAACTGGTATTTGTAGCTATTCATGATTCCCTCCACCTTGATAAAAAGCCCCAGTTCTGGCTGAAGAAAAGCAGCCCTAAAGCGTGATGCTGCCACCACCATGCTTCACCATGGGTATGGTGTTCTTTTAGTGATGTACTTTTTTTGTGCCAAACATACATTTTGGAATTATGGAATTATTATACTTTTTGGAATTGAACTCCTCAGACCATATCATATTTTGCCACATGGTTTGGGGTGATTTAGGAAGTTTGGAAGGATCGCCTTTTCTTGGTGATGTCACTGTGCGGCCCTATTTTCTCAATTTGTTGATGATGGCCTTCACGGTGTTCCATGGTACATCTAATGTTTTGGAAATTCTTTTACACCCCTCTCCTGGTCAATATCTTTTGACAGGTGAGATATCGTACATGCTCTTTGAGGTTCATGGCTTTAGCAGTCAGATGAATCCAAGAAGATGCCAAGAAAATCCTACAGAAACAGCTGGTCTTTGTTTGGGGTTAATCAGAGTAATTTCATTGATGACAGCTTTATGATAATTACATTTGAACATGAGATTGAATGTGATTGGTTCATTCTGAACACACCCACATCCCCAGTTATAAAAGGGTGTGCACCCTTATGCAACAAGGCTATTGTCACTTTTTTATTTTTCCTATTTTTTGTTTTTTACATTGAGGGTGGAAAAAGTTCTGACATGATTTATCTTGGTTTCATTTTTTCCTTTTTAACAGGGGTGTGTGTGGACCTTTAAATCCACTGTAGATGGTGTTGGCAGGTTGTCAGCTTTCCTTGTGGTATTCTGCATTAGGGATGGGTTATATGACAAAAATTTCATGCTATGATGCAATATATGATATCTCTCTCTCCATATATATGTTTGCTAACAAAATGCCAGCAAAACAGTAATGCATTAAAAGAACCCTGAGATTGGTGACAATTTGATTTTAATGTCTACAAAAATAAATGACAGATGTATTACTATTTTACCATTTTTTGAAAGTGCTGTTTTTGACCCTTTTTGGCTGAAAAATGATGGCGGCTGGAAGAAGCTTGTGGTTCCTCTTGCAAATAGTTATTAATGAAGTGCTTTGAGCTGTGAATTCACACTGCAACTTTTGTTGAATGTTTGGCAGACTTTAGAGGAATCCCAGTTTCTCAGAGATGTCCACTGGGCTTTAGATGATGCCTGTTTGTTTAATAATTCATGGTAAGCAGTAATAGATGCCTAAGAGATGAATGATGAGAGGAACTAGCCAGGAAATGTCATCTGAGGTTGAATGCAGAATAGCTAGAGTGCTGAAGAACAAGGACAAATTGCAATTCTTGAGAAGCCTGTTCTATACTTGCCAGCTTTGTCTCATCATTTATATAGCATAGGGAATGCTAAGATTTTTATCCCATTACTCATTTCACTTTCTCATATGGTACTGCACTTACATTTTTGCTTCACAAGTAGAACTAGTGGTGCACTTACAATAACTTATAGCAGTCATTAGCTATACTCTGGCGTTTGTCTTTCTGTACAAGAACTAGTCGAGTTCAGCTACAGCTACACACATGGTAAATGTAAAAACTGTGCTGCATGCTAAATTCAGCACAGAACATCTTTACAGTCAGTTTGGCTGTGTATTTGAGCTACAGGAATAAATAAACTGGAGTACAGAGCCCCAGTATGTGATTTTAGTCAAAGCTTATTGGTAGGAAGAAGTGTAAATACATTGTACTATGTCTCTAACCGAATAGAGTATGACTTCATTATGCCATTGTATAAAAAACAATATAATGAATGCATTTAGATGTATTTGAAGATAGTCATTCTGTATTTTTTTTGTTCTTATGGTGACACAGTTTCATGGTTAGTCACAGTGTGTCATTGGATGGTTACCTTACTCTTGACTTTTTAAAAAAATACAGAGTATATGCATTTCTGTGTATTACCATCTACCTATTCATTATTGTTTTTAACCAAATCAAGTTCCTTACTCCAGTGGTTCTCATCCCTATTGTATCTGGCTGTGACACCCCAAACACTTCGCAAGCCCCTCCCTCTGGACTACATCATACTACAGCAACGTTTGTTTCTCCATGCAGGGGAAATGGGCTGTGTAATCTGTGTAATCTGCTACTCTTGTAAACACGTTACACTGCTACCTCTGTTCCCCTTCCTAGCATGTTTTCTAACTATTTTATACACAATAGCTATCAAGTGCCCAGAAGTACATGGAACTGCTGACCAGAACTAATAGACTTTTCATAAACTATCTTGGAAAAAAAAAAAAAAGTTAAAAATACATAATTTTATATATACGAGGATCTGCAAAGATTTCTTAAAATATTTTCCCTCCAGTTTGTGTATTTTTTTAAATTGTCAATTAATATCATGATATTGTGAAACTGATATATTTTAGTCTGGGTTATCATACTGTGAAAACACCCCAAGTTGGCACTTTCTATTTGCTGATGTGAAGTCAATACTTGGTGCAAAAGCAAATGTTTCCTCATTTTCTTTCCTTTCTTTTACACACTGTAATAAATCACAGTGTTTATCAACATCATGTGTTAACTGTTATTGATCCATAACAACAAGCACATATAGTGTGTATCATTGAACTACCAACACACAGCATGATACTCAGTTGGTTATGAAGCAACCAAAACTCTCTAATTAGTGTGAGAAATAACACAAACTCCAAACGACAAGTGAAAAAAGCATTTCCTGCTGCAACGCAGCAAATAAATCCCTTCATTTGTTCCCCAATCACAAAACACCATAATCAGTGGGAAATGTTTGTTTTCCTGCTATTCCTCCACCTGTGATACTCAACCTGCTTTCTTAGCTCACACCACACTGTGTAGTACTCAGTGACAACTTTGAGAAAACAGGGGTGCGTTTCAAAGAGCTTTCTTAACTTAATTTTAAGAATATTCTGAAATTAATGAGAATTTCCTGAAACCCTTTGAATACCCCAAAGTAGTATGCAAACTGAACTGTAGTTTGATCGTTGTCATGGATTCATTCTTTAAATTCATTCTTCACCTAAAAAAGTAAATAATTCACAGTTAAACTCACATGTTGATTGTCCAAATAAGAAATATGGGCCTACAGATGATGCTGATGATTATGCACCAGCAGTGGAGCCATTTGTCCTAATGATTTGGTGTGATCAAATATAAACTCACTAGACTGCCTCAGTATTGGTGAGCAGTGGTGTGCTTATTGTGAGTTTATTAGTTTTTGAATATTTGATTTATTCCTTGGCGCACAATAAACAGGCACACAAAAACATTTGCAATACTGTCACAGTTTCTCTATACATCCAAATGTATTGTAGTGTTGACAGTGGTGACCTAAATCAGCTGATTTGTACAGGAGTAATAGATCTCTGAGAGATTAGAGTGCTTAGAGGTCAGAGTTAGGGAGGCAACTGGGGTGACAAGGCTTATTTCAAGGGTGGCAGCTGTCACCCAGAGCCTCCTATGCCACTAATCACATGTTAATAGAGACAGAAAGGCAATCCGTGGGTGGAATAATGACCCTAATTGGTCATGTACAGGAGAAAGCTGCAGAAAATTTTCCCTGACAGTGCATGTTCAGTGATGCAGTACTGCTGTGCCATGTACACAGCTGCATAAAATTTTCAACAGGAAGTTGGGATTGCTTGCATAAAACAAAAAAAAAGTTTTTATGCCACTAGAAATATGGCTCGTTATGACTCGTACCTATACACACTTCTAAAATCCCAGCTACAGTTGGTGTAGAAAAGTCTTGCCAATTAGTGTGCATATGTGACTAGAAAAGAAAGAAAGAAAGAAAGCAAATAATTAAGTAAGATTTATTTAAAATGTGCAATACAGTTTCCTTTCCTGTGAATATTCCCCTTTCTCTTTTTTTATTCCAACTTTTAGAATGTGGTCTTGGCATGTAATTTGTGTTGCTTAGCATAACCCCATCAGAAGAACCAATTCACTGAGCACTACCAGCTATTAGCCGTTAGCACCCAGAGGTAAATCCATGGTAGCATAATGTGTGTTTGTGTGACTGTGTTTTAGGAGACTGTTGTATTTTTGCTACATTCTGTGAACTCTTTTACAGCTTGCTTGGTTAATTTTCTCACACTCCAGAATAATATGGATTGTGCATATAAAATTTTGTTACTACCTGCTGTCTGTGAGAATTTAATTTAATTTAAGGCTGCAACTAATTAATTATTTATTACTTAATCTACTGAGTTTTTTTTAGTTAATCAATTAGCTGGGATTTTAATGTACTAAATATCAAAATATATTTATTTAAAAATATTCCTTTCCTAGCATTTCAATTCACTAATACTACTACAGAACTCTTAACTAATGTCATGTCAGCACTGGTTTCAGCTGTGAGATGGCCAACACATTTCCCATCATCCCCATCGGATCATATGACCTTGTCACATGTCTGCTTAATCACACTCACCTGTGTTGTGTTTCAACCTTATTAGTACTCCTATTTAAGTTCTGTGTTTTCTGTGTTAAAGTTGCTGAGCTTATGATGTACCTGGCTTGTTGGCTGTTTGATGCCATGTAGCTTTAAAAAAAAAAAAAAAAAAATCCTTGCTTCGATCTTATTTGTTTTTTGGTAAAAATGCACTTGCATCTGCCTCCATTTTCTGAAAACTAGGCTTAATTAAACAACAGGTCTCTAACTATAATACAATATGACTGACATTTATCAGATAATCTGTCACAGCATGAGAATATTATCAAGTGCTCATGTCAGCCAAATGAGTCCCACAGACTAATCTAAGGTTACAGTGTTTTGTAATTTTTTTTTAACTAGTTCCACACACTTTTTTTGCAACTATGTCAGTTTGGCCAATGGACCAAAGCTCTGAATTGCTGGGAGAGGATAACACCTGGATTTCAAGCCCTGATTTGTTCAATACTGACCAGTCAAAATTCAAAATAAAGCTCAATATCCACTGGCTGTCTCACTAACAGAAACACTCATATGCTAGATTAATTTTGCATGCTGTGTTTCTGCAAGATGAATCATTTTCAGTTTGTGGAATCAACTTCAAAGCTTTGGAGTTGACTCTTAGTTTTCACTGTTGGGAATTTGTGACTCAATTCTTTTTGAAATTGAGCCCAGCATCTTTGATGGGAACCAAAAGCAGGATGGCGAGTTGATGACTTGATGCATAGCATATATTAAGAATGTATATTGTGTATGTTAAGAAAATTAAATGATGCGTGTTGATCAAAGTTAATAGCCTGAAACATAATTGATTATAATTGATTCGCTGCCTGTAACATGAAGTCAAGTGACGCAGCATGTCACAGCGTGCTACATAACATGATCAACTAATCAATAATGAAATTCATTGGCAATTATTTTTCTTATGGAATTGTTGATTTTGTCAATTAGTTGTTGCTGTTACTTAAGTAGAACTTTGAAGTTGATTCCACAGAGAATGCACACTTTCCTCAACTTAGAGGAAAGTTGAGGAGAAAAGACAGTTATCTGGTATTCTCATGAAGGTTAAAGGTTATGGAAAAGCCTACAAGTATGCATGTATATTTTGGTGGATGGTTTTCTATTTGCGCACTATTTGGAAACATACAGTGCTTGGAGATGTCGGGATGGAAGTGTCTTAGTTATTGAAGTAGTTCACTAATGTTGAGATGCTGTGGCCCTGTGTGGGAGGCCCACAATCGAAGCAAGCAGCGAGTTAGTGAGTGGGGTGAATATAAACAAGACACTTTTCAGCAAAAATGTTTACAGCTGCAGTCTTTTGTTGGTTTCAGCACAAAGGAATTTGGAGTTTAGCTTTTCGTGAGCATCAGAAATGACGTGACCTGATTTGGTGTCATACACAACCTACTTTGAATTACTTCAAAGGAGCTGTATGAACAGAAATAACTGGGTTACTGACGCATCTTTTCTGTGCAGCTGTGAATATGCTGATTTTATTGCATGTGACCTTAGAGAGACAGAATCTTCTTTATTTTTCACACACTTTTAACTGCTTTACCAATATAATAGGCTGCTTTGATAATATTTGCAGTGTTTCCAAGTATTGCAAGTCTGAATGATTTTCTAATAAAAAGCCATTTACTGAACCATTTCGAAATCAGTGCTGGGATTTATTTTTTCTTTCTTCTCATATGAGAGATTGGGCTCGAGAGGCAACAGCGGTGTGATTATTGTTTGAGCCGCTACACTAGAGTGACACCATTTTTATAAGAATGAATCAACCAGAACATTTCATCCCTCTACACAATTCATTTTATCGTTTCCTCTGTATCATTCTGTAGCACATCTTCACCACGATGCTATGCTGAGAACTCATTCCTCTTTGCCAACTGTGGGCGTTGCTAACAAGTGAATTGTCAGGTTTTTCTGTTGTCCTAACATTTATCCCTTGGGTGGGTCATACCGCTGGGTCAGTGGTCAATCTTTGATACATTGTGTTTGGGTTTCACATGGAATGACTGTCTGCCCTGAGGTACATGTGAACTCCAGCTTTCACAAAAGACACAGTGGAGGAAATGAAGTAATAGGACCCTTGGTGTGAGGATGGATGGCTTCTCCACGCCTGCTCTGTGGGAAGTCTATGAAAGGAGAGCAGGGCAGCTTCTTTATTGCTTAGGCAACTATAGCATATGATGGATAAAAGAGAGGAAAAAAGAGGAGAAAAGAGCAGGAAAACACCCAATATCAGTGTTGCAGTAATATGTTGATAGAAAAAAAGTGAGAACAGCTTGAGTCTGCATGTGCACAGACAGAACTGTTTCCTGTGAACATAAAGCATATGGTCTGTTATTATCTTGTGTGTATTTTTCCAACATCTTTAATTGTGCCTCATATGTTATGTAGCATTTTGAATCAATACGGCAGCAAAGCAATAACTATAAAGGCAGAAGGAATTGTAGATTGGTTAATATGACTCAGAGCTGACACATGAGCTCAATTCTGACTGGATTTCCATCCAGACTGTCAATGTCAGTGTTTTTCTCCTTGTAAAGGTTCCAGCCTAAATGTTTTTTATTTGACAAGCTCAACTGACATTTTATTCCCATTGCTATAGGCATCTCTGATTTTGCAGATGGATGTTGCCTTGTAGGTAGTACCTGCAGATTAGTTGTAAACACTTCCAGCAATCATGAAAAGATGGTTGCTTTGGGAGAGTGTCTTAAACATGTATCGTAACACTTCAAGTATGTATTATATTCTCGTTAGAATGGAGTTCATTAGAAGGAAAAGGAAAATAAAGGCAATCAAAAGAATGAGCACAATAATGCTGGCTGATTAAATTGGCCATTATAATGACAGCTACAGTGTTTTATATTTGCATATGCTCCGATATCATGACTGTAATGCTCTTTAAATATGTTCATGGTCCTACAATGTGAAAATATTGCTGTGTGTGAATACACAAAAACAAGTTTATGGGAAAAGAAGATACTGGAAACTCAATCATTAAGTGGTAAATTGGATGTATTGGAGTATATAAGCAAAAATTTTAATATAGATATCCTGAATCTGAATAGGGCTAATACTGACCCTATCTCATGATGTATCTTATATATCTACTTATGATTATGATCTGCCTACTGTGTGGGGTATGGAGAAATGTGTCTATGTGTGTCCCAGCATTCCAAACCTTCTGTCATAGCTCCTAAAGCCTGAAATTGAATCCTAATTCATGCCGCATGCAGCCCTTGAAATGCAATATCATACCCCCTTCTTTCTGTACTCTCCACTCACAACAAGACCCTTTGATGTAAAATTGACACTTTAGTGGATAGCACTTCAGGGATCTGGTATTGCCTGGCAACTGCAAAAAAATTCTATGATTCTTTGAGGCAAAGAATCTGTATGGGCTTATATGAGCTTGTATGTGTCATCAATATCATGTACTGGGGCCTTCACATTTATTGGTACCCTTTGTGAAAAGGTAGATACAGTATATAAAGTATACCACATACTATAAATGATATTGTGAACATTGGATGGCATTGTATAGTTCAAACATAAAGTTTTCAAAATTATCTACAATTAATCATTTGTGGTGCTGGCGATGGAAAGAATAACGGCACTGAACCTCTTTCTTTAATGTCTAACAAGGTTGGAAACACTACAAGTTTTTAGTAGGGTTCATATCCAGAGACTGGCATGGCCATTCCGAAACATAGACTTTATTTCTTTAACCATTCTGTCTTGATATGAAAGTATCTTTAAATCCCTCATCATGTTGAAATAAGGATCTGACACTGGCCAAGTGTGACCTCCCTCCTAGCAGAGGCAACAAGGTGTTGTGCAGTATCTACACAAGAGCCCCTAAACCACCAGCCACCAAACAACCCCAAAGCCACAATCATCCACTACCATATTTTACAGTGTGTACCAGGTGCTTTTTCTTCTAGGCACCCCCGTTTGGCACCGAACATGCTGATGATGTTGATTTTAGTCTCGTTTGGCCACAATACACAATCAATTGTAATTCTAATGATGCTTGGTGAAGTTCAGGTGCTGCATTTTGTGAGATGCTCTGATGAAGGGCTTCTTTCTTGCAGCTAAGAGTCCATAGGGATATCAATTGGCACATATATTATTTAGAAAAAGTACTATTAATAAAAATAGTTAACAAAAAAATCTGATTTTTTGAAGGGTTCCAATAATTCTGGCAGCCACTGCATGTCTTTTGTAGACACTCGACTGAATCGTGTATATATATCATAGGTATTACATATAAACAATGAAAAACTGTAAAACTTTGACAGAATTAGAGATCTAGAATTAGATGTTCTTGCATTAGCACAGCTGTAGACAGTTGGTAGGGTCTCTCCCAGTCTGGCCTCAGGCTGTGGAGGGAAATTAAAGCCCACTAAATCAGATTATTTTCTCCCAGAGGGAAGAGTCTGATAGCCAACTGGTGGGAGATCATCTATCCATTACAGTAGTCATGCGTATACATATATATATGTGTGTGTGTGTGTGTGTGTGTGTGCATGTGTGTGAGTGTGTATGAGTGGTTCCTGACTCCAGGGCCAATTTGTTAACAATTACAGCTCGTTATGATTCCCTCCTGTCTCCGAGGGGACTCCTGGATTTGTACCCCACTGCTGGTCTATTGTGTTGTAATTATCGCAGTCAGAGAGACGCATCTGCTATTATCAGCCCACTATGAACCTCCTCGGCTCTGATTGCTGACTTGTTTCTGGAGATGCTATTATAATACAATGACACCTGCAATCACTGCAGTATGTGCGAGTGTGACGTTATGAGATTGTGTTGCTTTGGATCATTTTATTCATCCACCATAGCCGTACTTCATTAAGGAGCTGTGACTGAAATATTTTTCTCCGTGATATATTTGAATGATGATTTGACGACTTGATTGTGAAGAGTGCATTACTGGTTCCTGAGTTTCAATAACAGTATGTCACCCCCTCCTCCCTCTGTTCTTGGCTCGTATTTTGTTTGCCTCAGCACGTTTCATATCCAGCAAGTTGCTGCTGATATATTGAGAGAAAGTGCATATAAACAGCATATAAACCAACCAGTTTTCATGCTCATAATTATGAATATGCGGCTCAAGGCAGGCTCTATGTGCTGGTGTTCCTCAGAGGTGCCAACATCTATGGTTTAGACCTACAGTTTTTGACCCTGGAAACACCTAAAAACTAAAACTGAAAGCTAAAACAGCAGTTAAACCAAATGCAAATAAATTTCACAGAGTGAAAAAGCCAATTCCCTGAATGGGAAAAGACGTGAGACATGAAAGACGCACATTTTTTCCTGGTAGTGGTTACTTTGACTTTCTCTAGGTGAACTTTGACCTATGAATTTTGAGCCAAAAAGAGAAAGCAAGTGTGCAGAACTGTGGTCTCTTTGGAAGAGAAAAATAGAGGTGCTGCTTATTGTGGTCACATGGCAATTTTGCCTCGTTGTTGTCTTACTGTTTCTTGGCACACATTTTGGAAATATAATTAGCAGTCTCATCCACAGAAATATGATAGAGTTTTTGTGGTAAAATTCTTTTTTTTTCCCCCTCTCTCTGCCTGCTAGGATTTTCTTGTAGGCCATGTTGGGTCGTGTAAATTGACCTAGTGGTCTAATCAATTTTCCAATTCTCCATTTTCTAACAATGTCAGAAGCATCTTTCCTTAAAGGGCTATTCTAAATTACTGCACCAGAGTGTACATAATATCTTTTACTGCAAATAAAATGAATGCTGGCTTTATTAGAGACCTTTTCATTCGTATTCTCTCTAATGGATGTTAATACAGCAGCCTGTATGCTATGTTCAGTCCCTCTGATACTAGCACAAAGGAGACTCATTGTCTTTACAGTGGCAGAGACTTAATGAACGAGCAGCTCTGCACAGGCCGCTGAATCCTCCCACTCTCCCGGCCACACCTCCCCTGATACATATGCGTCAGGTCCTTCATCATTATTCATGAACCAGGCATGTGCAGAGGCTGTGAGAGAGAAGGGGGAGTGTCTGTGTATGTGACCGGGAGCCACAGCGTGCGAGTGAGAGAGCGCGTGTGTGTGTGGTAGTGAGGGAGAGGGGGGAGAGAAGTAGCAGACTGACATCGCTACGACTGCTGCTGCTACTACTACTGCTGCTGTGATCGCATCACACGCGCACACACACACACACACACACACGCACATACACACGCACACCAGGCTGGTGTGCTTGTGCCATGCGCTGCTGACTGGAGCTCTCTGTGCACAGTGTGTGTGTGTGTGGTAGAAGTGCTCAGGGCAGACTGATGAGAGACGGTGTGTGTTCCTGGAGGGTGACCCCCCGACTGATTCTGGGGAGAGAGAGAGCTCCTGCGAACCCGTGACGGCGAGGATGGGCTGCAATCTGTGCTCGCTGCAGAAGAGAGAGGAGCATTACAAACTGCTTTATGAAATTTCACAGGTAGGATGGAGGAGAGATCACTGCTACACCAGATTGCATATACAGTATATATATGTATATATGTGTGTATGTGTGTGTGTGTGAAAGACAGAGACTTTATAAGAAAGAATTCTGGTGGCAAATTTCTGTCATTTATGCTGGCATGAAAAAAAACAAAGCCAAAGAAAGAGGGTTATATTTGGTCCAGCAATGGTCCATGTGAGGAAGGAAATAATAACAGAACTATAAGAGGAAAATATGATGGAGAAGTGTGAGAGAGTGTGCATGTATGCCTCCTCTGTTAGAGAGGAAGTGTGATAATTTGTTCTTGCCAAGGAAAAGGTCCCTGGTGAGATAGCAGAGATCGTATCCAAACACCTGTGCTGAACCACCACACGAATGGAAGAGACCCAATTCTTCTGACAGTTTGGGGTTAGTGCGTACATATGAGCAAATCAAGTATGATTCTCAAGGATTCTAGGCTGACCTCGGAATATGTGCTGTGCTTTTGCTCAGGAGTACTGAATTTGATCATTTTATTAAATATACTGAATATATTACAAAATCATTTTTTTCACTCATTCTGAATTTCTGGTGTCTATGTACACGTATGTAAAATATACTACAGTGGGTATCAACATAATTTAGACTGATTTTAAGTGATTTGTTTCTTTTTTGAGTATTTTTTGAGTTTCTTTTTTGAGTTTTTTGAGAGAACCTCTACAGAGTTGATTCTAAGTGCCACACACAAGGTTAAAACTATACAGTTATTGTCACAGTGCTTGTGTGTGAACTATTCTTATCTATCTATCTATCTATCTATCTATCTATCTATCTATCTCCATCAATCCATTCATCCGTCCATTCAGAATGATATAATTACAGACTCATTAACACTTCTTTCAAATCCTCTGCTTGAATTAGATGCGCAATGTCTCACTTTGTACACAAAGGCATATCAGCTTGGTTAATTGCCACCATACTCCAATGGATTTGGGTTTCGATGAAGGGCTGAGCGTTGTTTCAGAGCCGGAAAACACTGATCCCTTAGAGAAGATCATGTGTCTTCTCGTAGCTCATATTTCAGCAATGGAAAGTTTCACAGATGTCATGTGGCCAGAGCTGGATACTAAAAGTGACTGATGCATACATTTGCCACATTTAACAAATTTGCTTCTTTAAACAGTGAAACACTGGATTAGAAAGTACTGCCTCTGGTATTTCTCTTGCTTCTTGTTATTTCTTGCTATTTATTATTTTGAGTTATGGAAAGCAGAAAAGTTTTTGGGCTTGTATTCTCAACAGTTTCAGCCTCAGACAACAAAGCTTCTGCTTCTATGTGAGCTGAATTTAGTGAATGCTAGAGGCAGTGTGTTGTGTCCTCGTGCAGGAGGTGTGTGTTGACCCAGTAGTGCTACATAAGGACGCTTCTGATCCTACATACCCTACTAAATCCTTGTGCTCTGCAGGGGACTATTGCCACATCAGCACCTGGCATCTTATCACAGACAGAGAGAGAGGGAGAGAGAGAGAGAGAGAGAGAGAGAGAAAGGGAGAGTGTGTTTCAGTGAGCAGTGAGGTGTTGATGAAGAATATTAACAGCTAAAATGAAATGCAGCAAATTAAACCACTCTACTGTTTCCAATGTTCGATTAAACAAGCATTACAAGTAATTGTAGTAAAATTTTATATTGACTGGAACATTTTTTCCACTTGAAATAAAAGCTTCTGGTGCTTTTCCCTTAAACAAATATGCAGTTTAGTTTCTGATTTGTTTTGGTCCTTGTGCGTGTGTGTGTGTGTGTGTGTGTGTGTGTGTGTGTAGCTGACCGTATGACCAGTGGCCAGCCAGTAACAGCCATCAGTAATATGATAACCAAGCAGATCATGCAGTGTTTTTCATGGACTGGAAGAGCTCCATGCTGAAACTGTGGTAGTGTGATTATAAGGTCTGCCACTGGAGTTTCCATCTCTCTCTGTGTTCTACTGTGTTTTTTTTCTTTCAGAAACCAAGCTTTTGTTGTCTTTCCATCAAAGTAGATGTGAGCAATGCTGGTCCAACTACCTGGCCTTCATTCAATCAACCAGATTTTCTTCTTCTTCTTCTCACTCTCTCTCTCTCTTTGTCCTATCTTTCTTCATGCATCTTCTGCTCCCTCTCTCTGTTCATTTCTTTCTGTTTCTGTCTTTTAGTGAGAAATTTCTCTACCAATATATCAGTCATTACAATGTGTGCGCGTGTGTATGTGTGTGTGTGTTTTTGTGTGTGTGTGTGTATATATATATATATATATATATATATATATATTGTACATACTATACTACTATATCCACTGGGTGTGTATGAATATATATAATAATTAGTATTTTATTTTGGAAGTTATTTTGGAAGCTTCCTGTTGTTGGTCATTTTCCACACCCAATACTGTCACCAGTGGATAGAATGGTTGTTAAAGGCAGGATTTTTTTTTTATTCTGCATCCCTCTCTTCCCGTTGCGCTTGTCATGCATTCACATCTGGCAGCACACTTCACATGAGAGTGTCGCTCAGCATCTGGGAGGAGTTAAACTCACTGGTGTGTGTCTTTTTTGGCCTAATTAGAGAGACTAGAGATGAGAAGCTGACACACACTGCTGAGCATAATATGATAGGCTTCCGAGGTTTTTTTTGTCTGTTTATCACATTCATTTACCATTCCTTTGTTTGTGTGTGGTTTGTGCTTGAGTGGTTTTTGGACTTGCCTGTTACTGCTCAGTTACAGCAACCACATGATCTAGGAAGAGTTTTAAAGAGAGAGATTTGCTCAAGCACACTTGTCTGTAATATCATAAAAGTCTGTTGGTGAGTGCCCCCTATAGGATCACTGGTTGCAGTGGCACAGTCTGTAATAATAAGCTCAGATGGCCGAGGTAAGAGGAAGAGATGTGCATTCTTGTGGCTATGCCTTTCCTATCAAGTGGAAAAGGACAGGTGTGAACACGAGTGTTTGACAAATGGATTTCATCACTACTGGGGAATTTTCTGCTTGGGTCACCCCCAATGTGCATGTGTGTGTGTGTATGTGTGTGTGTATGTGTGAGTGTGAGAGAGATCATGTATGTGTGAAGAATGGCCTGAGGCCTCTGCACCCTTCTCAGATCTGGTCACCCCTCATGGCGTCCTGGTGCTATCTCCTGCCTCTATGCTACAAATGTTCCCATCCATCTTCTTGTCCCATTACATTTTTTTCTGAGTGATGGTCCTCAGCCATTAAAATTGATAGGAGAGAACAAAGGAGGGAAAAAAGAAGAATGCCTGACTTGATTGATCTCTTGTCTCGAGCTGTGAGATTACAGTGAAGTATTATATATAAGGTAGAGATACAGAAAGCAAGAGAGACACACTTGCACTTGAGCATTGAAAACATTTTTTTTTTCTCTCAGAGTGACAATCCTACTCAGAAACTCATTCTATTTTCCTTCTGCTGATCACATGTTGAGTGGGTTTGCATGTGTCCTCTTGATTTCCCATTGATGCTTCTTTCAATCATAAAAGAAGCAAGTGAGAAGAGGCAGGAATATTTGCCTAAACCCACCTCTCTCTCCCTTCAACCCATACAGTTCATCGACTGCAGTGGCTTATGTAATCAGGATTTCTCTTTTAATATAACCAGTGTGATATTCAATCTGGCTTCCAGAGGAGTGTATTTGCAGTAGCCTATATGATTCATCAAATCTTCAGAGCACTGGCTCTCAGTCTTGCCTCCTTACCACATATTTTTCTAGCTGACGTAGTTTAACTCATAAGCTAAATGTCAGGCTTTTCATGAGATATGAGCAAATTCATTGATGGAAGATGGAAAATGTGCAGTGCATCCACACTCTATATTGAACCCTAAAGGTTTCTTAAAGATTCTATATACAATGAGTGGTTTTCTTAGGAAAGCTGTTATCCAAACTCTTGAAGAACCATTTATGTTAACACGGACACATTATACACAAGTATCTTTTTGGCGTGAACCAATCAAACACACATCTTTAGTTTGGGTTATTTGGACAGAAGACCTTAACCTGGGTGCATACCAAACAACTGGATCTACCTTAAATACCAGTTATTATCCAAGAGCCATAGTTCTATTGGTTATTGATGATAATGCTGTTCCTTATAAAGATTACATGCAATAGACTGAGTAAAAGCAGTTTCTCAATATTTCAATATTCACTATTTGTCTTTTCATCTCTAATACCATTTGAATGAACTCTGCTATCCAGTAAAGGCTCACAGATTTGCAATAGTATGAGCACAGAGATGATTAACACCCAACTCTTCTGCACATTTCTCTGGGAAATGAAGCATGAAAAAATAAAGACCACTTCTCCCCACAGAACACAATGCATTTTCTTCTACCACACGCAGAGATCAATGCACATGAAATTTGTTCTCGGTTAAATGGATGAAATGAATTTAAGGGATATTTTATTGTCCATGAACAAATAACAGAAATGTGTCTAAAAAATCTTCAAAAATGCAGGTAAAAGATCAGACATTGTTTGGCTTGTGAATGTTATTGGCATGTTATTAACTAGTAATTAATAACTATACTATTAATTTCTTTAACAAAGATGCACTTGCATGACATTTAAAACATGTAAAGGTAAAACTAATAAGTTTCCAAAAATGAACATTCCAAATTCCTGACCAATAAAGGAACACTTGCATTTACGCACAATTTGGTGTGCTTGAATGAATGAATGAATGGATGAATGAATGGACGAATGAATGAATGAATGAATTTGACGATTTGAATATGTATAGCAGCAATGGCTATGCACAGTATAACCACAGTGTTTATTTCATTTGTGGTCCACAATCACTGACCACTTTATTAGGAACCTGTTCACCTGCACATTCATGCAACAATCCAAACAGCCAATCATCTGGCAGCATTGCACTGCATAAAATCATGCAGATACAGGTCAGGAGGTTCAGTTAATGTTCACATCAATCATCAGAATGTGGAAAAATGTGATCTCTGTGACTTTGACCATGGCATGGTTGTTGGTACCAGATGGGCTGATTCGAGTATTTCACAACAGTCACTAGAGTTTACACAAAATGGTGTGAAAAACAAAAAACATCCAGTGAGCGGCAGTTCTGAGGATGGAAATCCCTTGAAGAGAGCGATCAGAAGTGAATGGCCAGACTGGTTTGAAGACTGGTTTGACAGGATGGCTCCAGTAATTCAAAATCACTCTGTACAACTGTGTTGAGTAGAAAAGCATCTCAGAGCACACAACACATCAAACCTTGAGGCAGATGGGCTACAACAGCAGGAGATCACATTGGATTTCGCTTCTGTCAGCCAAGAACAGGAATCTGAGGCTACAACGGACACAAGCTCACTGAAACTGGGCAGTTAAAGATTGGAAAAAGACCAGGAGAGTATATATATGACACAACAAGGACAAAAAATGAAAAGACAGCACAGTGGAAACCAACTGAACCAAATGAAACAGATACAGTGTCACAAAAAAATGTAACTCTGGAACAGACTTTAGTAAACAAACAAGGTGTGAAACTAGCCTAAGAGTGCACTGCAGGTGTGGGAACATCTGCGCGTGGGTGTTAGGAAGTGAGAGAACATAGTATTAGTCTTAATTACCCGTTACTTCAAGAAAGGTTTGATTGACTGTTTGTAAGAAGATTAACTTAGTTCCTTTTCTCTAAACTCCCCTTTTTAAGCAGTTAGGTGTTGTATTTCAACAAAGACTCTCCTGTCTAGTGCAGCAAGCACTGTAACAGCTAGCAGGACTTTACATATGTGAATATGCGTTGCTTGTGCATGCATTGGCATATGATATTGCATATTTTTTGCAGATTTAACACTTGGTTGTTGGTGTATTCCTTTGATGAATGCTTTTGCAAATGCACTTTACATTACATAGTTCACATTTGACTATGCTATTATTTAGCTCCTATTCATCTTTTATAGGACTGTTTGTGTGTAATTCTGAGGTGCAGTCTGCAGTCTATGCACATTCTATGGCTGGATATGAACTCAGGAAGCTTTATCAGTCAGTTTTTGAAAATCTCATTCAGGAAGCAGGATGAGATAAGGATTTAAGAGAGAGCTGATGAATTGCCCTTTAGCTTTAGCACCTCTTACTTATCCCTGTAAGAGCAGCACTGACCTTTGCAGGCATGTACCAAATCCATGACATATCGCTCTGAACATCTGTGGAAGAACGGCCCACCAGAATATGTTTGCAGCAAAATAATCATACCTAAAGCTACGCACAGACATACACATACTCCATGTGTTGTTGTATGAAAAAATATAAATGCAGCAGTTGAAATTCATTTTGAAATCTTGGGTGAAATGAACAGTGTAAGTCATGTTCACGACTGCTGAATGTCAGTATTGGCAGTTTTGTCAGCATTTCTCAAATTATTGATCCAATATTGCAAAACAGCTGCTAAGTGACAGCGGTATTGCTGTTGTATTTTTTACTGACAGTCAGACATTATGGTCAAAGGGCATGTCAGCCTTTGTGGCTTTACAATGTTGCCGTATTGTTCACCTTCTCTTCAGAGGGCCATAAACATTGCGCCATATTTTCTGTTTTTCACTGGCAGAGACACATTATTAAATTCAGTGGCGGGAAGCTGTGGCAACCCCTTCCCATAAATGACACTTTATGCATTTCAAAGCAGCAATCTCCCTCCTTTATGGCTAGGAGGAAATCATACTGAAGGGATTGTTTGGGGTGTAATGAAGTGTCTGGCTCGCCATGCTTGTGTTGGGGTGACAACATCCTCAGCAGCTTTGGCTCCGGGCTTTGAACAGTGAATAAAACTGAAATCATACACCGTAGTCCAATGAAATCACATATGGGGCTGGCTGGTCATCTGGCATCGGACAAGAGCTGCCGTCTGTCCGATTATCCTCATTTAGGCTGTGCAGGAGATAGATATTGTGCCCATGAGTTGAGGGGAGAGACTATTAGGAGCCTAAAAATGGCACAGTGATGAATTATCTAGATATCTGGTGGGTTGAGGGTGGGATAAAGGTTTGGGGTTTTTATTTATGTAATTGGCTGTGTGTATGCCTTTATGAAGCCTTTCATGCTTTGTTTCCCATCACATTTTGGGAGTTGAGTTAGACTGGTGCTGGGTAGTTGCTTTTTTTATTGTTTTGTCACGCATAGCTTTGATGTGTATGATCTTTAAATTGGCTGTCAGTGTTTTCTTAGGAGTAGAAGTGAGCCAGCAAATAGAGATCTAGCTTTTTCATTTTGTCAGTTTTACCATCTTCCCTGCTTTGCTTGTTAAAACTGAGGTTTTTTTTCCCTTTTATCCTTTTTTTCTGTACTTGTAGAGAATTTGAAGCTTGCTTGTCACTGGTGTTAGGCTATCTGATTAGAAAAAAGATCATCAGTACAGTATATACACCCCTGGGCAAAAAAAAAAAAAAATGGGCCAAGTCTGAAATGGCAAAATATTAAGCTTTCAATGGTCTTAACATCAAATCATTGGTCAGGAAATTAGCAAGAATTAAACAAATAGAAAAAGGAACATAGTATGGAATAGCTTTTCCCTTTGATTTCTTTACATGTTTAAGCCTCATGGCCCTTGATAGGCTGCATCAGGTGTGGCAGATAACCAAATAATGACTAATCTTTTAAGAAAAAAAAAAACATCCCAGAAGATATTTTTGGAAAATTTTGTAGACCCAGACATGTGTTAGTTTGAATTTTACATCAAACATTTTAATCATTATCATGATTTACCTTTGCATACAAGAAGACTATATAAGTGAATTTCCCCAAACAGTTCATTGCAGCAAAAGTAAATGAGCAGATGGTGGCACAGGAGCTCTCAGGAGTGCATTTGTTTAATTCTTGCTCATTTTCTGACTTAATATTTGCCATTTTGAGCTTGGCCCGTTTTTTTTTTTTTTTTGCCCAGGAGTGTAAATGCTAATTTAACAATATCTAAGTCAATACCAAAGGCACACAGCAATGCACTGAGCTAAAAATGTCCAGGTTTGGCATGTTTCTGTTTATATAGCAAGGCTTATGTGTGGGGAACAAAATCTAGGATTTTTATTGAAGTGACATGACCTTGTCCAAGTTCAAATGCAAGATCTTTCTCTATAATAAACTCCTTTACCTAAAACACATAGGTGACATGGCTATGTAGACGATTAAAACCTACCATTCTGTGTAAGAAATGCAGTGTTACTACCTTGAGTAGTGAATAGTGAATATATTTTAGACATCTTTAGAGCTTTGGAGCTTTTTGTCAATAGCTGCACATTATGTATTTTTTCTGACATAGCTCCACTCCAGTATCTGCTCTGACATTTCGAGAAATGTGCTAGATGCACATTTGTATGAGATAAGGAGAACTGCACAAGTCACGCAGCTCTTTTGCTCTGGGGATAAAGACCAATCATGGGAAATGCTTTGCTTTGGTGAGGCTGAGCTTTGGGACATAGATTCCCTGATGAGAGGCTCATTCTGCATGTCAGCCTCCTGCAGCTCTCTGCAGCCCACCTGATAAGGTGCAGGGGAGTAGAGGGTTGATGGGAAGACAGAGGTTTGTACACCACTGAGGTTTCGCATCTCACCTGGACCAGTTTGGACAGTAGATGATAAGGAACGGGACAAAGGCACAGTGTCATTCAACTGCATTTACATCTTGAAGAGCTCTGTTACACAAAAGAGTTTATACACAACGGCTATTGTAAGTGAAACACTTGTGTGTGTGTGTGTGTGTGTGTAGTGCATGCAGACATCACTACAAAGAAGTGTTGTAGTTGTAACTGCTTAGGTAATGTGATTTAAATGGCATAATTTTGAGGAAGAGGTTGCCTCTATGCTTATAGTACTTCTGGTGATTATTTCTGCTTGTTATAGCTGTATCTCTTCAATTTGTGTGTTTAATACTGTTACCGTTAATGACTTCAGTCCTGTCAAATCACTCACAATTGATTTTTCTTTAATTTTTAATGAGGTTGCTGTATCCTTATTTGTGTCAGTTCATTTTTGACACATCTGTTACCTTTGGAGATGTGTGTGTTTGTGTTTGTGTGTGTGTGTGTGCTGGAGGAAATGCATTCTGGCATTGCGATGCCACTCAGTGAAGAGGAACATAATGAGAAGTCATCACTCAAACCTGTGAGGATGTGATAGTGTGCCTGGAGCAGACTCGGAGATGCCTCCATCCACCCATAAAACCGAATAAGTGGATGGTAAATATGATAACAATTTAAGATGCAATCGTAATACATTATAAGCTGTCTTATAAAGTTCTGTAGTACCTACTTTATGATGTACCACTGACTATAAACATTTGTATGAGCTGGTGTTAGCAGTGTTAAAAAATCTTCAACAGGTTTACAAATGTAATAGAAAATGCAGCATGTAAATACTAATAAATATTTAACATGAGGTTCCACAGTTAACTGATTTCAAAATAATATTATAAAAAAGGAAATCAGTGTTTAGGAGCACTGATAATATCCCTTTCCTGGTAGTAGTGTATCTGACATAGTAATTCCAAAAATTAAACCTTTTTTTTTATACACCAGACTTTAAATTGGGCTACAGACTGCAAAGCCTGTAAAAGCTCCTGGCTCACAGAAAAAAAGCTAGTTTCCTTAAAGCTAGTCTTATACATGCATAAAGTGCCTTTGACCATATTGTCTGGTTTGCGCACTGCAGGGATGGAGAGAAAGATCCCACCTAAGGGCACTGGAACTGCTGATTTGGAAACACTGCTTTCCTTAAAGGCTGCCTTGGGACAGCTAAAGGGGATACATGGCTGTAATCAGTGAGATCGGGAGAGAGATGGAGATGGAGATCAGGGTTTTTACCCTGCCTGTCTTCACCCACTGGAGCAAATGTTTATCGGCTCTGGCAATGAGCCAGAAACACAAAACTGGGGTAACCCACAGCTTCAGGACTACAGGTCATTAGCCTACCCTGGAAATCTCCCTATAGGTCTCTACACCCTGGTTTGGGGTCAGAAAAGCCCTTGTAGCGATGAAACGTCCCATAGGAGCTGGCGCATAGAACTCATCTACCTAGTTGCCTGTTTATCTCAAACAGCCTCGAAGGAAAACTCTTCCAGATCTGACATACTTTGAGACACAGGCAGGAAAATACCCCCTCCCCACATCTGTAAAATCTAAAAATAAAAATGAGGGCTCTACCTGTGAAGTTTTCACTGATGGCAAACCATGCATGAAATGAAATGAAAGTATCCACTCCCTAGCATCTGGCCATATACAGGAAATGGATGGAATGGCTTTACATTAATGTTGGTGCAGGTAGAAGGAATCTTATTTCCTGCTGTTGGTTACTCAGTGAGTCTGAAGTCTTAAAAACCATGAGCTACTGTACATTAACTCCAGGGTTTATAAATGCAAATGTAGTATACAGCTACATACATAATAGTTTAGACAAAACGTGCACCATTTTGATTGCAAAATCAACTTTTATCTTTACCAATATGGCGCAATGTATGCTACATTCTGTTTCTTCTACTCAACATGATGGAGCTTGGCATTTAGTTTTGAACTGATATTGTCCACCATGTGGTTTGCATCCCAGACTCTCTTAGCATGTTGTTTGGAGTTAAACTCAGCTCGTCTCCATCTGTCTCCGTATTGCATCCTTCAAATTGTGCATCGAATGTGTTCATTTTTAAACACAGCTTTCTTCTCCAATGCAATATGGTTAATATTTGTAGTGGGTTCACTAATGGTCTTACCACTTGTGTCAAGCCAAGCTCTGTCCAGTACAATAAATCACACTTCAACAGACGCTTTGCTCCCGAACCAATTGGGCTCGCCTCATTATGAAACAAGAGATGAATTTGGAACAGATGCACCTTCGCTCCTCCCCCCTCCCCACATTCCCACCTCCCTCTGCTTTCCAATTGCGGAAGCCATTTGGTCTCATCCTGGTGTTACTTGTGGCTCCACGTGGAGCCGCCATTCTCGCCAAGTGGCGCTCTGGTCTAACCACATATAATCACTCCCACATCCTCCAAGGAACAAAGGAATCAGACTTTATTTCCATTTACCTGGATGTGCTGATGGCTTTCTGATACTGAGATAGAGAGTCTGAGAGCTGGCAAAGAGGAGACATTTTACCTGATGCTGAGTTCAGTATTCAGCATTAACGACAGGGCTTTCCCCATACGCTTGGCAGAGTCGTCCACCAATTAAGCACCTGCTTGTGGTGCCGAGAGCCGGGGCAAGGTCAGCAGACGGATGTCCGCAGAGCAGCCTCTAACACTGTCTGCTTGCTCACAGAGGGAAATGAAAAAGAAGACCTGGTTCATACTTAATAGCTCAGTAGGTAGCATGCAAATTCTAAGAAAAAAAGAGTATTTATTATGAAAATATGGATGGCAATCTGGCACGTGTGCAGAAATAATCAGTATATTGCAGTGTGAGTCACAACAGAACGATAGCTATTAATGCATCTACTGAGACCTGCATACAAGCTTAGTAGACCAGATGGTTTGTAAATAGGCATACTTATTCTTAATTCAGATACTTATTCAAAATTCAGACTTCTACTTTTATTATTTCCACTCATTCTGTACATCTTACTTAACAGTGTTCATTGCTTCAGCCTGTTGTTTAATGAGTTCGGTATATACGTGCCTGACCCCATGCTGGACCTCTCATTTAGTGTCTCCTCAGGAGCCATTCACAATCCTGCTGCTGCGCTAGATTTGCTGATTGTTAAATTGCTGCTTAAAGATAAATTTGATCATAACAATTCAGCACGAGCTGTGCGTGAGTGCGTGTTAGGGAAAGATGCATTCATTAGTCAATCAGGCATGTGAATGTGAGGAGGAAATTAAAGGGAGAGTGTTGGCTTATTGCAACCTGCTGTCTCAAAAAACGTGAATAAAGCAGTGAACCCTCTGAGAAACAATCCTTTATTAGAGCTATTAGTGTTCATACTGCCAGCAGAATGGACTGGGATCCCTCATGCGTACACACACACACACACACACACACACACACACATATACTGACCAGCCAGCTTGGTTGCTCTATTCATTCAGTTGATGTATTCATTCATGCTGCCAAATGTGTTTCACTGAAGTTGTGATTTAATCTGGTTATAATGACATATTTATAACTATAAACACCAGACACCAACTGTAGACATGCCAAAAAAAAAAAAAACCTGGAAAGTGTAATCACTATCGTTTATGATTTAAGGTCATAGCGAGTGTGTTTCCTGCAGAATCTGTATGCAGGTACTGTGTCTCCAGGAAATGATTTATTAAATCATTTCCATAATAAACCTGAACACAGGCTGTGATCAGAGGAGAACACATCTCAGATGAACTTAGAATGGTAAATTCGCTAGCACACAGAGTGACTTCCATTTTTTTCTGATGATTCAAGAAATTCATTAAATTATCTAGCAGGGTTTCGTAGCGTAAAGGAGCTGTGAAATGTGTGCAAGTGACAAATCTTTGAGGCACAGAGCTGCATTATGCAAAAATGCAGATATGCCTTGAGGGTCATCTTTTCTACTGACAACTCCTTCAGCTGTAAAAGTGTTTGCTAAGATACTCAACTCATGGTAAAGTTGCCTTGTTAAGGTTTAAACTACACAAAATGGAGTGCACAGTAGTATGAAGAATTCTGGGTTCTTGTCTCAGGACTTGTGTACACTGCTGGGCGGAAAAAAAAAGGTCCAAGAACAAAATGGCAAAATATTAAGCTTTTAATGGTCTCAACAACAAATCACTGGTCAGGAAATTAGCAAGAATTAAACCGATAAAGGGACTTTTTATGGGACCAACCGAATAATAACCAAATAATGACTAATATTTTAAGAAAAAAAATCCCAGAAAATATTTTTGGAAAATTTGGTACACCCAGACATGTGTTAGTTTGAATTTTACTTCAAACATTTTAATCATTATAATGATTTTACCTTTGTGTACAAGAAGACTATATAAGTGAATTTCCCCATTTCTAGCATTTCCCCAAACAGTTCAGTGCAGCAAAAGTAAATGAGCAAATGGTGGCACAGGAGCTCTCAGGAGTGCATTTAATTCTTGCACATTTTCTGACTGATGATTTGTTGTTAAGTCCATTAAAAGCTTAATATTTGCTATTTGGGGTTGGGCCATTTCTTTTGCCCAGGAATTTAGAGTCTGTCATTTGATGTTTAGTTTTACATTTATTAATCTGACATTCACAAATCAGTGAATATTGTGAGTTATATCTTAGGCAGAACCCAGTCTAGTCCTGTGTTTGAGGAGTCATAATGATTATGCACAAAAACCCAAAAGTGACACAGTCCTCAAAGTTGAACTCAACCTTCCAATCACAAGCAGAGAGCTTTATCTGCTCAACTACTCCTCCCCACTGCTCAAGTGCAGTACATCAGTAAGATATAGTACTAGTCTATTTCTCTTTCTGTCTTACCTTTGTACTTGCTCATGGTCTTTCTTAATTAAAACAGTCTGAATGATGTAACTGGCACAACTCTTGAAGTCCCAAAAACAAATACTTGATGAGGTGGCACCAAAACTGACTTTTGTAAAGGATTACAAGTGCTCCATAGTGGAGCAATTCAAGGTTTAAAAAAACCTTGACAACAACTTTATTACAGAAAACATATTTACGTACTCTGAACAGCTTGTCCACCAGATCTAGGAAAATATGAGATTCTTCTTTTGCTCACATAAGAGATTTACAACCCTTTCTTGTTCCTGAAGGATGGACTGACTGACATTGATGAGCTCAGAATTTTTGTGTAAACTCCTGATGTGATATGGGTGTGGAATTATTATTATTATTATTATTATTATTATTAGTAGTAGTAGTAGTAGTAGTAGTAGTAGTTTCTTTTAAATGTGTGTGACCAGGCTATTAGTTGTTAGCCGTTGTGTTTCTGTTTTTTTTTTTTTTTTTTTTTTTAATCCAAGTTATATATCCGGTTACTGTATGTGTTTGTATAGACAGTAGACAGTAAGTTGCACCATGTCAAAACTTGAACCACTGTCTATTTTATTTTATATACCTTGTAAACACAATAAATATAACTGAGGAAAAAAAAACAAGCAACTTATTTACATCGAATTTATCACAACCAGTCAACCAAGGCACAAGCATTCATCCTCTGAGGATGTAATTCAATGACCTTTATATTCCAGCAAAGTCACATTAGATCAAGCCTCTGCCTTTGATACGATAAGGTAGGGTTCATTTGCTGTGTCACTGTGGCATGTTTGTAAGTGCTATTGCACAGTGGATGTGAGAGGAATGTGTGGAGAGAGCTCAGAAAGTGTGGTTATGTACATGAAGGTGTCCTGAAGCAGTCTTGCATAACACAAGCAGACATAACTGCTTTAAATGAAGAGGATGTATTGATTTATGGCTATGTGAATTGATATACTCAGGAAAATCAAGTGTGAGGATAAAAGTAGTTATCTTTTTTGCTTTTTTGCTGTAATTCACAGCTGATGGATGCGATTTGGGAATTTTATTTTAGATAAAATCCCTAAATCTGGTTAAAACAATGCTATTGCAAGCTACTCACAGAGCACATATATGGTGCTAAATCCTACTCCCGTGTGAATTAATCTGAAGGCTGCGTTTGGCAAGTCAATACATATCAAGGCTGTGTCTCAAACGGCATACCACATGCCTAATAGTAATGACACTATTGTCTGTGCCAATTCTATTTGTGTATTCCATGCTTGTGTTTTAGCTAAATAGCCAACATTAACTGGTTGGTTTGCTAGTATGAGGTCTGCATGAAGCTGGACCTCTTTCAAGTTGGATTTTCATGGTGTATGACGTATCAATGATGATCCATGTCTCCAAAATCTCTCGCTAAGTCAAACCAACAGCTCTGACTGAAAAAGTTACAGGATTGCCAATGCAACTCACAGCAGCCTGTTAGAATATTTGCTCTCCTCTGAGTTCAATTATGTTTTTTTTTTATTTTACAGACTACAGCTTTAAGAACTCAGTATTGAATCCTTTGAACTTGAGATGTCTTCAAAGACCAGCATATATTCCGCCCCAAAAAAGAGCTAATTTGTTGTTCAAATGAACTGCCTTTGTTGAAAGAAAGATTCTTTATTCTCCTCATGATCTAAGTGCACAGCTTGCTGATTTGTGCTGAAGGACACTTACCCGATGCACAACACTACCAGTGGGCTTACACATAAAGAGTAAATATGACTGTACATCTGGTGTATCTGATTAACACCAGAGTATAAATTAGAGCATTACTAGCCTCAAATGTTACAGTGCATTTATGAATGTATGAGATATTTAATCTGGGGATGCAACTAATAAATCTTTTTGATGAATTAATTGGATTATTTTAAAAATTCAATCAGCTAATACTACTACCACTACTACTACTACTACAAAAACAGGCCACATCTGTCATGGCATGAGAAAATGATCAAATGCATGTATCAAACATTTTTTTAAAAACAAGCCAATCTAAGGTATTTCCGTAAGGTATATTTTACTGGTTCTGCACACTTTTTTGCATCTACATGTCACTAGGCGAGTGTCTTACCTCCATTTCAATCCCTGAAGTGCCATTTTAATTCCTACAAGCCAAATTCAAAATAAAGGCCAATACCCACTGGCTGTCTTGCTAACTGCAGCACTCGGATGTTAAATTTATGTTCCTTGCTGTGTTTGTACGAGTGAAGTCATTTTTGGTGTGTAGAAGCAACTCCAAATGTTTGGGGTTGGCTCTTAATTTTCAATGCCTGGAATCACTGAATGATTTTTCTGGGCTTGACTCCCAACATCAGCACCTGAACTGAAAGCAAGGGGGGTGACTTAAAGACTCGACACATGACATATTGAAAATGTACAGTATAATGAATACACTGAGAAAATTAAATAATGTCATGATTATCAATGTTAATGGATAGAAAAATAGTTACTACTTGCAAGCTAATTGATTCAAATAGCTTCGATACTTGTGTTGATGCTACTGTCCAACACTGCATAATAAATATCCTGACCTCATAAATGTATTAATAACTCAGGATATTAATTATGAATAAAATATGCTAAAGCCAAATAAAAGAAACACAGTGTAAATGAGTTTGGCATCATGCCATGAGTGACAAAATGTTCATCCCACAGACTAATCATTCATTTGAGACCATGGGTTCATTTTCAACCCATCAATTTTCATAAAAACTACCAGTTTCATCAAAACAGCACAAAAAGTGCTTTTCAATAGGGTAGGAAAGATAAATATGACCAAAAATGTGTGATACAGTTGGACAGCCCAGTGGTTAATAAACAAGATTCCAGGACATCTCTCATGTGTCTCATGTTGGCCAGAAAAGAATGTTTCCGAGTCAAATTATTTCTCACATCAAATCACCAGTTATATCATAAGACAGTGGAGTGTAATGTAAAGAGCTCCCATAGAGTTCCCACTTTAGACATACAGTTTTCTCTGTTGCAACATTCTCCGCCATTTTCCATCAGTTATGTTTTTAGTTTAAATGAAGTGACGTAGTGTGTGCTTCGTAACTTAGACCAACTAAATGATAATGAAATTCTTTGGCCACCTTATTATCAAATTGTATTAGTTGTTGCAGTAACTAACAAATAATTTAATCCAGCACAAGAGAGAAATAAATCACTTCTGACTGGGCTCATGGACCTCATATTTTTCCATACATTGTGACAAAAGGAGTTGTAGACAATATGCATTGTGTTACTGGCACATTCAGCGAGACTCCCTGGCACAGCGCTTTGTTAACCTCTAAGCCTAAAACCTCTAATTTACCCAAGTGATGAGAGACAAAGATGAAGAATAAACTATTTTTCTGTCAGACTTCTGTCTAACTGCTGCCACATGCCAGCTGTCTCCAACCCCAAAATTAAGATCTTAGAGGGAGTTTAAAATTGTGTGAGGGAGACAGACAGAGACAAAGACTGAAGAATAATGAATAATGAATGCACAAACCTCACTTCACTTTCAGAGCAATGCTGACTTTATGGCAGCATATAGAGAGGCTGTTTACATACGCAGTGTGTATGCGTGTTTGATCTCCACAAATTTATTCTGCTTTACATCTGTTAATAGACACTGAATTTGTTAAAACAGAGTAAACAGTTTTCAGTTATGGATTCTGGTTGATTTGGGTGGGAAATTGGGTATTACTACTGTAAGACGGTTTTATAAATAACTGGATGTGACGTTAAAGATTCATGAATCGAAGCAGGACGGTTCAGTAATCGCTTGTTTTGAAGCTTGGATAACATTTGATCTACTGCAGCTTTTCCAGCATTTTAACAATGACAGTGGCTGTGTCCGAAACAGAAGGCAGCTTCCTTGATGCCTTGCTGTCTACGCTGTCTCATAAATCAGTGTCTTACAAGGAAGTGCTTTAATATCTACAAAGGTACCTGTAAGAAAACGGTTTGAGATGGGCTTCGTAGACAGCATCACCATGTTGCCAGGTTACTGACATATACGCTAAAGTTCATTAGATGAAATATTGTTGGGGAAATTATTTCTTGCAAGAAATTAAATCTTAAAAATGATTATAAATAACTTATTTGTCCATTATTGCGCCCTCTTTCCACTGTGTTTTCCACCATTACTTTACCTGCAGGCTGACACACAAGATTATTAAGGCTCTTTAGGACAGCAAAAGATACCTTCCAGGAGGTATCTCAGTATGAAGCATTCTATGCGAACATTCAATTCAGACATGACACAATGCCTTCCTGCATCAGAATAGAGCCTTAACAGTCAGCTCCATCCAGCATGTGTTGAACAAATAGTTAGTTTTTCATACCTTTTCAACTATCTATTTCTTTCAACTCCTTTGTTTTTTGTCTCCCCGTCCTTTCGCCTAAAGGATTCTCTCAGTGCCCACCTCCATACACATTACAGAGCTCCCAATTATTTACGAGTAAGCATCAAGGGCCACCAGCAGGGGTTCTGACTGACCCTTGGTGCTCCGTGCGCTCATTACAGCCCTGCGCTCTGACGGCCACCCTGTGACCCATGCTCGTGCTGTAATGAGAAGAGAACTAGCCGGGCGAGTGACAGCCAGTCACATGAAGCATCTTTGTTGTGAGTGAGGCTGTGTCTGACACTATGTAAATATCGCTCACATGATGCTAATTGCCTCCTGTGCGGTGCACTTTGTGGTCGTGGATGTGCAAATGAATGTGCAGAGAATCATTGAGGCTTTTAAATCATCTCTCATACATACTCGCACACTCTCTCTCAACAGAGGTTGCACATTATATACTGTAGGGCACCGCAGTTTGAATGTGTTTTGCCCAAACAATAATTTGTTGAGATATAGTGAGACTGAGCTACTTCAGAAAAAAGGAGAAGCTTTGCAGTTTGTGTTTTTGAATGTGAGATCCTCCTGAGGGCTTTGTGTACAGTCTTAGAATTTTACGTAATTTATGAAGCGAGTCCAGTTCTTTAAATATTTGAAGAAGAAACACAGGCATGTTTGTATGATATTTGACTATATTCACACCATAGACATTAAAGCCTGGTTTGAATAAACTCCTGTGCAGTCGAAGGTGGTCTCATGCATCTCAATAAAGGCATTCACTTTGTGACCATCAATGGGCTTTAAATTGTAACTTTTTTTTAATTATAGTTATAATCAATTAAACCCCATTACACAGCTTTAAAGAAAAAGAAACACTAATTTACTATTTGTTTCATTCAGTTAGTAAGGGGTTGTGAAGAAGGTAGTGTTTCTGGGTCACGGCTTCAGGGTCCCTGGTTCGATTAGTTTACTGTCAGTGTGTTTCACATGTCCTTCATGCGTCCACGTGGGTTTCCTGTGGGTTCTCTGGTTTCTTCCCACCTCACAAAAACATGCAAACAGGTGGGTCTGCAAATCGAAATTGTCCCTAGGTGTGAATGTGTGTGCAGATGGTGCTCTGCGATGGACTGGTATTCCATCTAGGGTGTAGTCCCACCTCATGCACAGTGTTCCCAGGATAAAGGTGAATGAATGAAAGAATTCAAATGGTATTATGAATTGTTTTTAACTACAGTGAAGCTAATAGGATGCATAGTTATGACCGTCAGGGGTCTGGATCTGGAAGCCTAAAGCTGCACACACACTAGCTACGTTTTTTTCACATTGCTAAAATCACTCTATGCTGGTCATTAGTGGGCTGCTATGGTCTTACTTGTAGCACCAGACTACTGTAATAACCACCCAGATGACAATATCCTAACAAGCTAGCTACAGAATATATGCAAAACAACCCACAAATCAGATATCATTCCACTAAAAATAGAAATTCTCAAAAGGCAACAAGAGGTACAGCAATTGTTAGTGACTCTTGAAGCTTAACTTCATGCAAATTAGTTGCAAGTGGTATAATGGTACAGTTTTTTCCTCCAACTGCGAAGAACAACATATTTCTATATGTTCATTCCTACTCACAGCTCCTGAGCCAGTCAGTGAAAAAAAATCCGTGCAGTGCACCACCTTCTACTAGCGCCAGAATGAGCCGAGAACACCTCGTGGTTTCTGCCACCTACTTGATGGACTTAAGTGTTTCATGCACCTAAATAGTAGATTGAAAATGTCATTACTATTCGAACATTCAAGTCTGTAGCAGCAGATCAGGTCTCTCAAACTGGCTCAAGAGCAACGAGAATGTAGGGAAAAAAAAGATAACGTATCACAGCGAGAGAAACAAGAACTGTACTACCAGATGCCAATCCCAGTCACCACATTGCTTTACTACTAATTTGCATTGAAGTTCAATTCAGCTCAGATTTTTTGAGCATTGCTCTCTCCACGCATTTGGCATTGTCTGACGGTCAATGTGCCATTTCTTGTTATTATCATTTTCTAACAAATGAAGCACATCGTGTTTCACCATATCACCAAGTCATAGGCGAATGTTTCAGCTATAAGCTGCTGCGTTCTGTCCTCACATCACAAGTAAAAGATATTCGAATCTGGTTATTGTCTTTATTTTCTCTTGATATGTTCAACTGACTGTTACCTATTGCAAGAGAATTATACAACAGCTTTGTGCTGAACTTTAATTTGCTCATTTTTATCAGTGTTTCCTTATAGCTGCATGTATCTGATTCTAAAAAGTTCCTTTTTATCTGTACATGATAATTAATCCACCAAATAAAAACCTTTTTTTTTTTCACAAATTGCAATAGATTTTCTGATGAAATCAGAATTGCGCTATTGTTACAGCATCCAGGTGCAAAATCAATAAGGAATTGTTTTTCCATTTCAGATTGTTAAATCTACTTTTCCAACAGGCAACTATGAATAAAACCTAACAGTCCACACAAAATCTGCTTGTTCTGGGTGCCCCTGGCTACTGATTTGTTTATCCCTGCTGTATATCACCAGTTCACTTGTAAATTAATGACTTTTGGGCATTTGTCATGTGTGTACGTGTCAGACATTTTGGCAAAAGTTGGCTGTGTTGACACTCTAAATCTAAATTAGCAATCCTAAAATGCTTCCTTTAAAGCCTCACCCCAAGACATATACACACCACCGCCTGATCTAGAGGTCCTAAAAATTAGGCCAGGGGAAAGAAAATTTGAATAAATTTAACAGGTAGGTTGTTGCTTGTCCTCATCATTTTTTCACTCATATTTTATTTCTAGCTGCCACAAACTGAGAACTTCACCCCATATTGCAAAATCCATTTCCTTTACCCTGATCAGCTGATGAAGATGTGAACTTTTCCCACTGATTCACTGTTTCACATCCATCTGTAGCTAACCAAACTCAAACCATCCTAACGGAACATAAATGAAATGCACAGGCTGCTCAGAAGGAGAAGTACCTAAGCAAGAAAATTGGGCAAATTCTTTTAATGTATCTGGGTGTACAGTTGAACAGGCTCTATTAATGTATAAAATAGCTAGCGGCTGTGCTGTGCTTGTGTTATATGCTGCTGTGGGGTGAAAGGCGAGATGTTCAGCTGCTTGATGTTGTGATGCAGGGGGCCACTCAGATTTCCCTTGCGGTCTTCTCACAGTTTTTATTTCGCAGTTCCGTGTCACTGGAGCAGCACGGCGTGTGCTGGGACTCTCTAAAGCGGCCGCTCTGTCTCCCCCCCTGCGTGATTTATGTACTCATAACATCTTTACTGTACTACCCCGCTCATCGTATTTTAGTCTGACACTTATTATTGAAATGAGACATTTAGCCCGCTTGAACGGAGGCCCAGTAGCGGCTAGTTGGAACTATTGCTCTCCTTAGCACTGGGGAATTACTTTTTTTTTCTATTTAATATCAATCCTTAGTTTAAGCGGCCCTGTGCCTCTGACATCAACACTGGATTTTATTTATGAAAATGTAATTTGATTCCTGGGACACAAAGGGGTGAGTCAGTGGAGCACTGCTGGTCACTTGAGAGGTATTCAGCAAATGGGACTGTCTGTGAAAACGAGTATGAGCGACTTGAGCGTAGTGCCCAGAGTGGGCTCCTGGCCACGCCCCTCCCCCTCATATCCAACATCTATTGTTCCTTTGTTCATAGTGAAAACAAAGATAATTGGTGATTCATCAGAAATCTATGGAAGAGAATGCAATGCCATATTGAACTCTTGCATTGTGTTTTAATTCACCCGCTTCTCCATCTCAGAACACTTGTCTATGTTGATTTGTGTGCTTCAGCCCCTGGCTGTATCAGTGTGGTTTCTGTGCTTCTGTGATGCTGTAAAACGACTAAACCAGAGTGAGTCCACTTCGATCTGAAGACACAGTGTGGTCGTATTACTCAGCCTCTCCCCTGTGGCTTTGGTCGAGGTGTCATATTCAGAGACGCCTAGTAAACAGAAGTGTAATTGATCTGAAGTGCTACTGACCTACACACTATACACGTTTGCTGGTACTTACCGTCTAGTACTCGCTCTTTATTCGTGTCGAACATTGAGTATTGGTTTGTGTCAAGCATGTAGTATCTAATTCAGTTTCATTTCTTTTAAATTCGGTTTTAATAGACATTGTCGCAAAGTAGCTTTACAGAAATTCAGATCCATATTTAGATCCCTAATTAGCTATCCAGAAGTGAAAGTGGATTGAGGCAACATGAGGGAGAAATCTTGATAGCCGCCAGAGCAACACTGGATAGTGGGATTTTGGTAATTACAGTAAACAGTAATACAGTAAATGTGCATGGGCAGAAAGTACAAATTGCAATGAAAATATATAGAATGTCAGTTATAAGCATATTATCCTTGAAAGAACTCATATCTGTATTATTGGATTTGTTCAAGATGAAAATTTGGGACCATTTTTCTACATTATGAGCTGCTTAGGCTGACAAATGGCTTCAAATCCACATACAAGCTCTTATCAAAACATACATTTCAACCCAGAGCTTGAGGTAGAAAATACTCCTAGTAGGAAAATATAGAAAAATCTTCTGAGTCTGCATCCTCCCCCATCCACAGGGCACGAATGCTTTACTACAAAAGCACTACAGAAAGTCATTGTAAAATATTTTCTATTCAGCATGCCTTTTGTACAGAAATAGAGTGGTGAATCAGGAAAGGTACGGAGATGCTTTTGAAAGAGAAAAGAGATTTCATGAGATATTTTTGATTGTGTATACGTGTCAAGAGACCTGTGCTTACTCTTGTATTGACACTAGCTTGTTTTGAGTGACTTTCTGAACGTGAATAGGAGGTGCTATTCGATTAGGTATAAAAACAGTTTTCTCCCAACCACAGCTGCTGTTTCTCTGTGTACAAACATTACCACATGCAACAGTGTCCAGCCCAAAGCTTTTCCATTACATTGTCCACTGTTGTTCTGCACAAAAGCACCAGTCAGTTTCATTTAACTTTAGATTTTGAAGGTATTCAACATGTGTGTGATGCTAATTATGTCAAGTTTAATGATTATGCTAAGAAGTTTCTCAAGGGCAGCATTGAGAACCCATAAGCATCTGTGGAAGAGCCATATAATCAGCCTCCTGCTGGAAACACTGATGAAAAACAACTTTGCTGGAGGAGGAAAATGTGGTTGAATTTGATCAAAATTATTCTTGGAAGCGTTGGTCAGATGGCTTGTTGTGATCCATACAGGGACACGGCAGATTTCCTGTATACCTAAATGGATATAAATTTACAAAAGGTCATAATAGGGTCAAAAGGTTTCCTGCAAAGCACTGATCATATATAGGCTCTAACACAGTGTTCTCTGTAAATAAATAATAAGATCCATAATTAGGAATAATTAGGAATCAAATTAACCTCTTAAACTCCTGAGTTATTAATAGGTTATTCCTCTTAAAACTTATTACTCTGTAACTACTAAGAATTATTCAGTACACTGAAAGTAATAGGAAAGCTGTGTAGTTACAGGAGTGAGGAACTTCCTAGGAATTTAAGGGGTTAAAATGGGACCAAAATGTGATCCCTATAATTTTAAGTGATTGTCTAAAAATTGACCCTACAACCAGGCTGCCTTTCATGCTTTCATGTCCTACTGCATACTCTTGAGTCTGTTGTTTTCTTCTAAGGGCATGTCTCATCCAGTTAAGCTGCTAATCGCTGTAAAGGTCTCTAATCCAATTCAATTCAATTCAGTTTTAGTTGTATAGCACGTTTAATAATAGACACTGTCACGAAGCAGCATTACAGAAGTCCGGATGTAGACTTAATTCCCTGATGAGCAAGCCAAAGGAGAATGTGGCAAGGAAAAACTTCCTGAAACAACATCAGGAACCAGAGGAACCAAACCTAAAAGGAAACCCATTCTCTTCTGGGTGACACCTGATAGACGGATTATAAATCTTTACTGTTCTATACCTGTACACTATAAAGCCACACAGTAATAAATGTATTGAAAGGATGTAGTATGAGCACCAGGTTTTTTTGATTATAGAGGTAGTTCCTATGTACAAGTTTACAGTATCCTGGTGAGATTACCACTGAGAGCAAATCTTTGGGATGTGCATGTGAGACCATCTAGTGAGCCACAAATGCAGAAAATCCAAGTAGAAGATGTATCAGTTCTCTATACAGTTTATTATAGAGTTCTATATACTATACTTTCCAATGTTCACCTGTCCAGGTTTAGCCTCACACTCCTGTTCTTGGCTAAAAGGAGTGGAACGCAATGTGGCCTTCTTCTGTTGTTGCCCATCTGCCTCAAGGATTGACGTGTTGTGCTTTCTGAGATGCTTTTCTGATCACCACAGGTGTAAAGAATGATTATTTGAGTTACTACAGCTTTCCTGTCAGCTCACAGTAGTCTGGCCATTCTCCCCGTGTCAAGCGGCAGAGACGGCTGTAGTTACAGGTAAACGCTTTATTAAAAAACAGCAGGCAAACATATCCAAAACGATACATAGGAACTTGGTCAGAAAACAGGCAAAAGGGACAAACAAGATCAAGAACCAGAATGTCATGCGCGGAAACAACAAGGATTGGTATGTTGGCAGTGAAACATGGGATGATACTTTGCATTGTGGGTCTGTTTGTGACTGGGTATTAATGTGTGTGAGTGCGTGCTGTGCGAGCATGTGTGATTGAGTCCAGGTGCAAACAGTTGATAATCAGGTGACATGGAGCGTGTGTGTTTGGAGGTGTAGTCCGTGGCGGCCTTGTTTTTATGCCGCGAGGCATTGTGTGAACTGGAGTTCAACATTTCCGGCATTAACATGACACCCTAATCTCTGTTACACCTGTCAAGATGCATTTTACATTGAAGTTGATACACATGAATTTATATAACATGTACTTCTGTAATCCATCTGAAACAGTCAATACATCATTTACATTGTAGTTACATTGTATGTTACCAGTTTATGTGCAACTACACTGATATTAAAAACACTTAATATAAAGTGAGAGCGCTTTAGATGATATATTCTGCCCGTATTTGCATTACACTCTCTGCATGCATTGTCCTTGTGAGTTACCTTGAACATCTGTGTGGCATTAGAATGACATTGTTAGTTCTAATTCACTGAAAGGTAGCAGAATGCTAACAGCATGGCCTGGTACATGCCCATAATGTCTAGAATTATTCATATTCCATCCCTCAAATGGGGATTAATCAGTCCATCTGCAGCAGATATAAACACTAAACAACAAACTTGTTTTGTTTTTCTTTTTAAAATGGTTTCTTTTCCTTTAGCAAGGCCACATCTGTTATCAGGCTAGGAGCTGGGAAAGGCACTTCTAGCACTTACAATTTGTTCATTTTCCTCCCAGCCTGCCATAAGCTATAGGCATGCTCATTTATCTAGTGCAGCTTCTTTGTCTGGAATCTCGCTGCTTCAGGAATCGTGTGCCGGGCCGTAACAGAGGCGCTCCATATCGAACCACAACAATAGGCTTCGAATGCTGACTAGCAAAAAAAAAAAAACATGTAGAAGCAGGTTCAAAGAGTAAATCAGTGTGGAAATGGAAGAGGAAAGTAGTGAGCCAAGTGAGATGACTGCCTCTGTATCTCTGATTGTGTTGATTCCTTTTTTCCCCCTCTCTCCTCATGTTTGTCGTGAACGTCCCTCTGGAGTTTTGACCTACTTTATCGCCTAGCCGATTAATGCAACACTGCTTTACACAAAGGTCACTCGACTGAGAGGAGAAGCATCTTTAGAGAGAGTGTTATTGAGAACATTTCTCGCTGGTAAAGATGTGAGAAATTACTCTTGTGGGGTCTCAGGGCATGTCAGTCATCTCACAGAGTCAGCTGTTGTGGCTGGGGAGATCACATAACAGAGAACCAGGGGAATTATGAAGTGTGTATCATTACACATAGAATTATTACATTGTATAATATAGCCATTATTTGAATATGGAAATATAGTCCATATTCATTACAGACTATTATAAATGTGCTTTTAAAACCAGCAGATGTAGTATTTCTGCAGGCATTTACACTTGTTTTATGTATATGCACATATCCTTCTCTCTCTCTCTCTTTTCTCTCTCTTTATCTCTCTCATTCTCTCTCTTTCTCTCTCTGTCTGTTTGTATGCCTCTCTCAAACTGTCTTTTCTTTGTGAAAATCCTAATGGGAAAATGTTGGGGGAAATGCAGTGTAAAGCAACGAGGGGGGAAATTGTGCTGGGTTGACCATATTCGAGGTGCAGATCCTTATCTTGTTTTTCAAAGCCTATTCACGGGAGTATTTCATCCATATTGTTCTCTCTCCAGCTCCCAATTACTGAGCTAAATGAACCACAGCCTTTCTCCATATATATGCCATGTGCAGAGCAAAGATATTCAACAAAGTGAGTAAACAGAGGCACCGACCTCACAGCTTCTCACTGAGACTGACCACAGAAGGAGGTCATGCTGCAGATTTTTAAATGATGTAGAGATCCTGTTTGTGTTCTCCTCCTTTTCAGAAACACATACTGCATTTGTTTTTTTGATTAATTTGTCATTTATAGCATCCTGGGAAGCATGTAATTGCTTTATTATTCATTTCGCTGCAGGGATGGATGTTTCAGTAGCTAATCAGTATCAAACTTGTATTATGCACAACGTTAAAAACGTTGTGGTGAAAGTGTTGAGACTGCAGGCAATAAGTAAGCCCTTTTACTAAATGTAAAACCCCTTTGTTAATTTTGATGCTTTATACACAGAGTGTTATTCATTTGTTGAAGTTTTTCTTCCACTTGGATATTTTGTGCACTTTCTCGAGTTTCGACATGTTGTCAAATTCGATCCACTTGATTGCACTGCTAAATGTTCAGATGTAGCGGAGCTTTAATATAAATTATGAAGCAGTCTTTCTTTTATTAGGCCACACCTGTTTTGTAACTGTGCATGATTCAGAGAAAGATTGATGTTTTTCATTACTTATAATAATATTCTGTGGTGAAAGCAGAATTCACTAACCCCCTCCCCCCCACCCCCCATATTAACCAACGCCAGACTGGCCCCCAAGGGAACAGAACATAAAGCAGCTTGCTATTCGCATACATAACCACTAGCCTTCGGCTACCATCACGCACCATTCACTTCAGGCATGAATAGTCATCTCTCTTTGTCCATTTAGGAACTATATCAGGCAAAATTGAGAGGTTCGTAGATAATACCTTATATTAACTGTATGTATTAAGTTAGTAAGAGATTAAAGCTTAAATTTGGGTAGAAAGGGCTACATGGCTAAACCAATATGCTCTATAATTTAAGGTGTAGTATGTTTTAGACAAATTGTGTGTGTCTTCCACTTGTTCAGAATGCTGTTCAGTAGGTTTGTAGAGTATGTTCTTTTGTGTATGGGTTTTTGGTGAAATATGTAATAATATAGTAGTCATGAATACCATTTTGTAGATGTTTCCTGTAGGAAAAGGGACCTTTTTCTGACAGTAAAAACTTTCAGATACTATATAGGATGCAGCTCTATCTGGGACTTAAAGATTCTCTGAATCCACAATTTAATATGATTTATTCTTACTGATTCCGTAGAATACTCTGGAAAGAATATGAAAATACCTGCAGTGGCATTTAAAGTTATTTCCAGAGTCCATGAATCTGATATTTCTCTATAGGTGTTAGACACTTAATACAGTCACAGTTTGGACAGGAACTTCTAGAATGTGTATTAGTTCTTTAGCACAGGTTCTGAATCACAAAATGGCTTTATTCTATTAAGAATTATTTACAGACCTATATGAGTTTAAGAGTGCTTAATTGCGATGTATAATATATGATGGGATGCCATTTCTCCTCCAGGTAAATGGGAAGGACTTATCGAGAGCCAGCCATGAGGAGGCAGTGCAGGCCTTCCGCACTGCCAAAGACCCCATTGTGGTCCAGGTGCTCCGGCGGCAACCGCTGCCTCTGGGTCAAGGGTCATCTCAGGATGTCCAGCTGGTGGATGTATGCACGCAGACAGACATCACCTTCGAGCACATCATGGCTCTCGCGAAACTCCAGCCTAGCAGCCCACCTGTGCCAGACATTTGCCCTTTCCTGCTCTCAGACAGGTAAGAAGTGCTAAGATGGAGTACTCATTACTGAAACACCCTCCGAAACAACCAGGGATTTACAAGCTGTTTATCAAGCCTGGATAAGCTTCTTAATTTCTATACCCTCGAAGTTTGTTACAAAGTCTCTTCAGGCTACATGCTCCTAAATTAAAGACCCTGAAATCCTAATGAATTTTAAATGCATCATGGGGTTTTCTAGAAAACTGCAAAGGAAGATAGAGCACTTGTTTCTTTTTCTTTCTTAATTTACTTTGGCTTGTTCTCAAGTTCCTCTCTGAGGAATTGTGAAATGTGAACAAGATGTAGTTTAGCATAAAGAATATCTGGGTTTCCTCCCCTGAGACACAGCCATGGTGAGCCGTGTATGTGGAGCTGTTTGTTTCCACAATGCTGTGGAGTTATCTGAGACCAGCTCTCTCACACATACAAAGACTGTGTGTAAAGGAGGTAATTATTACCACACAATGGCACTTGAATAATTAATTGTCTAAAATTTGTCACTCATATAAGCGTCATGTTTCATTTTGAAGTCCCATTTGTGTTGAGTACTTTGATTTGGACTTCTCAAATGAATTTTTTGTCTCATTAGACAATGGCGGCAGAATCTGATGACAAGCTTCATTAATACTCAAATGACACCCAAACGAACTCTGAGGACTTAGTTTCACACACATCTAGCACTTGTACAACCAAAAGAAGGACACTTTTACAATAAAGTTTTAAAAAAATCCCTTTGTCAATGTCAAAACTTATTTCTAATGATGAGAAGCTTTTGAAATTTTTTTTATTTTTTTTTTTTTATAATTAGTTTGTCATATTTTCTTAGAATACCAATTATTAGTATATTCCTATTGAGTAGCAAAAAGTGCATACAGTAACTAAAAGCAAATGGGCCTATAAAATAGGAAACCATAGTTGCCAAAATTAAGTCCAAATCTATTCCTATAGCCTACAGCAGAGTCCCAATGTAATCAAGCTGCCCCATAAAACTAACACTCCTGTTGGCTCCTCATCTGCCATCAAGTGCCTCAGACAGAGTAGTGATTTGTGCTGTGTTCACATATTGCAGCATGGCACTTGGCAGATACAAAAAATAAACAAACCATTGTGATATTTATATCATTTATCACATGGAGGTATACTGTGATAAGTTCAGCTCATATAGGTTTGCTATATTTTTATAGCATCTAAAATTCTGAGCCACAGAAAAAGAGTTATGTATATTAGGGTACACATAGTACACATTAAGGAAAGGTACGTTTTCCTCTAGATGTCTGAAATAAATCTTGTGCATTATGGGAGAGAGGTGGTTGGCATGGTCTTCCCAAGGACATGGAGGCCAGAAAGTGATGGTATCATTATGAACTGAAGGGTCTATAATGATTAATTAGAGAGAATATCTCACATCTCCTCAACCCCCCACTCATGACATCATCACTGATTAATGTATGGTGATACTCTGTTCACTTGAAATTTCTGTCAGAGAGGAGAGTACAAGGACTGTATATGAGAGAGTGAGTCAGTGGGTCAGTGGGTCAGTGATTGAGGTTGTGGGACAATGAGTGGGTCAGTGAATGAATCAGTGAGTGAATGAATCAGTGAGTTATTCAGTGAGTGGGTCAGTGAGTCAAAGAGGTAGTGAGGGAGTGAAACAGTGATTCAGTCAGTGAGTGAATCAGTGAATAAGTGAGTGAGTCAGTGATTCAATGAGTGAATGGGTAAATCACTGAGTATGAAAATTAGTTAGTCAGTGAGCAAGTCATTGTGCGAATGAGTCAGTGAATTAATTAGTGAGTCACAGAGGAAGTGAGGGAGTGAATCAGGGAGTGAGTCAGTAAATGAATCAGTGAATGAGTGAGTCAGTGAGTCAATGAGTCAGTGAGTAAATTACTGAGTATGTAAATAATTGAATCAGTGAGTGAGTCACTGAGCAACTCAGTGAGTGAATGAGTGAATCAATGACTGAATCAGTGAGTGGTTTAGCAAGTGAGTGAATCAGCAAGTGAGTCAGTCACAATGTACATATAACATACAGTTACCCTCACCTCTCTTCATCTTACCTGCTTTGTCTCAGCACATCTCTCCACATCTCCCACAAGCACTATCTTTCTACCCTACTGCTGCTCTAAGAGCTTTATGACTCCTCTCACTTCTTCTCTTCTGCAGTGTCATTTTCTCAACGCCTGTTTTCTTCCTTACTCATTTATTGTCTATTCACACTGTTACCTTTTCTCACTGCCTTACACACACTCTTCTTTTTCCCCCCAGCTGTCACTCCCTTCACACCATGGGCCAGGAGTACTACGAAGGGAGTGAGTACCTCTCCAACATGCCAGCTGAGGCTGAGAGGACTGATGAGTTAGAGTATGAGGTAGGACATCATCCTGTTTCCTCCTGTCACTTTTATTATTCACACTTGATATCCACCCAGCATGACTGCCTATAATAGACCTTTCCTAGGCATAAGAGCAGACCTGCTGGTAATAGACTCCCCATGGTTGTCCCCATGGGTCTCTCCTGACAGATGATGGGTCACAGTCATGACCTGTGACCTATGATCACAGCGTGGTATATAAACGGTGGGGGTTAAAGCATGCTGTTGCCCTTGGATGCTGACACCATTGTTGCATTTTTAAAAATAATAATAATAATAATCTGGCTTTTTAAGTCATAGTCTTCCTGTACTAACCAGTCTGGTTTTCCAAATATCCAGATAATATAATTTAGTTCCATATTCAGGCATATCGCAGGCACAATGACAGTCTGGATTCCTTCCTGATTTTTTTTTTTTTGCTTTTGCAATTGGTTTATTGCAATAGAAGTGCTCCTGCATTAAAGATATGGTGATCAAATGGTTGCAACCAGACTGAATGAACATGCCAAGGAGGCTGTGGCTCAACAGGTTGGCTGCAGGCTACACAGCGAAATGCTCAGTGTTGATTAAGGCCCTACTTTGTTTATAAAAGTCTAGCTGGATACAAATGAACCCTGTAAGAACTAATTCAACAGTGTAGGTGTTTATTCAGCCCTGGAGTTTTACTTTGAACTGGGTAAGCAAAAATTGCTTAAGGTCCCATGTAGGTGCTACACTTTATATTCACTGCAATATCTGGCCACAAACGATATAAAAAGAATAGCAAGCATCATGCCATTCACGATCATAATGTTCCTCATTTTGTGTTACATTATAGAATCAATCATATCACTGATTATATTGAGGTTTGACAGACAATATCAGCAATTTACATTTCACCCAGCATACATGATAAACATATTTTTATCATGGCCTGTCAAAAAAAAGGCACTAGCTTCAAGATTTCTTCATTTCCATAGCCTATTTGAGAGGAGACGGTCTGTTTCCGAGCTTTGAGTGATATATGATCAGAACCTTGATGTCGTTATTTCTTTTGAATTTGTTTGAATGCTTTTCCCCTCCAAGCGTGAGCTCCTGCTTTTCCTCAAAGATTTATGCATCTAGCATCGTGTCTCCTGCTGCTTTCATTAAGGCAGGGTAAATAAATTATGTGCTGATCTACACAGCTCATTTCTATTAACTAATCCTATTACATTGCGCAGCCTCCTTTTACTGTATTTTATGCTATAAAAACCTCCATTTCTGTATCTCCATTTAATGTATCAATAGGAATATTTGCACAGAGAGAGAGAGAGAGAGAGAGAGAGAGCAGTCCACTTAAAGTAGCGTATTTCAAGAAAATCAGTGTGGAGGCAAAAAATGTTTATTGTGTGAGGGATTTGAGTCTTACAACCTAGTTTTTGAAGTTTTACAGTCTATGCCATCATTGTTATAAGTTAAAAAAAGGTTTAACACAGTCACTTAAAATTTGCTGTGTGTGCCATTTGAAATAAAGCGTGAAATTTTCCATTTCCAGGCCCTTCAGTGTCCTGATAAAGAAGATGAAGTATTCTTCTCTTCCTCTTACTTTCCCCCATCCCTCACCTTTTCTGTACATTACCACCCTGGAAATACACACTTGTTCTGACAGCATCCTGTGTAATTTGACAGTGGGCAGTCACCTCATCTAATCTCTCCAACACACACATTCATTTACCATCAGTCGTCAAATCCTCACATCTTCTCTGTTTCTTTGCTTTCCTGGCCCTTGGAATCATCTAGAAAATGAAATCATAGGGAGCAGGACGCAGCAGGAGTAAGAATGTTCTGCATAGGGACTTTGTAAAGGAGATCAGATGATGCTTTCAGATTTGAGCCACTGAGGGAATAATACAATACATGTATTACACTGCGACCCCTGGAGAAGGAAACACATTGTATGAGGAATTTCCTTTTAAGGGCTGAACTGCAGGTGTTTGCAGCTGATAGCGTGGCTGCCAATGCTGTTTACGCCTTGTGTTTTCTCTCAGTACCTAAAATACACTGGCTTTTATTTAACGGAATGTTTTGTGACTTATCTGTAATCCAGTTTAATAGAGAATCATTGTCTTATTCAACAATATCACTAATTAGTCTGTAATTATTGTTTGTTTTTTATCTCATGCCAGTGTTGTTGGACTTATTATACTAAACACAGTGCTGTGGCATCTATTGTATATTCTAAAGATTTTTTTTTAATTATTGAAGGACAAAAGTATGATGACTGACTGCTTTAGGTGATAGAGTAAAACTCATCAAACAAAATAGAAAACCTCCCAGTGTATCATTTTTATGACTACATAGTGTCTCTTATAGGTTTTGATAGAATTATTTGCATCCCCTTACTCCCTTCAGTAGCCTGGCACTTGGAGAAGTGTTCAATTAAAGATCTGAGAACATGTCTGCTGGAGTGCATCAAAAAAATGAGACGTAAAGCCTGACAATATAGTTGCCTTCCTTTTTGGCCTACTGCTCTGGGGGGTAATTAGCTGTGCAGACCCCTGGACTGGTGGGTTTGTGACAGACTACCACTGTTTGATGAATACAGGGAGAGAAGGAGGAGGACGTGTAAGTGACCTCTGGCAGTACATGCAGCAGAGGGCTCACTCTGCTAGCTTTACTTGGCTCTTTGCTTTGCTTGGAATATACTTGCAGTAGGGAGCCTGTACCAAATACAGTTTCTGCACAGTGAAATTCTTACTTCACCAGACGTCCCCCAGTCAACAGTCCATATGGCACAGCAACTTGCTTGCAAATTGAAAATTTGCACAAGCCAAGCTCTAGGATCAGGTTGCACAACCAGGTCTTAGCACATCTACTGTTTGTTTGAAATCCATTAATCCTTCTCACTCATTTATGTAAATTTGAATTCCTACTAATCTTTTTTTTTCATGTTTTCGAGTTGATATTTAAATACATAGTGGATATGTACAATATCATACTGACAGTATCTGAGCAGTATATAGTAGTATCAAGAATGCAGTAATAATACTCTAATAATACTGGAAACAGACATGCAATCTTTAGTTGGTTGGTTATGTTGGATCAGTCAGACAGCTCATGTGCTATAAGTATGCGTCTGGCCTTTTTCCCTGTATAAACATTATTATAAATAGCTACTCCTGTCACATCAGCCCGCGATATTACACTTCCTGAAATAGTGAATTACTTCCCAAGAACTTCCTGTTTATTTGGAGCAATCTCAAATTAACAGTTATTGCGAAGTCGTACCACACCCTTGAGTGTGTGTAAGTTCTGAGCCTTATATTGAGTGAATGTTTTTGCCTCATTCCTTGGGCCCATTGTGTTCATGTTTCATGTGAGATTGTGTTTTTACCACTGCGCTCCTTATACGACCTTGACTTCTGGAATGTGTGTTTGATTTTGCCCAGTAAAGCTCCAGTACATAGATCCTCAAACCTCTCTCAGGTCCTGTGTATGTGCTGGAGCTTTACTGGGCAAAATCAAATACACAATGCAGAAGTCAAGGTCGTATAAGGAGCGCAGTGGTAAAAACATAATCTAGCATGAAACATGAACACATTGGGCCCAAGGAATGAGGCGAAAGCCTTCACTCAGTGGTTTAATTCAATTCAATTCAATTCAATTTTATTTGTATAGCGCTTTTAACAATGGACATTGTCACAAAGCAGCTTTACAGAAATAAATGGATTCACAAAAATATATTGTAAATATTTAAATTTATCACTGTGAATTTATCCCTAATGAGCAAGCCAGTGGCGACGGTGGCAAGGAAAAACTCCCCGAGATGATATGAGGAAGAAACCTTGAGAGGAACCAGGCTCAAAAGGGAACCCATCCTCATCTGGGTGCAACGGATAGTGCAATTATAAATAAATCCCTTCTATTGTGTACTATATGGACAAATAGTGCAATTGTGCAACCAATAAATTCATCGCAGTATTTGCAAGAGGTCCGGCTGGTTAAAATCTATCCACTGTCCACTGATGGAGTCCTGAGTACGAAGCTGCTCGTGGCAACTGCAGCCCCAAAGCCACTACAGCAATCGCAGTCCCAAGCCATTACAGTACAGCTCCCCATATGTGATCCCCAAGCCATCTCCACAGCCCCCAGGTGGCACCATCCCCAGCAATCCAAACAGTTCTTCAGGCAGTCCATATGGGGCCACCCCCAGCAGCAGCGAGCGAACTCAACCGATGAGAACTCCAACCAGAAGTAGGGCATCAGGATGGGTCAGGCAGCGAGGAGGAGCAGAAGGGGTCAGGATCACTGGCATCATTGGCATCTCAGAAGTAGCATGTGTAGCTCGACAGAGAGTGAGGGAGAGAGAGAGATGGAGAGAAAGGAAGAGATTGTTAGGTGAGCTTTTGTCCTCTAATGGTTAAGCACGATGTACTTTGCATGCAGAGTGCAAGCAGGGACTCCGGCAAGACTAGCTATGACAGCATAACTGAAAGGGAGAGCCAGAAGCTAACACAGACATGAGGGCACCCTGGGACATAAGGCAGCCAGCCACTCCACCGTCGACAAACCTGAGTGAACGTGTGAGAGTGGGGGGGCGACAGCATCCAAACATCCCATTTCACCACAACACTCTATGCCTGTGAAACCCTCCAGACCTGCCCCTGTACCTAAGAAAACTATTCACAAAAGGCTTGACTAAACAAATATGTTTTCAGCCTAGACTTAAACACTGAGACTGTGTCTGAGCCCCGAACACTAAGTGGAAGGCTGTTCCATAACTGTGGGGCTTTGTATGAGAAAGCTCTACCCCCAGCTGTAGCCCGCATTATTCGAGGTACCAACAAATAGCCTGCATCTTTTGATCTGAGTAGGCGTGACGGATCATAAAAGACCAAAAGTTCGCTCAGGTACTGTGGCGCGAGACCATTTAGTGCTTTATAGGTCAATAGTAGTATTTTATAATCAATACGAAATTTGATTGGGAGCCAATGCAGTGTGGATAAGATAGGGGTGATGTGGTCATATCTTCTGGTTCTAGTAAGGACTCTCGCTGCTGCATTCTGGACTAACTGGAGCTTGTTTATGCATCTACTGGAACATCCAGACAGTAAGGCATTACAATAATCCAACCTAGAGGTAACAAAAGCATGAACTAATTTTTCTGCATCGTGTAGCGACAATATATTTCTTATTTTAGCAATATTTCTGAGATGAAAGAAAGCAATCCTAGTTATATTATCTACATGAGCTTCAAAAGAAAGACTAGAGTCGATAATCACACCAAGGTCTTTTACTGCTGCACATGATGAAACGGAAAGGTCATCCAGAGTTATTATGTAATCAGAAAGCTTACTTCTAGCTGCATGTGGTCCTAGTACAAGTACTTCTGTCTTGTCAGAATTAAGTAAGAGAAAGTTAATAAGCATCCAGTTTCTAATGTCTTTTACACATTCCTCAACTTTATTAAGCTGGTGTCTGTCATCTGGCTTTGCTGAAACATACAACTGTGTGTCATCAGCGTAACAGTGGAAGCTAATACCATGCTTACGAATAATTTTGCCCAGAGGTAGCATATATAAAGAAAAGAGCAGTGGGCCTAAAACAGAGCCTTGCGGAACACCAAACTTTACCTTAGCATGAGAAGAGAAGTCACCATTTACGTTTACAAACTGATAACGATCAGTCAAATAAGACCTGAGCCAGGAAAGGGCTGTTCCCTTAATGCCTACTACATTTTCTAGTCTATTGAGGAGAATAGCATGATCAATGGTATCAAAAGCTGCACTAAGGTCAAGCAGCACCAGCAAGGAGACACAACCCTGATCAGAGGCCAGTAGTAAGTCATTTACAACTTTTACCAGTGCTGTCTCTGTGCTATGATGAGGCCTAAATCCTGACTGATACATTTCATGAATGTTATTCCTATGTAAGTATGAGCATAGCTGCTGTGCTACAACCTTTTCAAGGACCTTGGAAATAAAGGGGAGGTTTGATATTGGCCTGTAGTTGGACAGTTGACAGGGATTGAGGTCAGGTTTTTTAATCAGGGGCTTGATAACTGCTAATTTAAAAGATTTAGGTACATAGCCAATGCTAAGGGAAGAATTGATTATCTTTAAAAGAGGTTTGATTGTTTCAGGAATTATCTGTTTGAGGAAACAAGTAGGTAAAGGATCTAGCATACAGGTTGATGATTTTGATGATGAAATTAGTGAAATTAGTTCAGTCTCTTCAAGGGGACTAAAGCGTTGTAGTTGTTTATCTAATATTATCATATTATCATCTACAGGGTTAGTTATAGAACTGTCCGGTTTTAAATTAATAGTCTGAATTTCTAGCCTGATATTTTCAATTTTACCATTGAAAAAATTCATGAAGTCATCGCTGCTATATAATGATTGTGTGCGTGTTTCTATTGTGGTCTTATTCCTAGTTAATTTTGCTACAGTATTAAATAAGAATCTAGGATTATTTCTGTTATCTTCAATTAGGGTGGAGAGATACATTGATCTAGCAGCACTAAGAGCTTTCTTATAGCTCAATAGGCTCTCCTTCCATGCTATTTGAAATACTACCAAGTTAGTTTGACGCCATTTACGTTCTAGTTTTCGAGTGGTCTGTTTTAAAGTTCGTGTGTGATCGCTATACCAGGGTGCTAGCTTTTTCTCCCTAATTATTTTTCTTTTAAGTGGAGCTACCTTATCTAGCGAGTTGCAGAACGTTGATTCTAAACATTCAGTTGCCTGGTCAAGTTGTTCGGGATCAGACGGTGATCCAATCATGGTTGATAAATCTGGGAGATTACTGATAAAACTTTGTGCAGTTGTTGACGTGAACGTACGTTTGACATGGTGACGTGGCAAGGTGCATATACTATGATTAATACACATTTTAAATGAGATGAGGTAATGAGGTAATGATCTGAGTTTAACTAATGGTTTCTGACATTGCTACAATTTATTCTGTTAAGATGCCTTGGATTTTGCAAAGAGCATTCGCTCCAATGCATGATTACACATTACAAGGTCAAACTGTAAAAATTGTGAAATTGATTACAGTTTCACCTGCCTGTCACTCAAATTTGAAATGTCCCCAGGTGAAGTTGCCAGTTATTGCTAGTGATGCTCTGATTTTAACTGAGCTCACTCTTACTATTTCCACTGTGGAGCAGCCAATGAATTTTTCATCTGCACAGCAATTATCAACCGAATAAATAAACGCTTAATAGCATAACAGCAGTTTATTTACAAAGTAATCAGTAATTATTAAAATTGGAAGCCAAACTGCATACATAATGCACCAGTGTGCTTAGAAGACCTGCAAACACTCTTACATGCTATCACTGAAGAAGAAAACCTTGTAAATGGTTTACACATGGATATATAATTTTAGTAGGTTGCATTACCGTATTATTGTTTCTAATAGTTATTGACGTAAAGATTATATCAAATATTTAAGGAAGTGTAATGACACTTGGGATAATGTCCAATGATTGTTTTCACTATATAGGAGGTGGAGCTATGCCGCCTGAACAGTCAGGAGAAGCTCGGCCTGACTCTCTGCTACAGGACAGATGATGAGGAGGACGTTGCCATATATGTGTCAGAGGTGAGCTGCTTCGTCTTCTTCTCCAAATTCAATTATTTAAATTTTTCTCATGCCCAAAACACAATGCAATGCTATCAATAGGCATAAACAATAGGCATTAAATGAACAAACTCTGCCCCTCTTAGCTAACAGCAGATTATGTGATTCAGGATTAACCCCTTAAGGGTCTCGTCTTGTTATTAAGTTGTTAATCTTAAAGCATATTCTTCAGTAACTATGAATTATTCAGTAACTACACTGACATTTATATGAAAGTTATGTATTGAGGAATGTAATCCTGTCAGCTCCTGAGAGTTTAAGGGGTTAATAGTAGTTTGGGGCTTAACACAGACATATTATATATTATATATGGGTGTGCAGTTAGCAATGCAGTATTTCTGCAGCTTTCTACTGTGACTGATTGCACATCTTTACACAAAAACAAAACAAATGCCCAAACACAGTTCTGCTATTTTTTAACTCCTGCTAATAATGCCGTTCATTAAATATTTATGAAATCTGATGCATATCACAGCAAGAGAGTATGTTTTTTTTTCACTCTTTGAGGATTGCTGTGATGTTGACAAAGAAAAATATGCCTTTGATTATTATTCCTATTCTGAGAGTCATTTGTGTAGCATGTAAATGAGAGAAAGCCCCCTTTGCAAATATGTCTTAATTAAAAGTCATATCTGAGTTTGATGCTCCACTAAGTGCTTAGATATGACCGGATAATGTTTTATTTATTCTAAATGTGCCCCAGATTTCACGGCACAGTAATATAATAATATGAATGATACTGTACTCTGTAAAAAAAATAGGCTGTAAACTTTACAGTAATTTACTGGCAATAGGCAAAAATAAACAACCTTAAACATGTTTACAGTAAAGTCCTGTAATCTCTTCCATAGTACAAAATAAGACAGTACATTTGATCATTTGATCAATGTGTTAAAAGCAACTTACAACTGAAGGTTAATGGTCTTGACAATGCCGGGATTTGAACACATGACCTTCTGCAACTCAAAGCCTTAACCACTGAGCCACCATTACCAGCTCAATGCAATATGTTTACAGTTGTTTATTGTAATTTTTTTTTTACACTTCTTTATTGGCAACCCTGCTGCCAGTAAATTACTGCAAATGTACAGTCATTTCTTTACAGTGTATGTAATGTTATTCAACTTGTCGAAACGTTAAGTTTATTTGTGTAATGTTGTCATGGTTATAGCAGGAATACTTAGTAACTACTGTAATGGTTTCAACTGGAACCAATGAATTTATACAAAACTATGCAAACCATTTAAAGTAATATTTATTGTCTTAAGCAGTTCAGTTTCTAGAATTGGTTGTACAGAATACCATCCTTCCAAAATATCCAATCATCCATATCAAGAAAACAGTCTAGGATGTGGGCAGATAGGTGTAGCAAATCTTGTAAAAAAAAAAAAGGAGAGCACACCAGTGTGACCTCAGAGGGGCTGTAAAGTTCAAAAGATATGGCAGCAAATCTGCAGGAAAAGTTTTCCGTATTCAAACTGAAAGCGTGCTAGGCATGATTTTCTGGGTGGCCCGTTTAGATTATTGAAATGACTTGCATGCAGTTCATGACTTGCCAGGTTTTTCTTGTGTAGAGCTGTGTGAGCTGTCTCACAGAGGAGCTGATGTGCAAATCCTTAACCACACATTGTGTGAATCTGCGGTGCTGCGGATTGAGCAAACACTGATTGTTTGAGCAGAAAAGTATACGCAATATAGCTGGGCCTGTGACCAAACCCAAACAATGCCAAAAATGCAATGCGAGACACATTTCAGTGTAATATTGCCACAAATGATCCTCAAGATTCTCACTGTAAACAACTAAATTTGTCTTTATAACATCCAGTGCTTTGCTTCTTCTCTTTGTTTTCTGTTCTACAGTAAAACAGAGTTTATAATGAATACCAATATGCACAAATTTTGTATTAACTCATGACTACATGCACTTAACTCTCAACACCGCCCGAGATGAAAGCCACTGATAAAACTCACTGACCAGGTTACAGAGCCTAGGAAAGACTTTGGAGTCTTATGAACAGATGAGACAAAGACTGGCTGTCCCAGATTGTAGATAATGAGGAAAACAAAAGCTGTTTTTATTCATGATTAATTCAACCAATTCATTTTTGTCCCCAGAAATATTGGCAAACAAATATATTAGTAAAGATATAAACAAAGTTGCCAACATCTACACTTTTGCTGTACCAGTTACGATGATTTTGGATTGTGTAGCTTTGACCTTTGAATTTGTGAGCTTCAGTCTTATGAGCCAATAGTAAGAAAAAGGCAGGACTGCCTGTTTTTTTTTTTTTTTTCATTGATGCTTGACGCATATTTGGGGGAAAAACATGTTACCTATACCTATGCATATCATTGCCCACCAGAACCAACCAGATGCAGCCAACTAGATATCACGTGGTCAGTTAGTCTATGTGCTATCAGTCTGGCTGAATCTCAGTGAAGGAAACTAAAATAGATTAACTGTATGTAAAAAGGTAGAATATGCTTTTAAAAAAGTATTCTGCAATTCTGTATCAAGAGACAAGTATCATTTACACTGTTAGCATGGAGCTGTCCTGTCCACACACACCAGTGTTTTTTTCTTTCTGCCTGCTAGAATTTTCTTGTTAGCAATATTGGCATCTCTGTATAAATATCCAGCATCCTTCACTATAAGATCATTTCAACTCCAATGCGCTAGAGTGCAAATACTCATTTACCATACTACACATGCAGATTTTCAGCATTTAATCATTGATTTGTCCACAAGAATCTAAGTTTTAGCAAAGGAACCAACCTATACAGAGCTTTACTAGCAGTAAAGCTCTCCAGTAATCATGGGATGTGTGTATAAGATTTGGTTGAGGGGCTTTTTCTCACACTTGTTAGCACCAAAGCCACTCTCCTGTGTTCTGCCAAACTTACTCCCTGATTCGTTTGAAGTTGCATCAGAGCTGGAATGTGCTCTAAGAGAGACTTGCACTGAATATAGATATGTCAGAGCCAGTCAGTGGTTACAGGCTTATTAAAATCTTCACTCCATAAAATTGAAGACTGCAGATCCGTGGCCTGCTCTATGTGCCATAATATAGCTGCTCTTGATGTACAGCCTTTGCTCACAAGGTTGTAAAACTGGAAAGCGGGATCTTAGTAAGTGTATTTTAGTGCACTTTATGAGAAAAGGATATTTACGTTGAATGTGGTAAATTTACAAATTATTCATTTGTTAGAATAATATAAGAACAAAAGCTATAGTAGAGATAATATAGAAGTAAGGATGAATTGCAGTAACAAGTCACTATAATTCTGTATAGTGATAAATCTTTAGGTCAGAGCCCTTGAATGAGATAGCATTTATAGTCTTTCTAGATGACTATCTACAAGACAGAATGCTATAACTGAGAGGCTGCTTTAGCAGATCAGCAGTACATATCAGCGGTATCTCTGAAAGGCAGGATGGCCGTGTCAGTACAAGCACACACAATGTGGCAGGTCATCTTTCTAAAGAGCCGCGACTCTGAGAAGGCCTGGAGTGTTATGAAGATGGAACACTCCAATTGTCAGTCATCTCTGGAGATGCACCGTGATTGGACAGAGTGAAACAAATGAGGCAAGACAAGAATTGATTAGCCACTGAAAGATGGGCCTGCCCCCTTGCTTAGTATCATTAGTGACAGAGGATCTATGGGATGGCTAAACTGGAGAACCAGTCAAGCCTTTATAGCCAGTGAAACGTAAATGAGTATTAATGTTCCACACTGCCTGAAGTCTACAACCCATAGACAGAGTAACTTTACTGGGCACGCTTCCAGGCCTGTAATGCAACCATGTTCTTGCTTGTTTTGGGTGATTTGTGCCTATATGGTAATCTGGGAAAAGACATTGGATGTCATTGCTGCCAAACTATTGCCTAAAAAGATGAAAAAATTTTGGCCAAAATAGAAATTTTGCCTATAACAAATGTATTTGGACAACTCCAATTTAAGCAAACATTAATATATTTCCCCAAAATGACATTAAAATGTTTTTATATTCTTTCTAATCTTCCAACAAAAAATCACATTAGACACAGAGCCAGTTTAATATAAATGTGTTGGTTAAAACAGTCAGTTTGCCTAAAGATCTCTAAAACATGTGTCCTTTCCTTACACAGTGAAGATCATGCTTTGATCAAGCTGTTGGAATGTTATGTGCTATAGCACGTAACATGGCTAAGATACATGCAGAAACGAAAGATATTTATGTCCAGGAAAGCCTGTAGTTTTCAGAACTAGTAGAAAATGTCAAAATTTCACCATGTGATACATATTTCTGGTGATTGACCTACAACAAAGTGGCTGTTTTCTGGAATTTACATTCACTTCATTCAATAGACACATCACCAGTGAAGATGCACAACACAAACTACTGAAAACATTTTACCCTTAATGTAATGTTATACTTTTTTCTGTTTTTCTGCATATTCAAATTCTGCAGATTTACCATTTTATTTGAAAGCAGAAGCTATTTGAATAACCGTTTCCTTGCATCTCTATCTTGAATGTAGTATTTCCCATTAATGTCAGATTGAGTGTCTGATTGGCTGATGTTGGTGAAATATGTCATTCTGTTCAACAAAGTTTTGATTTCTGATCATGTGACGCATTACTAGTTATGATGTACTTTAATTATCTTAGGTATAAGCAGAATTCTACACTGCACTAGTTTTAAATTACTCTCTACATATGGTTTACAACTGACTTTACACCCTGAACATCATTCTTACACTCAACTGGTATAATTGGCTACAGATCTCTCATGCTTCATTTAATGTACTTTTCAGTAAATTGTAACCTTGTTTTTAAGTTCTTAAGGTTTACCTGTTATTTCTGTCTTGTGGTAAACTCTCAAAGATCATGCACATGTGTTTTTGCTCTGAAAGTAGTCTTTGAGACATTTTTGCCTGCATCTTAGAGAGTGTTCTTCATTTGTTCAACAGCTTCTTCATGATTGACTGAAAAATCCTTCACTACTCTGGTCTTTCAACATCTGCCAGGTTGTTCATTACTGCATAGCTCAGCAGCTTGTTCTTTTGTGTCAGTATTCAAAACACTTGCGTCTGATTGATTTATTGTGATTTTTCAGCTGCAATATGGCCTGCATTACTGTCACTCACACTTTGTTCTTCACCTTGAGAGACAACAACAATAGACTGCAAAATAAAAACAGTGTTGGAGTAAAGGCCAAAGCAAAAAAAAAAAAAAAACAATACCTCCCAATGTCTATTTACTTATGCAATGCATGTCTATTCATCCTCAATGATACATTCTTCCACTCTTTCTTAGATTGGACCTAATAGCATCGCAGCCCGAGATGGTCGTATCCGGGAAGGGGACCGTATCTTGCAGGTAACGTTACTTCTCAATCCTCATTATACACTCATGAGGAGCTCTTTCCGTTGGCAGGGCAGTCATCGTCTCGCAGTTAAAGGGCTCTTTCATTTTTAATGGCTGCACATTAAGCCTGCATGTAACCCCTCTTGGTGTAGGAGTCAGCAAAGACAGCCCACAGGGGGAGCACACACTTTTGAATCCTACTTTAGTGAGGCTTAGAAGAAGTCCTTAAGGGAGAGAGAGGAGGAGAGTCAGAGTACATATTAGACTCTGATAAATTTCCAAAGTTTTCCAAATGGTCTTTACAGGATCTTTTTTTTGTGTGTGTGTGTGTGTGTGTGTGTGCACCCTGGGCAAGGATGGGATCTCCCTGGCATCATTAGCCAGGAGCAGTGTTGCTGTGCTGGTCACATGAAGTGTTAATGTCTCCCTGTGGAGCATTTTCGAGTGGGTTATTACAGGCTCTCTGGAGGTTCTGCACTTCACGAGTAGATATTTTTGGATATAACCGCAGTTTCAGTAAAGCAATTCTTAATCCATTTTCTGCTGATCCAGAGGAAAGTATGAGGTTATTGGCTATTTAGGATGTACTAGTGACCTTAACTGTAAATCTTCTTTTGGCTCTTTGAAAAAAAAAATCACTGTAAAGTATCTGGGTTGCCAGTTGCCTTTAGAATTTATATCTTTACTGTGGAAAATAAACATTTAAATAAAATATATGAATAGTACTATTGTAAGAAAACTAATTTGCTGGTCAAATATTTTTCTCATTATGAACTTGACCTGATCCTACTTGAGAGACAAAAGAAACAGCAGCAAAGGCTGTCCTGCTTGTCCTGACCTGACCAAGCCTGTTTGGTATTCATAGAAATTCACAACAACTGCCTTGAGGCTGGCATATGGGTCTGTGTCAGGCTAGTGTGTGGGTGGATGCACATGCTTATAAATGTGTGTTTCTTTGTACATGAATACCTGGTCGTGTGTGTGTGTGTGTGTGTGTGTGTGTCGGCAAGTGATTGGTACAGGTTTGTAGAGTAGAAACTGTTATCCCAGCCATGACTGCACTATTACTCATCTTGGAAAAAGATGGACGCAGGCTGTCACAGGGCACTTAATTGTTTGGCTGGGTGAATGCAGGCAGGAAGCACTCACGAACACAAATGCCCTGTCTCATGAGCTTTTTCTTTTATATGCAATAAAGAAATATCATCTCCTGAATATCAGTAACCGCTAGCACTTTCAACAAGAAAAAAAGGCTTTTGAATGAGTGTGGTAACATTTCTTAATGACTCTTTGCATCTGCGCTTTCAGACCAGTCCCTTCTGAGTGGTTTCTTACAATACATTAAAGGAGCATTAGGCAAGATTTATTAAAATTTGTAAGATTAGGTCTCTAAGACTTAGGTAGGTTGAGTTGAATAAGAGTTTAATTATTTTTTTTTAACTCCTTGAGCCTGATCCCCATTCCTGCCCATGTACACAAAGCTCCACACCCAGAACCTACTGTGGTTCAACTAGCTTTAGCATTAGCCAGGAATGTCATGACATCACTTTCAAGCACATTCTGTGTTTTCGACTGCTTGAAAGCCAAGTTATAAAACTGGAAACGTGGAATTTGGCTTATAATTGTTTATGAGAATGATCAAGAGTGCCTTTGCTTTCCTGTTTTTATGTGTAATAATAAAAAACCCCGAATCTACTAGATTCATTCTGTAAAGCAGGCCATTGTAACAATCCCCTCCAACAGTAATTACTCATTCATGGAAAAGAGCTGCCAATATTTATTCTGGTTATTCTGGTTTTATTACATTTCTTCTTGTTAAGTTTCTTTGAAGCAGCCCATGTTTTTTTTTTCTCACAGGAGAATTATCAGGCTGCTTGCTGATTTTACACTGAGGTGGGGCAAAGTGAAGGGGAATTGAGGAGTGTCTATAAAATGACTGACATATCCAAACACAAACAAACATTCCAGACTGTAATGCTGTTTTCCAAATGGGTTTTCTCAGCCACATAATACACTGAGGCCTACATGCTTCCCAATTCTTCCCATGGTAGACTATTGCACCTTTAAAGCAACAAACATTCCACATGTACAAACCTTGATAATACAGTCAGGCTTGACAGGTGCGCTACTTTTTTTCTTGCCTTTACAGTTTTGGTTTTATTTACACTGGGGTAGGAGATTAAACATTTTGCACACATAAGGTTATGCCAATTATGTTAATGTTTTGAAAATAGGTATGGTTTTGTTAATGCAGAGAGTAAAAGTCTATTACATGCAGTATGTAGGCTGTAGGTCTGATTAAAATGTAGTGAATTATCAGGTCAGTAAGCCACTTTAAATATTACAAATGCATATAAAAAACAGTAGACTTTTTTTTTTTTTTTAACAATATGGGTTTGCTTGCTGTGCATGCATGATTTGACTTACATGTTGTAATAGGTATTCTTTATTCATGACACTACATGTAGCATTAAAGAACTGTTTAAGAAAGCTGCACTGGTTTAATACTGCTTTGTTAAAATATACAGTATCATATGATGTTACCTTGTAAATATTACAATGTATTTGACATTGTGTTAATGGTTTCTGAATTTATTACAGGGTTTAGAAGGGTCTGATTTGGAGATTTGACTTAGTTTTTTTGACTGTTGGGTTGTTTGTGGGCTATTTGTGACCCACAGAATACATTGTTCATAATCTTTCCTCCTTTGTTCTTTGTGTTTCTTTCCTTCTATATAGGGAAAAAGGCCTCAAGCATAAGGTGATTATAGTGTCTTCAGGTCCGACTGAGACTAATCTTGGCTATCACTGTGTTTCCTCCACAGATAAATGGTCAGGATGTGCAGAACAGAGAGGAAGCAGTGGCTCTGCTGTCCTGTGAGGACACTAGAAACATTGTACTGCTTGTAGCAAGACCAGAGATGCAGGTGGGTAGACACACACACACACACACACACACACACACACACACACACATGGACTTGAATCCCTCCACACCAACAGGGAAATAATAGCAGCAAAAGCAAGAATTATACACCATTAGTTACTATAATAGCCTCATTTGATGTACCCTCAGTCTCTTAAAGGTGTTTCCCTTCAGCACTCGACAGAGCATAAAAAGGCTTGGCATTTAATTTAATTTATGCCAGTAAACATGCCTAGAACAGAGGATGTGTCCTGCCATCTCCTCATGCTGATGACCAACACATTCACCCGGTCATGTTTTATTTTCTTGCTTTGTCGGTGTAATTGACTTCCAGCAGTCACCCATAAAAAACTAATAGCGTACTAATACTGTATGAATTCAAACCTTTGACCAAGTTGAACGGCCCTGACAGACCAGAGCAGCGGATTTCATCCCACCATTAATGCACTCTCTTCTCTATTTCCCTGTAATTAAATGCATCTCTGATAATAAATTTGAATCCATAAATATGGATCATGCTTTATGGGCAAGCACCAGGCAGAGAGCTGATGTAAGAAATTAAAGGAGAGGGTCAGAAGGCCACTGTGCTGTATATTGACCATCTGATATGAGAGCCTACTTCATTAAATGCCACACGCAAAGTTTATTATCCTGGAGCAATCTAATGAGCATTGCAAAATTTGATAACATAACATGTGCAGGCTTGTTTCACAGTACAAGACCATGATCTGTCCATCATAATCTAATAGACCACCATGATAGCAAAACCCATTTTTTATAAGTGTTCAAATGATGCTTTGTTTTGTTGGTTTGTCTATGTTATAGTAGCTGGCAATACACAGCTTATATAAGAGTAAATATTGCTGATTTCTGCAGTTGGAGGAGGCCTGGTTGGATGATGAGCACACTGAGTTTTTAGAAGAACTCAAAATGGAAATGCTGGAAGAACAAAGACGAGAGGAGGAAGAGATGGAAAGAGCAGCCAGAGAAGATGAAGAGCAGGTTGGTTGTGGAATATTACTGAACATTATACAAGGGTGGTGGTGGTTGGACATGTTTTTCATGGGTCTTTTTACACAGGTGAATACACAGGCAGCAAAGGTCATCATTGAAAATAATCCATACTTGGATTACAAACAGGCAGGGCTGAGTTAAAAATAGAGAGCAGATGCAGTCTATTAAACAGGCAAACAACAGAACACAAGTACTAGAAAACTAGTAATGCAGGAAGCTAAGAACTAGGAACTGAAGAATAGGGTGTAGGATTGCATTCACCCCTGCAAGACAAAGACAGACAGGTAAATACACAGAGGGTAATGCCACAGAATAAAGTCAGAATAAACCCAGAACATGTGTGAGAAAACAGAAGGAAAATCAGGGCCAAACATAAAAGTTCTTTGACATAACCACTGCTTAATGCATGGCTCAGGAGGGGAAACAGCAGGGGACACATATCACAGGGCAGTACAAGTGGTGGTACTGCAACCTTGGAAACAGCATATAACAGTGTCTTATCAATGGGTGAAGGGACTGAGTCCTTTGAACTGGTATATGGAGTGAAGTCTGGGGTGTAAATTGGGTCAAGACAAAGACAGAATTGGGGACAGATGGAGGGAACAGGATATGATACTGGAGCTGCATCAAGGGCTGAAACTAAAGCTCAGTCTAGGGATGAAATGTGACATGAGTCAGGGGCTGAGACTGGCACTGAGACACACGGACTGAGATAGCAGCAGCCACAGAGATAGAGTCTGGGACTGAGTTTGGGGAAGGAGAGAGGCCTGAGACTGAGTGAGAAGCAGTGGCACAGACTGAAACACTGAAATATGCATAAAATCAAGGCCAAAGACATGGACCTGATCAGTGGCAGGAGGTACGACAGATATTATAGCAGAGGCTGTGACCAAGATTGAAGCCAAGGCATGATCGGTGATTGAAACTGCAGCTAGTAAGAGGCTGTCTAAAGTAGTATGAAATAGACGTTTAAGGCATTTTCACATTTGGCCTGAATACTTAGGTTTGTACCTAATATTAATTCTGGGCTTGTTTGGTGGAGGGCATCACTATTGCAGGTTTATGCAGAGCCAGATTTCTTCTGCACTGCAAATCAGTTGGACAGTTTTTACGTCTGCTGTGTGCAAAATCTGGAAAATGAAACATAGCATGAAATTATGACTCTGAGTTCCATTTTATCTGCAGACTGCAACATTCCTTTCTGCACCATTGCAAACCTAAAATAGAAAGTAACATGACAAGATTAACATTACTTGCTTGGCCCCAGGAGTGGATCATGGTGCGAACAGACCCAGACCTGACTTGAAACAAAATCCCATCCACTGTTTTCAGGAGCACCAGAGATCACCTGGGTTTGAAACCTCCCGGTGCAAAAGGACTAGGGTTTGGGGAAAAAATGCCCTTAGCATCTTTTCTCCCTTGTTGATGTGTTGATCTGTGTGTGAAGAACCGTTTTACAGGAAAATACAGGAAACGCTGAAAAAGAGGCCCAGTACAATCTCTAGAAATCATATCAGTATTTCCGGCAAATGACAAGCGGCAGGTCTTCCAAAGCAAAAGAAGATTTGAAAGACCTGGAAGATGCCTTCCAAGACACCTTATGTTTTGGAGCCACTGCAGCTGAATGGAGCTGTTCACAGAGGATAAGGACCAAAACAAAACACACACAAAAAAAGTCACATTGCTGCCATTCCTGGCACTCAGCTAAGAGCTCTGCATGCAGCCCAAACTGGCTTGCTACATCCATGTGACTTTTGTAACATACTGTAGGAAGAAAATGCATAGATGATTAGGAAGAATTAGCTGTTAATACATTTTGTGGCACTTGCAAGAAATGCTGTGAAAATCAATATACAATTAACTTTGCGGAAGTTGCAGGTTAGAATTACTGCAACTACTCCAAACAGACTTTTTTTTAAAAAGAATTATTTTAATGATATGATCTCACATTCAAAATATCATACTATCTTTTCAGGTCAGGAAAGCAGAGCAGGAGGATGTGCTGGGCAGCAGTGCTTGCTGCTCCTCCAGCCAGGAGAGGAGTTGTGCTGCCGGATCCATGCACCATGGGGCTGATAGCTCTGAGCAGAGTGTTCTGGCCCAGCTCCAGAAGAGACTGTCCCGGTGTCTGAGGCAGCGACGGGAGAGCCAAGACTCACCAAGGGAAGAGGATGTACGTTCTGAAGGCGAGTGCTACCAGCAGCTGCTGCAGTTAAAGTGCCAAATCCGTAACAGTGGTGAATATGACCTGTTCTATAGCCGCAGCAGCACCATCGAGTGCAGCCTGACTGAACAGGGCGGGAGCAGCGGCATGGAGCGCGAGCTGCGTCTCCTCAATGAGGAACTGCGTAGCATTGAGCTGGAGTGCCAGAGCATCATGCAGGCACAGCAGCTCAGAAAAAGGGAACTGCAGCAGGATGGGTCTGCTAAAGAGCAAGGGAAGCAGAGTCTTCACCGAGGCAAGCTGGCCCACATCAGTGAACGTCCAGAGAAGTCGGACAAGGACAGCTCGAGTGCTTATAACACGGCAGAGAGCTCACGCAGCACACCACTACTCATGGACCGTTCACCAGAACATTCTGTGCAGAGACTAGTTAGCCTGACCAATCAGAAAAACCTGAGAAGCACTATGCTGGTGGGACGCGGCTCCGCCCCCTGTCCTCCTGTAAGAAGGGCTCCGAGTGGTAGCCCTGACCACAGCAACCCCTCTGAATCGGAGCAGACACCCCCAGCAGAGGAAGAGAGCTTATCAAGGAAAGAGAGAACGTTAAGATCACGCATCCCCTACCTCTCCCCCCGGCACCAGCAAGCAGACATCCCTGCCCACGCCACACACTACCAGAGCTACATGCAGCTGATTCAGCAGAGCTCAGCTGTAGAATACGCACAATGTCAGCTCAGTCTTCCTGTGCAGCCCTCTGAGCCAAAACTGGAGTGGAAGGTAAAGGTGCGCAGCGATGGCACACGCTACATCACCAAGCGCCCAGTACGGGACCGGCTGCTGCGTGAGCGAGCACTCAAGATCAAAGAGGAACGCAGTGGTGGTATGACCACGGACGATGACACAATGAGTGAGATGAAGATGGGCCGCTACTGGAGCAAGGAAGAGCGCAAGCAGCAGTTGCTGAGGGCCAAGGAGCAGCGGCGACGGCGTGAGTTCATGCAGCGCTGCCGGCTTGAGAGTCTGAAGGAGTGCCCACAGAGCAGCGGCGAGGGCCGCAAAGAGCTCAGCATCATCGAACTTAGCCAACGCAAGATGATGAAGAAGCGCAACAAGAAGATCTTGGACAACTGGATGACCATTCAGGAGCTGATGACGCATGGAGCGAAAGCACCCGAAGGGGCCAAAGTTCACAATGCCTTCCTTTCAGTTACAACTGTATAGAGAGCCACTCGGACTCAAACTCTACCCCATGTGGTATGATCTACTTTTGCCTCGTTCAATGTGGCGATTTTTATGAGAGGAACAAAAAAAGTATTTTTCTCACTTTGTTATGAATGAACATTTTGTAAACAGTCTATTGACAGGTTCATCACATTTGTAATGGGATTTTTTTTTTTCACAGATTTTGAGGGTTTTCATGACACCTGCAGTGAGAAACTCTTTGGTGCAAAAATTCCAAAGTGCTAATTTGTGTTTAAAGCTGCTCTTTTTTAGTATTTGCTGCATCCTCATCTCTGTTATGTACTCATATTCAGATTTCTGTTAATTGGAAAATAAACTGCCATGTAATTAAGGTATCAGCTTTTCATTTTTGTTTCCTTGCTGGTTTCATTTTTTTCAGCTGGAACTTGAATGGTAATTCAATGTAATATCTCAGACCTAAACACAAGTGCAACATTTCTCTGGAGTCTTATACTGTAAGAGTCTGACCAAACCAGCCACCAGCAACAGGCCAATACCAGCAGACACATGGTAGCTACTCTGGACAAACATTGTTTCGAACAATTATTTCTCTAAAGATTTCACACAATCGATGCTACAGCTTTACATCATTGATTGACTTTCCAGTCCAGTGCGTTCCCTGAACTGTTTCCCCAAGGGCTTAATAATTAGTTAATCAGGTGAATCCCAGGTGTTACAAACAAAGCACTGTGCAAAGGCCCAAGAAATAAGAATAAGAACCAGGAAATGAATGAGTCAAAAGTTAAAAATTATTCAAGTTAAAGTATGATGTTGATGTTTATGATGGTTTATACTGACACAGATGTTATTTATAACAGAAATTGACAGTTCTCAGATTGTAAGGTGTGAAAATACATACATAACCAAACAAAAAATGAAGGCTGGTGTGATATAAAGCATCTGTACAAGTGCATAGGAATGTTTGGCAAAATGCTATGATTGTGTTTCTTCCAACACAGTGGCCTTTATGCGTGAGGAAACACAGAGCAGGATCAGTAATGTAGCATAGTTTCTCAGAAACTTAACTACAGGCATTCAAAAACTATGGACTCATTTCTTTATTACAAATCCATCATTAAAATGCCTTTTTTTAAAGAAACTATGTAAATGTAGAAATGTAAATTTCTGTAATTGTATTGACTTAATGTTAATTGTCTTATTTCAAGTAATATGTAGTAGGCTCTCCTGGCCAGGTGAATGTGTGGTCATTGTGATACTTTGAAATAAATTGTTGGGTTTTTTTTCTAATAAAAACAATCTCTATGCGCCCTCTTTTGTTTTCATGTTGAATAAGGCTAATTAGTATTTTGTTACTTGCTCATCAGCATGTTAAATTAGGCTTAATTGAATTCTAGGCAATTACTTTACACTCCATGTAATATGCATTTATGCTCCTTTCTTAGGAGAGAATGCAACTGTCTTTTTTGTATTTTCAATTTTTTATATTCTAGCATGTAATTTAAAGTGGGCCAAATTGGTTGCTAGGCTACATTTTATGATTCAGTCAAGGTCCCTTAATGTTTTTAGCATAAATAACAGAACAGCGGAGATTCCTTTCGCTTTATGGAGAGGTTAATGAATCCCATTCTGTTTTGACTAAATGCCCTCTCTAGCTTGTGATCCTCTGGTTTTTACTCAACAGACTCACAATTGAAATCATCTTCCCCTACTCAGTGGTTCATTGCATAATTCACATCTAAGCAGACACCATTAAAATGCCGTCTTAGCACCCCATTGCTACATGGGTTACTTCACATTTGTGAGTAGCAGCGTGTATATCAGCTAATTAAGTTCATCCAGGGATGGCTGCAAGACTCAGTCAGGTATAATTAAACCAGATCCAGTGACAGCGCTGGCATTTGTCAGAGCCATCTAACGAATCAAATAGCAGGACTGACAGAAATGTCAAACTGATAGCGGCACTCCCCCCCTGTTGCATCAAGCAGAAAAAAAACAATACTGCCTCTTAGGGATATGAAGAGGGTCATACATTTTTCTCACTTTTAAACCTCTAGAGTCAACACATTTCAGCTTTGCTGACAGATTTTATGAAATGCTTTGTCTCACTAGGAATTTGAAAATAAAATCATTTAGTTAGACTCTTCCATGTTTTATTTGTCATTTGTTGTTTCCATAACACCAAAGCAGAGCATGAAAAATTTAAATTAGCCCCAAAATCTGTGAATATTTCAGCACATGATTAAAATGATAATTAAAACACATTATTCACCAAACATCCATTTGGAGTGCAAACTTGTCTCTTCAATGTATTATTTAATAGAATTCATGAAAGCAGTAATTAGCTAGTTAACTGCACTGTGCTTTTTTTTAATGATAAATTTCTTTCTTGTACATAGTCACATGGATTTCAGAAATGTAATGTTACCTTAGGATTCGCTGATTATTTTAGCTGGACTTACAAACAAATGGTCATTTTAATCTTAATTTATTAGATTAGATTAGATTAGATTCAACTTTATTGTCATTACACATGTATAAATACTTATGGTTAACGAATAATTAGGATTATTAGGCATGATTTATTTATCCTTAAGAGTTTGATGTTAATAACACCAACTTGTATTTATTTCTTGATTTGTCTTAGAAACATCATTTTAAAAATTATGAAGAAGATCATAAAGGTCTTATTAAGTATTAATTAAAGGCTTTTATGTAACTGTCTTTTTTCACATCAAAGAACAGTGATCCTACTCTGCAGAATGTTAAGCTTCTGTCTGCTGAAGCTGACCTTGTCACTTTGTGATAGTTATTTATCCAAAGGCCATGCATGCCTTACTAAATATTCATAGCACTTGATTTTTCAGATCACTCCTAGTCATTTCAGTGGAGACTGAAGAAAAGTGGCTGATAACAGACTTTCTCTTATGCAGAAGCTAGACTCAAGGCCCTTAATTCATGTTGAAGATTTATACCTCAGTACGAAGGGAGGCAGATGTGATAATGATGTGCTTTATTCAGAATACAAAGCTGGTGAGGGATTCTAATAAATCTCTTCTAATAAATTGTTAATGAGTAAGTTATGTTAAAGAAACACAAGCCATGCTTTTAACATGCCTAGATGACTGCACATCCCATAACCTGTTCATGAGCATCTCCAGTCGTTTCTGTTTCACAAAGATAAAGCATTTATTTCATGTTAAGATTTTTTTTTTTTTTTTTTGAAAATGAAGTCCTCTGGTGATGTGCAAACGATGACACCACACTCCAACATACTCATTAAAATGACTAAGGTTCAAAGAAAAGAATAAGGAAAATATCCCCAGTAGTCATATACTGAGTTTCTATTTGGTTTTAAAACACAGTTACTCTACAATAGCTAATTAACTATGCAGCCCTAGAATTTTCCCTGCCGTGAGCAGTCTGCATTCCCCACACACCTAAAGATAAAGTTGGAAACTACAAAAGGGGAGCTGCTACAAGAAGTCTTTTGAAATTTTCTGTTGTTGAAGAAGGAAAAGGACAAAAAAAATGCCTTGGCAGCAACTTTGTCATTTCTTTTAAGCGGGCGTGTGGCCCAAAGAAGACCCAGAATAGGATTAAAGTAATTTAGCTAAGTGGAAGAATGATCTAATGCAGGAATTTATTATCATACTGAAAATCTAATAAAGGAAGCCAACCCTTAAACACAGCCTTTAAAATGCACGATTCAGTAATGTGTGAGCTTAGGAAAATTGGATTAAATATGATCACTAACCTTCTCTTATATTACAATAACTTGTCACTTTTTATATAAAAGAAGTCAAAACAGAATTACGTATGTACATTAAATAGAAAATTCATTTTGGTAACAAAATTATAGTTACAGTCACTCTAGAACTTTTGGCACCCTTCAAGGAAAAAAAATGATTGGATAATTTTTTTTTTTTTTTTTTTTTTTTTTTTTTTTTTTTTACAGAGATTCATATTATCCATTCAAAAAACATGAAAATATATATATATATATAAAAAACATGAAAATATATATATATATACACACACAAAATGTAAAAATTGCTGTTAATTAGGGCCACAATATGTTTAAAAGAGTTAAACTTTGCCAGAAGATGAAGCATGAGCATGAAGGAGGGTGATTTTAGTTTATTCTGTTGAATGTCAAGTTTCAAAATCAAGGAGGGTGATTTTTTTTTTTTCTTCAAAATCAACTGTTAAATGCCACTTTCAAATCAACAGAATACCTGTTTGGAGAGGCTGCAGGAAAGAAACCCTTCCTGAGAGCAAAATGCAGTATCACCGAGTGTCATTAGAACTACATCTGAAAATTGTGTGTCGTGCTCAGAAGAGGATTTTTTTCACTGTGCACAACATGACATATTTGATAAGAAAAAAAGGAGACGGCATACAAGGAAAAGCACCTGATACCCACTGTAAAATGGTGGCTCATTCGTGCTTCGGGGCTGTTTTGTGGATGATGGTTCAGGACAAGTTTGGAAAGATTGATTTATCTATGACATCATAGATATTGCTAAGTACTAGGATATTTTAGCTGAAAACCTAGTTGCCTCTGCCAGGAGGTTAAGCTTTGGTCATAGATTCAGCTTTTTCAACAAGATAATGAGCCTAAACATGCATCCAAACCAGAAATATCTACAGGAACAAAATCGGTGTTTTTAATGGCCAGTTTTTAATGGTCAGTCTCCATAGTTTAACCCTAATTACAAACCTGTGGTCTGAATTGAAGAGGGTAGTCGACATGCACAAACCTAAGAATATAAGAGAGATTGTAATGTTATGTATTCCAATAATTGGACAACTTAAGAATTGTTTTACTTATGTTTATAAAAACACTTTATTAACAAAAAACTATACAGTTTGGCCATATGTCTATAATATGTCAATAATATCACTCATTGCAACGTAGTCAGGTAAGATGCTTATTTTCATGTATTATGCTTATTTTTGCTCATTTCTATAAAGGGTGCCAATATGTCTGACCTGCTTTGAAATACTTTAGACAACAAAATAGGCTGTTGTTGTTTTGCTTCTTTGAGTAAAGTACCTAACGTTGGAAATTGACTCATCAAAGCCTTTAAATGACCCTACAACCCTTCAGCAATGCAGAAGACAAGACAAGATTACATTAAATTAATTGAAACTATTTTATTTTTGGTTTTAATTACATTTAACCTGCCTGTTATGTTCACATTTACTGTATTGCTTCAGGACATTTGAAGCTAATTTTCTCATTTCTGCCATCTTAAATGTGTATTTGACAAATCATAAAACCATGATTGCACCAGATGATGTAGCAATATTGATACATGTTAATTGCATCATTATTTCCTGGACAGGTAATGAAATTTCCTTGAACAGAACATTAATCCGGAGTGATATTACAGTGGCTCACTGATCATTTTGCTTCTTTCTTTCTCAGTGTTCAAATAAACGCTGCCAATATTTATCTGATAAAAATATCTGGAAGTAGGCTTAGTAATGTTATATTTGGTTTACAGTAAGCTAATAATAGGAAATACTAGATAAATTTGTGGGTCTGGGTTTCAATTCATCCCAAAGGTGTTCAGTGGGGTTGAGGTCAGGGCTCTGTGCAGGACACTCGAGGTCTTCACTCCAACCTTGACAAACCACATTTTCATGGACTTTGTTTTGTGCACATGTGCACATGCTGGAACATGTTTGGGGCCCTTAGTTCCAGTGAAGAGAAATTGTAATACTATAGAATACAAATACATCCTATACAATACTGTGCTTCCAACTTTGTGGTAACAGTCTAGAGAAGACTCACATATGGGTGTGAAGGTCAGGTGTCCACATACTGACAGGCCATATAATGCATTTCCACTTGCTAAGATATCATTTTTTTGCAGTGCTGTTTAAAGATTCTGGCATAAAACTATACATTCAAATATCTATAGATCAAGTATAAAAATAAATGTATAAATAACAGATGGTGGTGAAGCATCTGTACAATAGGTCAGTATTATTTTACAGTAATATGATTCTAACCCAGATATTTGACTTTCAGTAATGGTCTCAGATAGTATACATTCACTGTCTACAAAGCATTATTACTGATTTTGTCAGAGGAAGTAATGACAATGAGGACACTTCTTATCTGTATTTGTGTACATTCAGTGAAATCTGTAAGTAAATGTTTTAGACCTTTCTGTATGAGACTAAAAATGGACGAAAAAAAAAACAGTAAAGATCTTTCAAATGTCTTTATTATCTCAGTAGGAGAGAACAGTGATGATTTTATTGTGTATGCCTATGGGACCCTTCTCAGTGTTAATATTCATCCAGGCACATCACTCTTTCCCTTTCAAGGTGCTTTCGTAATGATTTGGATTGCGACCAAATGCTAAAGTTTAATATTTTCAAAGCCACAAATCCAAAGCAGCGGTAATATTTTGAATGCTGAAAGATTTTTGGGTGATACAGCACAGTCAGGATTATTACTACGCACCTTATAACCCAACTAGACGTTGTTGCGATCTTTCATTTCCGCCAGTAGGATTTCCATATTCTTTTAGAATAAGGTGGCTGTTATGAATATTGTAATAGGACTCCCATATACTTTCCCCATCACTCCTCCACTGCTTCTCTCTTCTTTCACAAACTCTTACGCCCACCCTGAGTCTCGGCTATTAAACAAACATGCTGAAAAGCAGGTTAGTAGTTTTTTGTTAATGAAACTCACGGCCTCATTTGCAGACTGTTATATGCCTAAAAAGCGTTGAATGCTGCAATAGTGAAGTATATTGTACATTGTAGTAATTTTCCAAAACATTCGAACTTACACTACTTTGGACATTTTCAAATGGATTCTTTGAGGATTTTGTGTCTCTCATCGCGATGTCTCATTTGTGAATGAGTCGACTCTTTGAGTCCACTATTTTACATGAAGATTGGACCTGACCCTTATTTCTGAAGAGCTGTAATAGATCCTGTGATGGTTTTGTTGAAAATTCAAAATCAGGATTTAATATTCATGATTCTGTGATGGTGTGAATGACATTTATGCAATTGTGACTGAAGAGCTTTCAGTGAATCTTATCAACATCTGAGTTGATTGGTACAACAAAACGATGCAGAGCCAGTTCTAGTGAGAATTTGAGGATATGTGTTTGACTGTGATCTTTGTATGATTGAGGCTGCATGAGGCTCCAACTACAGTGCTGCTTGTTATAATGATGTGTGCAGTGAAGTGTACGGGGAGATGAATATCAGGATAAATGAACAGGAGTCTTTTTAAGATTCTCTAATTTTAAGCACAGACACAGTGGCACAATAATATTTTTACAGGAATGCTTGCTGTATTCATCAGTGCCTATATGTGGTTCTTCTCAAGGTTGATTCAGGGAGTTTTTTCCTTGCTACTTTAAGGCTCATTAATGATCTAAATCTACATCCAGATTTCTGTACATCTGCTTTATGAAAACGTCTATGCAAATAAAATTGAAGTGAATTTAAAAATATGTAGCATCTAGCTTGTTTCACAGATATCTAACATATATAACAAATACAGAGCAAAGAATAATATTATTTTATTAGCCAAATGTAAGGCGTAAGATATTATTGAACAATTGAAGCAATTAAACAGTTATCAGCTAGGCAGAACCCAACAACATTTGAAAAAACTTGCAAGGAGCCATCTCGTAGCTGAATGAGTCAGCTCTTATTGGTGAGCCGTAATTCCCATTACTAGTTTCTCATAATAATCCGTGGAATTCTGTGGAAAGGTCAAAATGAAGTACCAAGAACTGAGCACAAGACAGTTTGATCTGTAACTGATGGAGGTGATGGAGGTGAATGACCACAGTGGCTTTGGAAAGCAGTTCAGTGATTGATTCCTTGAAGTGACTTTGTGATAAAGTTTCTGAGAATCTCATCTTATTCATTTTAATCATCCATCCCTCCAGTGGACCACTTTAAGGTTTTATATACATATAATCTAACAGAAATGGATTCCCAGTAAAACCCCATTAGGTACCTAAGAGCCCTTAAAGCTTCTAAAGAACCATTAAAAACCCTTTTTCCTGAGAATGTATGTATTCCACAGACATTCATGATCACCAGGTTATGCTGTCAGGCCAACCGCTGAAAGTTCTGAAATTATGGCAGAAAAGTCATGCCTGCAACCTTTATGTAAAAAAACGACATCAAAGAAATAAAAATAATGAAACATCTAACTAGATTTTAGTCTGATCAGGGTTTTTATCTCTGTGGTTGATTTGAGTGTTGGGGCACTCAACCATTCGACCTCTTTTGAACCTAAATTATCATTTTGCAGTATTGCCATGGCAACAATACTCCAGTTCAACTTGAGCTCTATGGCTATAGAAATTATTATTATTTGCCCACTATGAGTATATGAATAATATTTTCATATGGATATTTAATTTTGGGATGCAGCAAACCAAATTATACATATTAAAGCATTTATATTATATTACACTAAATCTGCTTAGTGGATGTTGATGCTCAGTGTGAAATTGCTAAGCATCCACACACTATTTTTTCTTACTAGCATAACTGTCATGCTGTGACACAGTTCTGCTTTACTAAACAAATCACTCACATCGCACTGTATAGTGATACGAGCAGGGGAGAAAAACAGACAGCATTCACGACTTTTTAGAAAAGCAGTCATGATGGTTGATACCTCCATGCATAATCTTTAGATTAGGAGGCATTAACATGCAGAAACCAGCATGGGTGCTGGAAGATTAGCCCTGAGAAATTTACATCTCAAAAAAGTTGTCAGAGAGAAAGGCTCAG